>NW_027671538.1:600000-902379 GCF_964165515.1 Mesoplodon bidens
ATAACTTCCACTGGAATATCTCTCCGGGCTGAGGTGAGGAAGGAAAAAAAGGAGTGGGGGCCGGGACAGGAGGGGTATCTCAGGCAGGGCAATGGAAAGCTTCCAGAAGAGCGCCCGTGGCCAGGACCATCCTGGCTGACCTGCAGGCACCAAGTTGGCCTGCGTGCCGTCGCTGGTGTGGCTCCACGGCCCTCCCTCTAGGCTTTCAAGCCCTTGTACATATTCAGGTGTTTCACCTGGGAAGGGTGGGAACAGTTCAGCAGCATCTGGCCTGGGGCTCAGCTCACGTTTACTCACAGAGGCCTGGGCACGGTCTCCCAGCTTTGCAATAAGGACGCTCCTTGCGTGGGCGGGTGGGGCTGCTGGCTGTATGGGAGATGATTCCCCACCTCTGACCAATTTCAGAATTGTTTACCACTGGAGCAAGTGCCTTGGTAGTGTTTTCCTCTGTATAACTGTTAGGTTCAGTTTTTTTTTTTTTCTTTTTTGGTTCAAGTTAGATTTTATTCCTCTTTTATGTATTTATAGATATAAGCATGGAAATAATTCATTGTTATATATACATCAGTGTGAATGGAAGAATTTTTTTCTGTTTTATTTTTACATTTTATTTTTAAAAATTTTGAAATTTAATTTTGTTTATTTTTTTATACAGTAGGTTATTATTAGTTATCTATTTTATGCATATACATGTATACAGGTCAATCCCAATCTCCCAACTCATCCCACCACCACCAACCCATGGCTTCCCCCACTTTGTGTCCATACGTCTGTTCTCTACCTCTGTGTCTCTATTTCTGCCCTGCAAACCAGTTCATCTGTACCATTTTTCTAGGTTCCACATATAGGCATTAGTATACAATATTTGTTTTTCTCTTTCTGACTTACTTCACTCTGTATGACAGTCTCCAGATCCATCAACTTCTCTACAAATGACCCAGTTTCATTCCTTTTTATGGCTGAGTAATATTCCATTTTATATATGTACCACATCTTTATCCATTCGTCTGTCTGTGGGCATTTAGGTTGCTTCCATTACCTGGCTATTGTAAATAGTGCTGCAATGAACATTGTGGTGAATGTGTCTTTGTGATTTATGGTTTTCTCTGGGTATATGCCCAGAAGTGGGATTGCTGGATCCTATGGTAATTCTCTTTTTAGTTTTTTAAAGGAACCTCCATACTGTTCTCCATAGTGACTGTATCAATTTACATTCCCACCAATAGCGGAAGAGGGTTCCTTTTGTCCACACCCTCCCCAGAATTTGTTGTTTGTACATTATCTGATGATGCCGATTCTAACAGGTGTGAGGTCTTACCTCATTGTAGTTTTGATTTGCATTTCTCTAATAATTAGTGATGTTGAGCAGCTTCTCATGTGCGTCTTGGCCATCTCTGTGTCTTCTTTGAAGAAACGTCTCTTTAGATCTTCTGCCCAGTTTTGTATTGGGTTGTTTGTTTTATTAATATTAAGCTGCATGAGCTGTTTATATATATTGGAGATTAAACCTTTGTCCATTGATTCGTTTGTGAACGTTTTCGCCCATTCTGAGGGTTGCCTTTTTCCATTCCCGTTTTTTTAACAAAGAAAGAAAGAAAGCCAAAGAAGCAGAACACTAATGTGCGTGAAATATGCCTCTTGAAACTGTCGTTTTGAAATATGGACGTCTTTTGAATTTTTTGGTCGATATATGACCCCAGGATTTGTTTTCAGGGCAGGTGTCATTTACAGGCCGGTAATGATTTGGAATATCCACTGACCATTAGCGCTGGGATTAAAGCTGCAGTTGTGAGAAACGGCCACAAGGTGGCAGCAGTTCTCCCTTACCAAATCTGGTTACTAGGGCAGCAGAGCCTCAATGGAAGTCGCGTTCTAGATTGGCATGTAGAACGGAATGTGCCAGGAGAAAGCCCCTCAAGTGTGTCTCACTACTTCTTGTTCTTGTTTTTAATTTAATCTTTTATTTTTTATTACAGCAAGTTTGAGTACAACGTTTAGCTTGTTGTAGGTGTGCAAGAGGTGGTTCTTTTACACATATACATATGTCTGTTCTTCCTGGGATCCTTTTCCCATGTACGTTATGACAGAATGTTGAGTAGTCTTCTCTTGGTACTCCGTAGGTCTTTGGTGATTATATACGTCTACTGTGTTTGTATATGTCTGTTAACCCCAATATCGTAATGAATTCAATCCTCACACCTTTCCTTTGGTGAACCATAAGTTTCTTTAATGAATCTGTGATTGCCCTTCTCCGTGGAAATATCTGCCCTGGTATCAATTTATAGGTAACACCTATAAGTGATATGATACGATATGTGTCTTTCACTTTCTGACTTACTCCAAGTCACGTGATTACCTCGAGACTCATCTACGGTGCTGCAAATGGCATTGTGTCCTTTTTTTCCTTGGCGAATATTCTGTCTTAGCGAGGTCCATTTTCTGCAATGTGATTCCCTGAGGGCTGAGGATTAGCTGCCCTGGGCAGCCTGACCCTGCCGGCAAGCCCTCCCCAGGTGTGCCTGGGTTGAGGTCAATATAAACAGCACTCCAGGCAGCAATAGCCCCTGCAGCTGTGCCTGACTCCATATTCTCTGCCCCGTCAGCAGTCTCGGGGCTGTGCTGGTGGGAGGGTGGGAGGGTCCACGGCTTTGTGGGTGGCCCGGTGTGAGTGGGGCTCTGCTGGACTTTCGGCAGGAGTTGCCAGGCTGCCACCTGTAACGAAGAGGATGTGTCACCCATAACTTCCACTGGAATATCTCTCCGGGCTGAGGTGAGGAAGGAAAAAAAGGAGTGGGGGCCGGGACAGGAGGGGTATCTCAGGCAGGGCAATGGAAAGCTTCCAGAAGAGCGCCCGTGGCCAGGACCATCCTGGCTGACCTGCAGGCACCAAGTTGGCCTGCGTGCCGTCGCTGGTGTGGCTCCACGGCCCTCCCTCTAGGCTTTCAAGCCCTTGTACATATTCAGGTGTTTCACCTGGGAAGGGTGGGAACAGTTCAGCAGCATCTGGCCTGGGGCTCAGCTCACGTTTACTCACAGAGGCCTGGGCACGGTCTCCCAGCTTTGCAATAAGGACGCTCCTTGCGTGGGCGGGTGGGGCTGCTGGCTGTATGGGAGATGATTCCCCACCTCTGACCAATTTCAGAATTGTTTACCACTGGAGCAAGTGCCTTGGTAGTGTTTTCCTCTGTATAACTGTTAGGTTCAGTTATTTTTTTTTTTTCTTTTTTGGTTCAAGTTAGATTTTATTCCTCTTTTATGTATTTATAGATATAAGCATGGAAATAATTCATTGTTATATATACATCAGTGTGAATGGAAGAACTTTTTTTCTGTTTTATTTTTACATTTTATTTTTAAAAATTTTGAAATTTAATTTTGTTTATTTTTTTATACAGTAGGTTATTATTAGTTATCTATTTTATGCATATATATGTATACAGGTCAATCCCAATCTCCCAACTCATCCCACCACCACCACCCCATGGCTTCCCCCACTTTGTGTCCATACGTCTGTTCTCTACCTCTGTGTCTCTATTTCTGCCCTGCAAACCAGTTCATCTGTACCATTTTTCTAGGTTCCACATATAGGCATTAGTATACAATATTTGTTTTTCTCTTTCTGACTTACTTCACTCTGTATGACAGTCTCTAGATCCATCAACTTCTCTACAAATGACCCAGTTTCATTCCTTTTTATGGCTGAGTAATATTCCATTTTATATATGTACCACATCTTTATCCATTCGTCTGTCTGTGGGCATTTAGGTTGCTTCCATTACCTGGCTATTGTAAATAGTGCTGCAATGAACATTGTGGTGAATGTGTCTTTGTGATTTATGGTTTTCTCTGGGTATATGCCCAGAAGTGGGATTGCTGGATCCTATGGTAATTCTCTTTTTAGTTTTTTAAAGGAACCTCCATACTGTTCTCCATAGTGACTGTATCAATTTACATTCCCACCAATAGCGGAAGAGGGTTCCTTTTGTCCACACCCTCCCCAGAATTTGTTGTTTGTACATTATCTGATGATGCCGATTCTAACAGGTGTGAGGTCTTACCTCATTGTAGTTTTGATTTGCATTTCTCTAATAATTAGTGATGTTGAGCAGCTTCTCATGTGCGTCTTGGCCATCTCTGTGTCTTCTTTGAAGAAACGTCTCTTTAGATCTTCTGCCCAGTTTTGTATTGGGTTGTTTGTTTTATTAATATTAAGCTGCATGAGCTGTTTATATATATTGGAGATTAAACCTTTGTCCATTGATTCGTTTGTGAACGTTTTCGCCCATTCTGAGGGTTGCCTTTTTCCATTCCCGTTTTTTTAACAAAGAAAGAAAGAAAGCCAAAGAAGCAGAACACTAATGTGCGTGAAATATGCCTCTTGAAACTGTCGTTTTGAAATATGGACGTCTTTTGAATTTTTTGGTCGATATATGACCCCAGGATTTGTTTTCAGGGCAGGTGTCATTTACAGGCCGGTAATGATTTGGAATATCCACTGACCATTAGCGCTGGGATTAAAGCTGCAGTTGTGAGAAACGGCCACAAGGTGGCAGCAGTTCTCCCTTACCAAATCTGGTTACTAGGGCAGCAGAGCCTCAATGGAAGTCGCGTTCTAGATTGGCATGTAGAACGGAATGTGCCAGGAGAAAGCCCCTCAAGTGTGTCTCACTACTTCTTGTTCTTGTTTTTAATTTAATCTTTTATTTTTTATTACAGCAAGTTTGAGTACAACGTTTAGCTTGTTGTAGGTGTGCAAGAGGTGGTTCTTTTACACATATACATATGTCTGTTCTTCCTGGGATCCTTTTCCCATGTACGTTATGACAGAATGTTGAGTAGTCTTCTCTTGGTACTCCGTAGGTCTTTGGTGATTATATACGTCTACTGTGTTTGTATATGTCTGTTAACCCCAATATCGTAATGAATTCAATCCTCACACCTTTCCTTTGGTGAACCATAAGTTTCTTTAATGAATCTGTGATTGCCCTTCTCCGTGGAAATATCTGCCCTGGTATCAATTTATAGGTAACACCTATAAGTGATATGATACGATATGTGTCTTTCACTTTCTGACTTACTCCAAGTCACGTGATTACCTCGAGACTCATCTACGGTGCTGCAAATGGCATTGTGTCCTTTTTTTCCTTGGCGAATATTCTGTCTTAGCGAGGTCCATTTTCTGCAATGTGATTCCCTGAGGGCTGAGGATTAGCTGCCCTGGGCAGCCTGACCCTGCCGGCAAGCCCTCCCCAGGTGTGCCTGGGTTGAGGTCAATATAAACAGCACTCCAGGCAGCAATAGCCCCTGCAGCTGTGCCTGACTCCATATTCTCTGCCCCGTCAGCAGTCTCGGGGCTGTGCTGGTGGGAGGGTGGGAGGGTCCACGTCTTTGTGGGTGGCCCGGTGTGAGTGGGGCTCTGCTGGACTTTCGGCAGGAGTTGCCAGGCTGCCACCTGTAAAGAAGAGGATGTGTCACCCATAACTTCCACTGGAATATCTCTCCGGGCTGAGGTGAGGAAGGAAAAAAAGGAGTGGGGGCCGGGACAGGAGGGGTATCTCAGGCAGGGCAATGGAAAGCTTCCAGAAGAGCGCCCGTGGCCAGGACCATCCTGGCTGACCTGCAGGCACCAAGTTGGCCTGCGTGCCGTCGCTGGTGTGGCTCCACGGCCCTCCCTCTAGGCTTTCAAGCCCTTGTACATATTCAGGTGTTTCACCTGGGAAGGGTGGGAACAGTTCAGCAGCATCTGGCCTGGGGCTCAGCTCACGTTTACTCACAGAGGCCTGGGCACGGTCTCCCAGCTTTGCAATAAGGACGCTCCTTGCGTGGGCGGGTGGGGCTGCTGGCTGTATGGGAGATGATTCCCCACCTCTGACCAATTTCAGAATTGTTTACCACTGGAGCAAGTGCCTTGGTAGTGTTTTCCTCTGTATAACTGTTAGGTTCAGTTTTTTTTTTTTTCTTTTTTGGTTCAAGTTAGATTTTATTCCTCTTTTATGTATTTATAGATATAAGCATGGAAATAATTCATTGTTATATATACATCAGTGTGAATGGAAGAATTTTTTTCTGTTTTATTTTTACATTTTATTTTTAAAAATTTTGAAATTTAATTTTGTTTATTTTTTTATACAGTAGGTTATTATTAGTTATCTATTTTATGCATATACATGTATACAGGTCAATCCCAATCTCCCAACTCATCCCACCACCACCACCCCATGGCTTCCCCCACTTTGTGTCCATAGGTCTGTTCTCTACCTCTGTGTCTCTATTTCTGCCCTGCAAACCAGTTCATCTGTACCATTTTTCTAGGTTCCACATATAGGCATTAGTATACAATATTTGTTTTTCTCTTTCTGACTTACTTCACTCTGTATGACAGTCTCCAGATCCATCAACTTCTCTACAAATGACCCAGTTTCATTCCTTTTTATGGCTGAGTAATATTCCATTTTATATATGTACCACATCTTTATCCATTCGTCTGTCTGTGGGCATTTAGGTTGCTTCCATTACCTGGCTATTGTCAATAGTGCTGCAATGAACATTGTGGTGAATGTGTCTTTGTGATTTATGGTTTTCTCTGGGTATATGCCCAGAAGTGGGATTGCTGGATCCTATGGTAATTCTCTTTTTAGTTTTTTAAAGGAACCTCCATACTGTTCTCCATAGTGACTGTATCAATTTACATTCCCACCAATAGCGGAAGAGGGTTCCTTTTGTCCACACCCTCCCCAGAATTTGTTGTTTGTACATTATCTGATGATGCCGATTCTAACAGGTGTGAGGTCTTACCTCATTGTAGTTTTGATTTGCATTTCTCTAATAATTAGTGATGTTGAGCAGCTTCTCATGTGCGTCTTGGCCATCTCTGTGTCTTCTTTGAAGAAACGTCTCTTTAGATCTTCTGCCCAGTTTTGTATTGGGTTGTTTGTTTTATTAATATTAAGCTGCATGAGCTGTTTATATATATTGGAGATTAAACCTTTGTCCATTGATTCGTTTGTGAACGTTTTCGCCCATTCTGAGGGTTGCCTTTTTCCATTCCCGTTTTTTTAACAAAGAAAGAAAGAAAGCAAAAGAAGCAGAACACTAATGTGCGTGAAATATGCCTCTTGAAACTGTCGTTTTGAAATATGGACGTCTTTTGAATTTTTTGGTCGATATATGACCCCAGGATTTGTTTTCAGGGCAGGTGTCATTTACAGGCCGGTAATGATTTGGAATATCCACTGACCATTAGCGCTGGGATTAAAGCTGCAGTTGTGAGAAACGGCCACAAGGTGGCAGCAGTTCTCCCTTACCAAATCTGGTTACTAGGGCAGCAGAGCCTCAATGGAAGTCGCGTTCTAGATTGGCATGTAGAACGGAATGTGCCAGGAGAAAGCCCCTCAAGTGTGTCTCACTACTTCTTGTTCTTGTTTTTAATTTAATCTTTTATTTTTTATTACAGCAAGTTTGAGTACAACGTTTAGCTTGTTGTAGGTGTGCAAGAGGTGGTTCTTTTACACATATACATATGTCTGTTCTTCCTGGGATCCTTTTCCCATGTACGTTATGACAGAATGTTGAGTAGTCTTCTCTTGGTACTCCGTAGGTCTTTGGTGATTATATACGTCTACTGTGTTTGTATATGTCTGTTAACCCCAATATCGTAATGAATTCAATCCTCACACCTTTCCTTTGGTGAACCATAAGTTTCTTTAATGAATCTGTGATTGCCCTTCTCCGTGGAAATATCTGCCCTGGTATCAATTTATAGGTAACACCTATAAGTGATATGATACGATATGTGTCTTTCACTTTCTGACTTACTCCAAGTCACGTGATTACCTCGAGACTCATCTACGGTGCTGCAAATGGCATTGTGTCCTTTTTTTCCTTGGCGAATATTCTGTCTTAGCGAGGTCCATTTTCTGCAATGTGATTCCCTGAGGGCTGAGGATTAGCTGCCCTGGGCAGCCTGACCCTGCCGGCAAGCCCTCCCCAGGTGTGCCTGGGTTGAGGTCAATATAAACAGCACTCCAGGCAGCAATAGCCCCTGCAGCTGTGCCTGACTCCATATTCTCTGCCCCGTCAGCAGTCTCGGGGCTGTGCTGGTGGGAGTGTGGGAGGGTCCACGGCTTTGTGGGTGGCCCGGTGTGAGTGGGGCTCTGCTGGACTTTCGGCAGGAGTTGCCAGGCTGCCACCTGTAAAGGAGAGGATGTGTCACCCATAACTTCCACTGGAATATCTCTCCGGGCTGAGGTGAGGAAGGAAAAACAGGAGTGGGGGCCGGGACAGGAGGGGTATCTCAGGCAGGGCAATGGAAAGCTTCCAGAAGAGCGCCCGTGGCCAGGACCATCCTGGCTGACCTGCAGGCACCAAGTTGGCCTGCGTGCCGTCGCTGGTGTGGCTCCACGGCCCTCCCTCTAGGCTTTCAAGCCCTTGTACATATTCAGGTGTTTCACCTGGGAAGGGTGGGAACAGTTCAGCAGCATCTGGCCTGGGGCTCAGCTCACGTTTACTCACAGAGGCCTGGGCACGGTCTCCCAGCTTTGCAATAAGGACGCTCCTTGCGTGGGCGGGTGGGGCTGCTGGCTGTATGGGAGATGATTCCCCACCTCTGACCAATTTCAGAATTGTTTACCACTGGAGCAAGTGCCTTGGTAGTGTTTTCCTCTGTATAACTGTTAGGTTCAGTTATTTTTTTTTTTCTTTTTTGGTTCAAGTTAGATTTTATTCCTCTTTTATGTATTTATAGATATAAGCATGGAAATAATTCATTGTTATATATACATCAGTGTGAATGGAAGAACTTTTTTTCTGTTTTATTTTTACATTTTATTTTTAAAAATTTTGAAATTTAATTTTGTTTATTTTTTTATACAGTAGGTTATTATTAGTTATCTATTTTATGCATATACATGTATACAGGTCAATCCCAATCTCCCAACTCATCCCACCACCACCACCCCATGGCTTCCCCCACTTTGTGTCCATACGTCTGTTCTCTACCTCTGTGTCTCTATTTCTGCCCTGCAAACCAGTTCATCTGTACCATTTTTCTAGGTTCCACATATAGGCATTAGTATACAATATTTGTTTTTCTCTTTCTGACTTACTTCACTCTGTATGACAGTCTCTAGATCCATCAACTTCTCTACAAATGACCCAGTTTCATTCCTTTTTATGGCTGAGTAATATTCCATTTTATATATGTACCACATCTTTATCCATTCGTCTGTCTGTGGGCATTTAGGTTGCTTCCATTACCTGGCTATTGTAAATAGTGCTGCAATGAACATTGTGGTGAATGTGTCTTTGTGATTTATGGTTTTCTCTGGGTATATGCCCAGAAGTGGGATTGCTGGATCCTATGGTAATTCTCTTTTTAGTTTTTTAAAGGAACCTCCATACTGTTCTCCATAGTGACTGTATCAATTTACATTCCCACCAATAGCGGAAGAGGGTTCCTTTTGTCCACACCCTCCCCAGAATTTGTTGTTTGTACATTATCTGATGATGCCGATTCTAACAGGTGTGAGGTCTTACCTCATTGTAGTTTTGATTTGCATTTCTCTAATAATTAGTGATGTTGAGCAGCTTCTCATGTGCGTCTTGGCCATCTCTGTGTCTTCTTTGAAGAAACGTCTCTTTAGATCTTCTGCCCAGTTTTGTATTGGGTTGTTTGTTTTATTAATATTAAGCTGCATGAGCTGTTTATATATATTGGAGATTAAACCTTTGTCCATTGATTCGTTTGTGAACGTTTTCGCCCATTCTGAGGGTTGCCTTTTTCCATTCCCGTTTTTTTAACAAAGAAAGAAAGAAAGCCAAAGAAGCAGAACACTAATGTGCGTGAAATATGCCTCTTGAAACTGTCGTTTTGAAATATGGACGTCTTTTGAATTTTTTGGTCGATATATGACCCCAGGATTTGTTTTCAGGGCAGGTGTCATTTACAGGCCGGTAATGATTTGGAATATCCACTGACCATTAGCGCTGGGATTAAAGCTGCAGTTGTGAGAAACGGCCACAAGGTGGCAGCAGTTCTCCCTTACCAAATCTGGTTACTAGGGCAGCAGAGCCTCAATGGAAGTCGCGTTCTAGATTGGCATGTAGAACGGAATGTGCCAGGAGAAAGCCCCTCAAGTGTGTCTCACTACTTCTTGTTCTTGTTTTTAATTTAATCTTTTATTTTTTATTACAGCAAGTTTGAGTACAACGTTTAGCTTGTTGTAGGTGTGCAAGAGGTGGTTCTTTTACACATATACATATGTCTGTTCTTCCTGGGATCCTTTTCCCATGTACGTTATGACAGAATGTTGAGTAGTCTTCTCTTGGTACTCCGTAGGTCTTTGGTGATTATATACGTCTACTGTGTTTGTATATGTCTGTTAACCCCAATATCGTAATGAATTCAATCCTCACACCTTTCCTTTGGTGAACCATAAGTTTCTTTAATGAATCTGTGATTGCCCTTCTCCGTGGAAATATCTGCCCTGGTATCAATTTATAGGTAACACCTATAAGTGATATGATACGATATGTGTCTTTCACTTTCTGACTTACTCCAAGTCACGTGATTACCTCGAGACTCATCTACGGTGCTGCAAATGGCATTGTGTCCTTTTTTTCCTTGGCGAATATTCTGTCTTAGCGAGGTCCATTTTCTGCAATGTGATTCCCTGAGGGCTGAGGATTAGCTGCCCTGGGCAGCCTGACCCTGCCGGCAAGCCCTCCCCAGGTGTGCCTGGGTTGAGGTCAATATAAACAGCACTCCAGGCAGCAATAGCCCCTGCAGCTGTGCCTGACTCCATATTCTCTGCCCCGTCAGCAGTCTCGGGGCTGTGCTGGTGGGAGGGTGGGAGGGTCCACGTCTTTGTGGGTGGCCCGGTGTGAGTGGGGCTCTGCTGGACTTTCGGCAGGAGTTGCCAGGCTGCCACCTGTAAAGAAGAGGATGTGTCACCCATAACTTCCACTGGAATATCTCTCCGGGCTGAGGTGAGGAAGGAAAAAAAGGAGTGGGGGCCGGGACAGGAGGGGTATCTCAGGCAGGGCAATGGAAAGCTTCCAGAAGAGCGCCCGTGGCCAGGACCATCCTGGCTGACCTGCAGGCACCAAGTTGGCCTGCGTGCCGTCGCTGGTGTGGCTCCACGGCCCTCCCTCTAGGCTTTCAAGCCCTTGTACATATTCAGGTGTTTCACCTGGGAAGGGTGGGAACAGTTCAGCAGCATCTGGCCTGGGGCTCAGCTCACGTTTACTCACAGAGGCCTGGGCACGGTCTCCCAGCTTTGCAATAAGGACGCTCCTTGCGTGGGCGGGTGGGGCTGCTGGCTGTATGGGAGATGATTCCCCACCTCTGACCAATTTCAGAATTGTTTACCACTGGAGCAAGTGCCTTGGTAGTGTTTTCCTCTGTATAACTGTTAGGTTCAGTTTTTTTTTTTTTCTTTTTTGGTTCAAGTTAGATTTTATTCCTCTTTTATGTATTTATAGATATAAGCATGGAAATAATTCATTGTTATATATACATCAGTGTGAATGGAAGAATTTTTTTCTGTTTTATTTTTACATTTTATTTTTAAAAATTTTGAAATTTAATTTTGTTTATTTTTTTATACAGTAGGTTATTATTAGTTATCTATTTTATGCATATACATGTATACAGGTCAATCCCAATCTCCCAACTCATCCCACCACCACCACCCCATGGCTTCCCCCACTTTGTGTCCATAGGTCTGTTCTCTACCTCTGTGTCTCTATTTCTGCCCTGCAAACCAGTTCATCTGTACCATTTTTCTAGGTTCCACATATAGGCATTAGTATACAATATTTGTTTTTCTCTTTCTGACTTACTTCACTCTGTATGACAGTCTCCAGATCCATCAACTTCTCTACAAATGACCCAGTTTCATTCCTTTTTATGGCTGAGTAATATTCCATTTTATATATGTACCACATCTTTATCCATTCGTCTGTCTGTGGGCATTTAGGTTGCTTCCATTACCTGGCTATTGTCAATAGTGCTGCAATGAACATTGTGGTGAATGTGTCTTTGTGATTTATGGTTTTCTCTGGGTATATGCCCAGAAGTGGGATTGCTGGATCCTATGGTAATTCTCTTTTTAGTTTTTTAAAGGAACCTCCATACTGTTCTCCATAGTGACTGTATCAATTTACATTCCCACCAATAGCGGAAGAGGGTTCCTTTTGTCCACACCCTCCCCAGAATTTGTTGTTTGTACATTATCTGATGATGCCGATTCTAACAGGTGTGAGGTCTTACCTCATTGTAGTTTTGATTTGCATTTCTCTAATAATTAGTGATGTTGAGCAGCTTCTCATGTGCGTCTTGGCCATCTCTGTGTCTTCTTTGAAGAAACGTCTCTTTAGATCTTCTGCCCAGTTTTGTATTGGGTTGTTTGTTTTATTAATATTAAGCTGCATGAGCTGTTTATATATATTGGAGATTAAACCTTTGTCCATTGATTCGTTTGTGAACGTTTTCGCCCATTCTGAGGGTTGCCTTTTTCCATTCCCGTTTTTTTAACAAAGAAAGAAAGAAAGCAAAAGAAGCAGAACACTAATGTGCGTGAAATATGCCTCTTGAAACTGTCGTTTTGAAATATGGACGTCTTTTGAATTTTTTGGTCGATATATGACCCCAGGATTTGTTTTCAGGGCAGGTGTCATTTACAGGCCGGTAATGATTTGGAATATCCACTGACCATTAGCGCTGGGATTAAAGCTGCAGTTGTGAGAAACGGCCACAAGGTGGCAGCAGTTCTCCCTTACCAAATCTGGTTACTAGGGCAGCAGAGCCTCAATGGAAGTCGCGTTCTAGATTGGCATGTAGAACGGAATGTGCCAGGAGAAAGCCCCTCAAGTGTGTCTCACTACTTCTTGTTCTTGTTTATAATTTAATCTTTTATTTTTTATTACAGCAAGTTTGAGTACAACGTTTAGCTTGTTGTAGGTGTGCAAGAGGTGGTTCTTTTACACATATACATATGTCTGTTCTTCCTGGGATCCTTTTCCCATGTACGTTATGACAGAATGTTGAGTAGTCTTCTCTTGGTACTCCGTAGGTCTTTGGTGATTATATACGTCTACTGTGTTTGTATATGTCTGTTAACCCCAATATCGTAATGAATTCAATCCTCACACCTTTCCTTTGGTGAACCATAAGTTTCTTTAATGAATCTGTGATTGCCCTTCTCCGTGGAAATATCTGCCCTGGTATCAATTTATAGGTAACACCTATAAGTGATATGATACGATATGTGTCTTTCACTTTCTGACTTACTCCAAGTCACGTGATTACCTCGAGACTCATCTACGGTGCTGCAAATGGCATTGTGTCCTTTTTTTCCTTGGCGAATATTCTGTCTTAGCGAGGTCCATTTTCTGCAATGTGATTCCCTGAGGGCTGAGGATTAGCTGCCCTGGGCAGCCTGACCCTGCCGGCAAGCCCTCCCCAGGTGTGCCTGGGTTGAGGTCAATATAAACAGCACTCCAGGCAGCAATAGCCCCTGCAGCTGTGCCTGACTCCATATTCTCTGCCCCGTCAGCAGTCTCGGGGCTGTGCTGGTGGGAGGGTGGGAGGGTCCACGTCTTTGTGGGTGGCCCGGTGTGAGTGGGGCTCTGCTGGACTTTCGGCAGGAGTTGCCAGGCTGCCACCTGTAAAGAAGAGGATGTGTCACCCATAACTTCCACTGGAATATCTCTCCGGGCTGAGGTGAGGAAGGAAAAAAAGGAGTGGGGGCCGGGACAGGAGGGGTATCTCAGGCAGGGCAATGGAAAGCTTCCAGAAGAGCGCCCGTGGCCAGGACCATCCTGGCTGACCTGCAGGCACCAAGTTGGCCTGCGTGCCGTCGCTGGTGTGGCTCCACGGCCCTCCCTCTAGGCTTTCAAGCCCTTGTACATATTCAGGTGTTTCACCTGGGAAGGGTGGGAACAGTTCAGCAGCATCTGGCCTGGGGCTCAGCTCACGTTTACTCACAGAGGCCTGGGCACGGTCTCCCAGCTTTGCAATAAGGACGCTCCTTGCGTGGGCGGGTGGGGCTGCTGGCTGTATGGGAGATGATTCCCCACCTCTGACCAATTTCAGAATTGTTTACCACTGGAGCAAGTGCCTTGGTAGTGTTTTCCTCTGTATAACTGTTAGGTTCAGTTTTTTTTTTTTTCTTTTTTGGTTCAAGTTAGATTTTATTCCTCTTTTATGTATTTATAGATATAAGCATGGAAATAATTCATTGTTATATATACATCAGTGTGAATGGAAGAATTTTTTTCTGTTTTATTTTTACATTTTATTTTTAAAAATTTTGAAATTTAATTTTGTTTATTTTTTTATACAGTAGGTTATTATTAGTTATCTATTTTATGCATATACATGTATACAGGTCAATCCCAATCTCCCAACTCATCCCACCACCACCAACCCATGGCTTCCCCCACTTTGTGTCCATACGTCTGTTCTCTACCTCTGTGTCTCTATTTCTGCCCTGCAAACCAGTTCATCTGTACCATTTTTCTAGGTTCCACATATAGGCATTAGTATACAATATTTGTTTTTCTCTTTCTGACTTACTTCACTCTGTATGACAGTCTCCAGATCCATCAACTTCTCTACAAATGACCCAGTTTCATTCCTTTTTATGGCTGAGTAATATTCCATTTTATATATGTACCACATCTTTATCCATTCGTCTGTCTGTGGGCATTTAGGTTGCTTCCATTACCTGGCTATTGTCAATAGTGCTGCAATGAACATTGTGGTGAATGTGTCTTTGTGATTTATGGTTTTCTCTGGGTATATGCCCAGAAGTGGGATTGCTGGATCCTATGGTAATTCTCTTTTTAGTTTTTTAAAGGAACCTCCATACTGTTCTCCATAGTGACTGTATCAATTTACATTCCCACCAATAGCGGAAGAGGGTTCCTTTTGTCCACACCCTCCCCAGAATTTGTTGTTTGTACATTATCTGATGATGCCGATTCTAACAGGTGTGAGGTCTTACCTCATTGTAGTTTTGATTTGCATTTCTCTAATAATTAGTGATGTTGAGCAGCTTCTCATGTGCGTCTTGGCCATCTCTGTGTCTTCTTTGAAGAAACGTCTCTTTAGATCTTCTGCCCAGTTTTGTATTGGGTTGTTTGTTTTATTAATATTAAGCTGCATGAGCTGTTTATATATATTGGAGATTAAACCTTTGTCCATTGATTCGTTTGTGAACGTTTTCGCCCATTCTGAGGGTTGCCTTTTTCCATTCCCGTTTTTTTAACAAAGAAAGAAAGAAAGCCAAAGAAGCAGAACACTAATGTGCGTGAAATATGCCTCTTGAAACTGTCGTTTTGAAATATGGACGTCTTTTGAATTTTTTGGTCGATATATGACCCCAGGATTTGTTTTCAGGGCAGGTGTCATTTACAGGCCGGTAATGATTTGGAATATCCACTGACCATTAGCGCTGGGATTAAAGCTGCAGTTGTGAGAAACGGCCACAAGGTGGCAGCAGTTCTCCCTTACCAAATCTGGTTACTAGGGCAGCAGAGCCTCAATGGAAGTCGCGTTCTAGATTGGCATGTAGAACGGAATGTGCCAGGAGAAAGCCCCTCAAGTGTGTCTCACTACTTCTTGTTCTTGTTTTTAATTTAATCTTTTATTTTTTATTACAGCAAGTTTGAGTACAACGTTTAGCTTGTTGTAGGTGTGCAAGAGGTGGTTCTTTTACACATATACATATGTCTGTTCTTCCTGGGATCCTTTTCCCATGTACGTTATGACAGAATGTTGAGTAGTCTTCTCTTGGTACTCCGTAGGTCTTTGGTGATTATATACGTCTACTGTGTTTGTATATGTCTGTTAACCCCAATATCGTAATGAATTCAATCCTCACACCTTTCCTTTGGTGAACCATAAGTTTCTTTAATGAATCTGTGATTGCCCTTCTCCGTGGAAATATCTGCCCTGGTATCAATTTATAGGTAACACCTATAAGTGATATGATACGATATGTGTCTTTCACTTTCTGACTTACTCCAAGTCACGTGATTACCTCGAGACTCATCTACGGTGCTGCAAATGGCATTGTGTCCTTTTTTTCCTTGGCGAATATTCTGTCTTAGCGAGGTCCATTTTCTGCAGTGTGATTCCCTGAGGGCTGAGGATTAGCTGCCCTGGGCAGCCTGACCCTGCCGGCAAGCCCTCCCCAGGTGTGCCTGGGTTGAGGTCAATATAAACAGCACTCCAGGCAGCAATAGCCCCTGCAGCTGTGCCTGACTCCATATTCTCTGCCCCGTCAGCAGTCTCGGGGCTGTGCTGGTGGGAGGGTGGGAGGGTCCACGGCTTTGTGGGTGGCCCGGTGTGAGTGGGGCTCTGCTGGACTTTCGGCAGGAGTTGCCAGGCTGCCACCTGTAAAGGAGAGGATGTGTCACCCATAACTTCCACTGGAATATCTCTCCGGGCTGAGGTGAGGAAGGAAAAAAAGGAGTGGGGGCCGGGACAGGAGGGGTATCTCAGGCAGGGCAATGGAAAGCTTCCAGAAGAGCGCCCGTGGCCAGGACCATCCTGGCTGACCTGCAGGCACCAAGTTGGCCTGCGTGCCGTCGCTGGTGTGGCTCCACGGCCCTCCCTCTAGGCTTTCAAGCCCTTGTACATATTCAGGTGTTTCACCTGGGAAGGGTGGGAACAGTTCAGCAGCATCTGGCCTGGGGCTCAGCTCACGTTTACTCACAGAGGCCTGGGCACGGTCTCCCAGCTTTGCAATAAGGACGCTCCTTGCGTGGGCGGGTGGGGCTGCTGGCTGTATGGGAGATGATTCCCCACCTCTGACCAATTTCAGAATTGTTTACCACTGGAGCAAGTGCCTTGGTAGTGTTTTCCTCTGTATAACTGTTAGGTTCAGTTTTGTTTTTTTTTTCTTTTTTGGTTCAAGTTAGATTTTATTCCTCTTTTATGTATTTATAGATATAAGCATGGAAATAATTCATTGTTATATATACATCAGTGTGAATGGAAGAACTTTTTTTCTGTTTTATTTTTACATTTTATTTTTTAAAATTTTGAAATTTAATTTTGTTTATTTTTTTATACAGTAGGTTATTATTAGTTATCTATTTTATGCATATACATGTATACAGGTCAATCCCAATCTCCCAACTCATCCCACCACCACCACCCCATGGCTTCCCCCACTTTGTGTCCATACGTCTGTTCTCTACCTCTGTGTCTCTATTTCTGCCCTGCAAACCAGTTCATCTGTACCATTTTTCTAGGTTCCACATATAGGCATTAGTATACAATATTTGTTTTTCTCTTTCTGACTTACTTCACTCTGTATGACAGTCTCTAGATCCATCAACTTCTCTACAAATGACCCAGTTTCATTCCTTTTTATGGCTGAGTAATATTCCATTTTATATATGTACCACATCTTTATCCATTCGTCTGTCTGTGGGCATTTAGGTTGCTTCCATTACCTGGCTATTGTCAATAGTGCTGCAATGAACATTGTGGTGAATGTGTCTTTGTGATTTATGGTTTTCTCTGGGTATATGCCCAGAAGTGGGATTGCTGGATCCTATGGTAATTCTCTTTTTAGTTTTTTAAAGGAACCTCCATACTCTTCTCCATAGTGACTGTATCAATTTACATTCCCACCAATAGCGGAAGAGGGTTCCTTTTGTCCACACCCTCCCCAGAATTTGTTGTTTGTACATTATCTGATGATGCCGATTCTAACAGGTGTGAGGTCTTACCTCATTGTAGTTTTGGTTTGCATTTCTCTAATAATTAGTGATGTTGAGCAGCTTCTCATGTGCGTCTTGGCCATCTCTGTGACTTCTTTGAAGAAACGTCTCTTTAGATCTTCTGCCCAGTTTTGTATTGGGTTGTTTGTTTTATTAATATTAAGCTGCATGAGCTGTTTATATATATTGGAGATTAAACCTTTGTCCATTGATTCGTTTGTGAACGTTTTCGCCCATTCTGAGGGTTGCCTTTTTCCATTCCCGTTTTTTTAACAAAGAAAGAAAGAAAGCCAAAGAAGCAGAACACTAATGTGCGTGAAATATGCCTCTTGAAACTGTCGTTTTGAAATATGGACGTCTTTTGAATTTTTTGGTCGATATATGACCCCAGGATTTGTTTTCAGGGCAGGTGTCATTTACAGGCCGGTAATGATTTGGAATATCCACTGACCATTAGCGCTGGGATTAAAGCTGCAGTTGTGAGAAACGGCCACAAGGTGGCAGCAGTTCTCCCTTACCAAATCTGGTTACTAGGGCAGCAGAGCCTCAATGGAAGTCGCGTTCTAGATTGGCATGTAGAACGGAATGTGCCAGGAGAAAGCCCCTCAAGTGTGTCTCACTACTTCTTGTTCTTGTTTTTAATTTAATCTTTTATTTTTTATTACAGCAAGTTTGAGTACAACGTTTAGCTTGTTGTAGGTGTGCAAGAGGTGGTTCTTTTACACATATACATATGTCTGTTCTTCCTGGGATCCTTTTCCCATGTACGTTATGACAGAATGTTGAGTAGTCTTCTCTTGGTACTCCGTAGGTCTTTGGTGATTATATACGTCTACTGTGTTTGTATATGTCTGTTAACCCCAATATCGTAATGAATTCAATCCTCACACCTTTCCTTTGGTGAACCATAAGTTTCTTTAATGAATCTGTGATTGCCCTTCTCCGTGGAAATATCTGCCCTGGTATCAATTTATAGGTAACACCTATAAGTGATATGATACGATATGTGTCTTTCACTTTCTGACTTACTCCAAGTCACGTGATTACCTCGAGACTCATCTACGGTGCTGCAAATGGCATTGTGTCCTTTTTTTCCTTGGCGAATATTCTGTCTTAGCGAGGTCCATTTTCTGCAATGTGATTCCCTGAGGGCTGAGGATTAGCTGCCCTGGGCAGCCTGACCCTGCCGGCAAGCCCTCCCCAGGTGTGCCTGGGTTGAGGTCAATATAAACAGCACTCCAGGCAGCAATAGCCCCTGCAGCTGTGCCTGACTCCATATTCTCTGCCCCGTCAGCAGTCTCGGGGCTGTGCTGGTGGGAGGGTGGGAGGGTCCACGTCTTTGTGGGTGGCCCGGTGTGAGTGGGGCTCTGCTGGACTTTCGGCAGGAGTTGCCAGGCTGCCACCTGTAAAGGAGAGGATGTGTCACCCATAACTTCCACTGGAATATCTCTCCGGGCTGAGGTGAGGAAGGAAAAACAGGAGTGGGGGCCGGGACAGGAGGGGTATCTCAGGCAGGGCAATGGAAAGCTTCCAGAAGAGCGCCCGTGGCCAGGACCATCCTGGCTGACCTGCAGGCACCAAGTTGGCCTGCGTGCCGTCGCTGGTGTGGCTCCACGGCCCTCCCTCTAGGCTTTCAAGCCCTTGTACATATTCAGGTGTTTCACCTGGGAAGGGTGGGAACAGTTCAGCAGCATCTGGCCTGGGGCTCAGCTCACGTTTACTCACAGAGGCCTGGGCACGGTCTCCCAGCTTTGCAATAAGGACGCTCCTTGCGTGGGCGGGTGGGGCTGCTGGCTGTATGGGAGATGATTCCCCACCTCTGACCAATTTCAGAATTGTTTACCACTGGAGCAAGTGCCTTGGTAGTGTTTTCCTCTGTATAACTGTTAGGTTCAGTTTTGTTTTTTTTTCTTTTTTGGTTCAAGTTAGATTTTATTCCTCTTTTATGTATTTATAGATATAAGCATGGAAATAATTCATTGTTATATATACATCAGTGTGAATGGAAGAACTTTTTTTCTGTTTTATTTTTACATTTTATTTTTTAAAATTTTGAAATTTAATTTTGTTTATTTTTTTATACAGTAGGTTATTATTAGTTATCTATTTTATGCATATACATGTATACAGGTCAATCCCAATCTCCCAACTCATCCCACCACCACCACCCCATGGCTTCCCCCACTTTGTGTCCATAGGTCTGTTCTCTACCTCTGTGTCTCTATTTCTGCCCTGCAAACCAGTTCATCTGTACCATTTTTCTAGGTTCCACATATAGGCATTAGTATACAATATTTGTTTTTCTCTTTCTGACTTACTTCACTCTGTATGACAGTCTCCAGATCCATCAACTTCTCTACAAATGACCCAGTTTCATTCCTTTTTATGGCTGAGTAATATTCCATTTTATATATGTACCACATCTTTATCCATTCGTCTGTCTGTGGGCATTTAGGTTGCTTCCATTACCTGGCTATTGTCAATAGTGCTGCAATGAACATTGTGGTGAATGTGTCTTTGTGATTTATGGTTTTCTCTGGGTATATGCCCAGAAGTGGGATTGCTGGATCCTATGGTAATTCTCTTTTTAGTTTTTTAAAGGAACCTCCATACTGTTCTCCATAGTGACTGTATCAATTTACATTCCCACCAATAGCGGAAGAGGGTTCCTTTTGTCCACACCCTCCCCAGAATTTGTTGTTTGTACATTATCTGATGATGCCGATTCTAACAGGTGTGAGGTCTTACCTCATTGTAGTTTTGATTTGCATTTCTCTAATAATTAGTGATGTTGAGCAGCTTTTCATGTGCGTCTTGGCCACATCTGTGTCTTCTTTGAATAAACGTCTCTTTAGATCTTCTGCCCAGTTTTGTATTGGGTTGTTTGTTTTATTAATATTAAGCTGCATGAGCTGTTTATATATATTGGAGATTAAACCTTTGTCCATTGATTCGTTTGTGAACGTTTTCGCCCATTCTGAGGGTTGCCTTTTTCCATTCCCGTTTTTTTAACAAAGAAAGAAAGAAAGCCAAAGAAGCAGAACACTAATGTGCGTGAAATATGCCTCTTGAAACTGTCGTTTTGAAATATGGACGTCTTTTGAATTTTTTGGTCGATATATGACCCCAGGATTTGTTTTCAGGGCAGGTGTCATTTACAGGCCGGTAATGATTTGGAATATCCACTGACCATTAGCGCTGGGATTAAAGCTGCAGTTGTGAGAAACGGCCACAAGGTGGCAGCAGTTCTCCCTTACCAAATCTGGTTACTAGGGCAGCAGAGCCTCAATGGAAGTCGCGTTCTAGATTGGCATGTAGAACGGAATGTGCCAGGAGAAAGCCCCTCAAGTGTGTCTCACTACTTCTTGTTCTTGTTTTTAATTTAATCTTTTATTTTTTATTACAGCAAGTTTCAGTACAACGTTTAGCTTGTTGTAGGTGTGCAAGAGGTGGTTCTTTTACACATATACATATGTCTGTTCTTCCTGGGATCCTTTTCCCATGTACGTTATGACAGAATGTTGAGTAGTCTTCTCTTGGTACTCCGTAGGTCTTTGGTGATTATATACGTCTACTGTGTTTGTATATGTCTGTTAACCCCAATATCGTAATGAATTCAATCCTCACACCTTTCCTTTGGTGAACCATAAGTTTCTTTAATGAATCTGTGATTGCCCTTCTCCGTGGAAATATCTGCCCTGGTATCAATTTATAGGTAACACCTATAAGTGATATGATACGATATGTGTCTTTCACTTTCTGACTTACTCCAAGTCACGTGATTACCTCGAGACTCATCTACGGTGCTGCGAATGGCATTGTGTCCTTTTTTTCCTTGGCGAATATTCTGTCTTAGCGAGGTCCATTTTCTGCAATGTGATTCCCTGAGGGCTGAGGATTAGCTGCCCTGGGCAGCCTGACCCTGCCGGCAAGCCCTCCCCAGGTGTGCCTGGGTTGAGGTCAATATAAACAGCACTCCAGGCAGCAATAGCCCCTGCAGCTGTGCCTGACTCCATATTCTCTGCCCCGTCAGCAGTCTCGGGGCTGTGCTGGTGGGAGGGTGGGAGGGTCCACGTCTTTGTGGGTGGCCCGGTGTGAGTGGGGCTCTGCTGGACTTTCGGCAGGAGTTGCCAGGCTGCCACCTGTAAAGGAGAGGATGTGTCACCCATAACTTCCACTGGAATATCTCTCCGGGCTGAGGTGAGGAAGGAAAAACAGGAGTGGGGGCCGGGACAGGAGGGGTATCTCAGGCAGGGCAATGGAAAGCTTCCAGAAGAGCGCCCGTGGCCAGGACCATCCTGGCTGACCTGCAGGCACCAAGTTGGCCTGCGTGCCGTCGCTGGTGTGGCTCCACGGCCCTCCCTCTAGGCTTTCAAGCCCTTGTACATATTCAGGTGTTTCACCTGGGAAGGGTGGGAACAGTTCAGCAGCATCTGGCCTGGGGCTCAGCTCACGTTTACTCACAGAGGCCTGGGCACGGTCTCCCAGCTTTGCAATAAGGACGCTCCTTGCGTGGGCGGGTGGGGCTGCTGGCTGTATGGGAGATGATTCCCCACCTCTGACCAATTTCAGAATTGTTTACCACTGGAGCAAGTGCCTTGGTAGTGTTTTCCTCTGTATAACTGTTAGGTTCAGTTTTGTTTTTTTTTTCTTTTTTGGTTCAAGTTAGATTTTATTCCTCTTTTATGTATTTATAGATATAAGCATGGAAATAATTCATTGTTATATATACATCAGTGTGAATGGAAGAACTTTTTTTCTGTTTTATTTTTACATTTTATTTTTTAAAATTTTGAAATTTAATTTTGTTTATTTTTTTATACAGTAGGTTATTATTAGTTATCTATTTTATGCATATACATGTATACAGGTCAATCCCAATCTCCCAACTCATCCCACCACCACCACCCCATGGCTTCCCCCACTTTGTGTCCATACGTCTGTTCTCTACCTCTGTGTCTCTATTTCTGCCCTGCAAACCAGTTCATCTGTACCATTTTTCTAGGTTCCACATATAGGCATTAGTATACAATATTTGTTTTTCTCTTTCTGACTTACTTCACTCTGTATGACAGTCTCTAGATCCATCAACTTCTCTACAAATGACCCAGTTTCATTCCTTTTTATGGCTGAGTAATATTCCATTTTATATATGTACCACATCTTTATCCATTCGTCTGTCTGTGGGCATTTAGGTTGCTTCCATTACCTGGCTATTGTCAATAGTGCTGCAATGAACATTGTGGTGAATGTGTCTTTGTGATTTATGGTTTTCTCTGGGTATATGCCCAGAAGTGGGATTGCTGGATCCTATGGTAATTCTCTTTTTAGTTTTTTAAAGGAACCTCCATACTGTTCTCCATAGTGACTGTATCAATTTACATTCCCACCAATAGCGGAAGAGGGTTCCTTTTGTCCACACCCTCCCCAGAATTTGTTGTTTGTACATTATCTGATGATGCCGATTCTAACAGGTGTGAGGTCTTACCTCATTGTAGTTTTGATTTGCATTTCTCTAATAATTAGTGATGTTGAGCAGCTTTTCATGTGCGTCTTGGCCACATCTGTGTCTTCTTTGAATAAACGTCTCTTTAGATCTTCTGCCCAGTTTTGTATTGGGTTGTTTGTTTTATTAATATTAAGCTGCATGAGCTGTTTATATATATTGGAGATTAAACCTTTGTCCATTGATTCGTTTGTGAACGTTTTCGCCCATTCTGAGGGTTGCCTTTTTCCATTCCCGTTTTTTTAACAAAGAAAGAAAGAAAGCCAAAGAAGCAGAACACTAATGTGCGTGAAATATGCCTCTTGAAACTGTCGTTTTGAAATATGGACGTCTTTTGAATTTTTTGGTCGATATATGACCCCAGGATTTGTTTTCAGGGCAGGTGTCATTTACAGGCCGGTAATGATTTGGAATATCCACTGACCATTAGCGCTGGGATTAAAGCTGCAGTTGTGAGAAACGGCCACAAGGTGGCAGCAGTTCTCCCTTACCAAATCTGGTTACTAGGGCAGCAGAGCCTCAATGGAAGTCGCGTTCTAGATTGGCATGTAGAACGGAATGTGCCAGGAGAAAGCCCCTCAAGTGTGTCTCACTACTTCTTGTTCTTGTTTTTAATTTAATCTTTTATTTTTTATTACAGCAAGTTTGAGTACAACGTTTAGCTTGTTGTAGGTGTGCAAGAGGTGGTTCTTTTACACATATACATATGTCTGTTCTTCCTGGGATCCTTTTCCCATGTACGTTATGACAGAATGTTGAGTAGTCTTCTCTTGGTACTCCGTAGGTCTTTGGTGATTATATACGTCTACTGTGTTTGTATATGTCTGTTAACCCCAATATCGTAATGAATTCAATCCTCACACCTTTCCTTTGGTGAACCATAAGTTTCTTTAATGAATCTGTGATTGCCCTTCTCCGTGGAAATATCTGCCCTGGTATCAATTTATAGGTAACACCTATAAGTGATATGATACGATATGTGTCTTTCACTTTCTGACTTACTCCAAGTCACGTGATTACCTCGAGATTCATCTACGGTGCTGCAAATGGCATTGTGTCCTTTTTTTCCTTGGCGAATATTCTGTCTTAGCGAGGTCCATTTTCTGCAGTGTGATTCCCTGAGGGCTGAGGATTAGCTGCCCTGGGCAGCCTGACCCTGCCGGCAAGCCCTCCCCAGGTGTGCCTGGGTTGAGGTCAATATAAACAGCACTCCAGGCAGCAATAGCCCCTGCAGCTGTGCCTGACTCCATATTCTCTGCCCCGTCAGCAGTCTCGGGGCTGTGCTGGTGGGAGGGTGGGAGGGTCCACGGCTTTGTGGGTGGCCCGGTGTGAGTGGGGCTCTGCTGGACTTTCGGCAGGAGTTGCCAGGCTGCCACCTGTAAAGGAGAGGATGTGTCACCCATAACTTCCACTGGAATATCTCTCCGGGCTGAGGTGAGGAAGGAAAAAAAGGAGTGGGGGCCGGGACAGGAGGGGTATCTCAGGCAGGGCAATGGAAAGCTTCCAGAAGAGCGCCCGTGGCCAGGACCATCCTGGCTGACCTGCAGGCACCAAGTTGGCCTGCGTGCCGTCGCTGGTGTGGCTCCACGGCCCTCCCTCTAGGCTTTCAAGCCCTTGTACATATTCAGGTGTTTCACCTGGGAAGGGTGGGAACAGTTCAGCAGCATCTGGCCTGGGGCTCAGCTCACGTTTACTCACAGAGGCCTGGGCACGGTCTCCCAGCTTTGCAATAAGGACGCTCCTTGCGTGGGCGGGTGGGGCTGCTGGCTGTATGGGAGATGATTCCCCACCTCTGACCAATTTCAGAATTGTTTACCACTGGAGCAAGTGCCTTGGTAGTGTTTTCCTCTGTATAACTGTTAGGTTCAGTTTTTTTTTTTTTTTCTTTTTTGGTTCAAGTTAGATTTTATTCCTCTTTTATGTATTTATAGATATAAGCATGGAAATAATTCATTGTTATATATACATCAGTGTGAATGGAAGAACTTTTTTTCTGTTTTATTTTTACATTTTATTTTTAAAAATTTTGAAATTTAATTTTGTTTATTTTTTTATACAGTAGGTTATTATTAGTTATCTATTTTATGCATATACATGTATACAGGTCAATCCCAATCTCCCAACTCATCCCACCACCACCACCCCATGGCTTCCCCCACTTTGTGTCCATACGTCTGTTCTCTACCTCTGTGTCTCTATTTCTGCCCTGCAAACCAGTTCATCTGTACCATTTTTCTAGGTTCCACATATAGGCATTAGTATACAATATTTGTTTTTCTCTTTCTGACTTACTTCACTCTGTATGACAGTCTCTAGATCCATCAACTTCTCTACAAATGACCCAGTTTCATTCCTTTTTATGGCTGAGTAATATTCCATTTTATATATGTACCACATCTTTATCCATTCGTCTGTCTGTGGGCATTTAGGTTGCTTCCATTACCTGGCTATTGTCAATAGTGCTGCAATGAACATTGTGGTGAATGTGTCTTTGTGATTTATGGTTTTCTCTGGGTATATGCCCAGAAGTGGGATTGCTGGATCCTATGGTAATTCTCTTTTTAGTTTTTTAAAGGAACCTCCATACTGTTCTCCATAGTGACTGTATCAATTTACATTCCCACCAATAGCGGAAGAGGGTTCCTTTTGTCCACACCCTCCCCAGAATTTGTTGTTTGTACATTATCTGATGATGCCGATTCTAACAGGTGTGAGGTCTTACCTCATTGTAGTTTTGGTTTGCATTTCTCTAATAATTAGTGATGTTGAGCAGCTTCTCATGTGCGTCTTGGCCATCTCTGTGACTTCTTTGAAGAAACGTCTCTTTAGATCTTCTGCCCAGTTTTGTATTGGGTTGTTTGTTTTATTAATATTAAGCTGCGTGAGCTGTTTATATATATTGGAGATTAAACCTTTGTCCATTGATTCGTTTGTGAACGTTTTCGCCCATTCTGAGGGTTGCCTTTTTCCATTCCCGTTTTTTTAACAAAGAAAGAAAGAAAGCCAAAGAAGCAGAACACTAATGTGCGTGAAATATGCCTCTTGAAACTGTCGTTTTGAAATATGGACGTCTTTTGAATTTTTTGGTCGATATATGACCCCAGGATTTGTTTTCAGGGCAGGTGTCATTTACAGGCCGGTAATGATTTGGAATATCCACTGACCATTAGCGCTGGGATTAAAGCTGCAGTTGTGAGAAACGGCCACAAGGTGGCAGCAGTTCTCCCTTACCAAATCTGGTTACTAGGGCAGCAGAGCCTCAATGGAAGTCGCGTTCTAGATTGGAATGTAGAACGGAATGTGCCAGGAGAAAGCCCCTCAAGTGTGTCTCACTACTTCTTGTTCTTGTTTTTAATTTAATCTTTTATTTTTTATTACAGCAAGTTTCAGTACAACGTTTAGCTTGTTGTAGGTGTGCAAGAGGTGGTTCTTTTACACATATACATATGTCTGTTCTTCCTGGGATCCTTTTCCCATGTACGTTATGACAGAATGTTGAGTAGTCTTCTCTTGGTACTCCGTAGGTCTTTGGTGATTATATACGTCTACTGTGTTTGTATATGTCTGTTAACCCCAATATCGTAATGAATTCAATCCTCACACCTTTCCTTTGGTGAACCATAAGTTTCTTTAATGAATCTGTGATTGCCCTTCTCCGTGGAAATATCTGCCCTGGTATCAATTTATAGGTAACACCTATAAGTGATATGATACGATATGTGTCTTTCACTTTCTGACTTACTCCAAGTCACGTGATTACCTCGAGACTCATCTACGGTGCTGCGAATGGCATTGTGTCCTTTTTTTCCTTGGCGAATATTCTGTCTTAGCGAGGTCCATTTTCTGCAATGTGATTCCCTGAGGGCTGAGGATTAGCTGCCCTGGGCAGCCTGACCCTGCCGGCAAGCCCTCCCCAGGTGTGCCTGGGTTGAGGTCAATATAAACAGCACTCCAGGCAGCAATAGCCCCTGCAGCTGTGCCTGACTCCATATTCTCTGCCCCGTCAGCAGTCTCGGGGCTGTGCTGGTGGGAGGGTGGGAGGGTCCACGTCTTTGTGGGTGGCCCGGTGTGAGTGGGGCTCTGCTGGACTTTCGGCAGGAGTTGCCAGGCTGCCACCTGTAAAGGAGAGGATGTGTCACCCATAACTTCCACTGGAATATCTCTCCGGGCTGAGGTGAGGAAGGAAAAACAGGAGTGGGGGCCGGGACAGGAGGGGTATCTCAGGCAGGGCAATGGAAAGCTTCCAGAAGAGCGCCCGTGGCCAGGACCATCCTGGCTGACCTGCAGGCACCAAGTTGGCCTGCGTGCCGTCGCTGGTGTGGCTCCACGGCCCTCCCTCTAGGCTTTCAAGCCCTTGTACATATTCAGGTGTTTCACCTGGGAAGGGTGGGAACAGTTCAGCAGCATCTGGCCTGGGGCTCAGCTCACGTTTACTCACAGAGGCCTGGGCACGGTCTCCCAGCTTTGCAATAAGGACGCTCCTTGCGTGGGCGGGTGGGGCTGCTGGCTGTATGGGAGATGATTCCCCACCTCTGACCAATTTCAGAATTGTTTACCACTGGAGCAAGTGCCTTGGTAGTGTTTTCCTCTGTATAACTGTTAGGTTCAGTTTTGTTTTTTTTTCTTTTTTGGTTCAAGTTAGATTTTATTCCTCTTTTATGTATTTATAGATATAAGCATGGAAATAATTCATTGTTATATATACATCAGTGTGAATGGAAGAACTTTTTTTCTGTTTTATTTTTACATTTTATTTTTTAAAATTTTGAAATTTAATTTTGTTTATTTTTTTATACAGTAGGTTATTATTAGTTATCTATTTTATGCATATACATGTATACAGGTCAATCCCAATCTCCCAACTCATCCCACCACCACCACCCCATGGCTTCCCCCACTTTGTGTCCATACGTCTGTTCTCTACATCTGTGTCTCTATTTCTGCCCTGCAAACCAGTTCATCTGTACCATTTTTCTAGGTTCCACATATAGGCATTAGTATACAATATTTGTTTTTCTCTTTCTGACTTACTTCACTCTGTATGACAGTCTCTAGATCCATCAACTTCTCTACAAATGACCCAGTTTCATTCCTTTTTATGGCTGAGTAATATTCCATTTTATATATGTACCACATCTTTATCCATTCGTCTGTCTGTGGGCATTTAGGTTGCTTCCATTACCTGGCTATTGTCAATAGTGCTGCAATGAACATTGTGGTGAATGTGTCTTTGTGATTTATGGTTTTCTCTGGGTATATGCCCAGAAGTGGGATTGCTGGATCCTATGGTAATTCTCTTTTTAGTTTTTTAAAGGAACCTCCATACTGTTCTCCATAGTGACTGTATCAATTTACATTCCCACCAATAGCGGAAGAGGGTTCCTTTTGTCCACACCCTCCCCAGAATTTGTTGTTTGTACATTATCTGATGATGCCGATTCTAACAGGTGTGAGGTCTTACCTCATTGTAGTTTTGATTTGCATTTCTCTAATAATTAGTGATGTTGAGCAGCTTTTCATGTGCGTCTTGGCCACATCTGTGTCTTCTTTGAATAAACGTCTCTTTAGATCTTCTGCCCAGTTTTGTATTGGGTTGTTTGTTTTATTAATATTAAGCTGCATGAGCTGTTTATATATATTGGAGATTAAACCTTTGTCCATTGATTCGTTTGTGAACGTTTTCGCCCATTCTGAGGGTTGCCTTTTTCCATTCCCGTTTTTTTAACAAAGAAAGAAAGAAAGCCAAAGAAGCAGAACACTAATGTGCGTGAAATATGCCTCTTGAAACTGTCGTTTTGAAATATGGACGTCTTTTGAATTTTTTGGTCGATATATGACCCCAGGATTTGTTTTCAGGGCAGGTGTCATTTACAGGCCGGTAATGATTTGGAATATCCACTGACCATTAGCGCTGGGATTAAAGCTGCAGTTGTGAGAAACGGCCACAAGGTGGCAGCAGTTCTCCCTTACCAAATCTGGTTACTAGGGCAGCAGAGCCTCAATGGAAGTCGCGTTCTAGATTGGCATGTAGAACGGAATGTGCCAGGAGAAAGCCCCTCAAGTGTGTCTCACTACTTCTTGTTCTTGTTTTTAATTTAATCTTTTATTTTTTATTACAGCAAGTTTGAGTACAACGTTTAGCTTGTTGTAGGTGTGCAAGAGGTGGTTCTTTTACACATATACATATGTCTGTTCTTCCTGGGATCCTTTTCCCATGTACGTTATGACAGAATGTTGAGTAGTCTTCTCTTGGTACTCCGTAGGTCTTTGGTGATTATATACGTCTACTGTGTTTGTATATGTCTGTTAACCCCAATATCGTAATGAATTCAATCCTCACACCTTTCCTTTGGTGAACCATAAGTTTCTTTAATGAATCTGTGATTGCCCTTCTCCGTGGAAATATCTGCCCTGGTATCAATTTATAGGTAACACCTATAAGTGATATGATACGATATGTGTCTTTCACTTTCTGACTTACTCCAAGTCACGTGATTACCTCGAGATTCATCTACGGTGCTGCAAATGGCATTGTGTCCTTTTTTTCCTTGGCGAATATTCTGTCTTAGCGAGGTCCATTTTCTGCAGTGTGATTCCCTGAGGGCTGAGGATTAGCTGCCCTGGGCAGCCTGACCCTGCCGGCAAGCCCTCCCCAGGTGTGCCTGGGTTGAGGTCAATATAAACAGCACTCCAGGCAGCAATAGCCCCTGCAGCTGTGCCTGACTCCATATTCTCTGCCCCGTCAGCAGTCTCGGGGCTGTGCTGGTGGGAGGGTGGGAGGGTCCACGGCTTTGTGGGTGGCCCGGTGTGAGTGGGGCTCTGCTGGACTTTCGGCAGGAGTTGCCAGGCTGCCACCTGTAAAGGAGAGGATGTGTCACCCATAACTTCCACTGGAATATCTCTCCGGGCTGAGGTGAGGAAGGAAAAAAAGGAGTGGGGGCCGGGACAGGAGGGGTATCTCAGGCAGGGCAATGGAAAGCTTCCAGAAGAGCGCCCGTGGCCAGGACCATCCTGGCTGACCTGCAGGCACCAAGTTGGCCTGCGTGCCGTCGCTGGTGTGGCTCCACGGCCCTCCCTCTAGGCTTTCAAGCCCTTGTACATATTCAGGTGTTTCACCTGGGAAGGGTGGGAACAGTTCAGCAGCATCTGGCCTGGGGCTCAGCTCACGTTTACTCACAGAGGCCTGGGCACGGTCTCCCAGCTTTGCAATAAGGACGCTCCTTGCGTGGGCGGGTGGGGCTGCTGGCTGTATGGGAGATGATTCCCCACCTCTGACCAATTTCAGAATTGTTTACCACTGGAGCAAGTGCCTTGGTAGTGTTTTCCTCTGTATAACTGTTAGGTTCAGTTTTGTTTTTTTTTTCTTTTTTGGTTCAAGTTAGATTTTATTCCTCTTTTATGTATTTATAGATATAAGCATGGAAATAATTCATTGTTATATATACATCAGTGTGAATGGAAGAACTTTTTTTCTGTTTTATTTTTACATTTTATTTTTTAAAATTTTGAAATTTAATTTTGTTTATTTTTTTATACAGTAGGTTATTATTAGTTATCTATTTTATGCATATACATGTATACAGGTCAATCCCAATCTCCCAACTCATCCCACCACCACCACCCCATGGCTTCCCCCACTTTGTGTCCATACGTCTGTTCTCTACCTCTGTGTCTCTATTTCTGCCCTGCAAACCAGTTCATCTGTACCATTTTTCTAGGTTCCACATATAGGCATTAGTATACAATATTTGTTTTTCTCTTTCTGACTTACTTCACTCTGTATGACAGTCTCTAGATCCATCAACTTCTCTACAAATGACCCAGTTTCATTCCTTTTTATGGCTGAGTAATATTCCATTTTATATATGTACCACATCTTTATCCATTCGTCTGTCTGTGGGCATTTAGGTTGCTTCCATTACCTGGCTATTGTCAATAGTGCTGCAATGAACATTGTGGTGAATGTGTCTTTGTGATTTATGGTTTTCTCTGGGTATATGCCCAGAAGTGGGATTGCTGGATCCTATGGTAATTCTCTTTTTAGTTTTTTAAAGGAACCTCCATACTCTTCTCCATAGTGACTGTATCAATTTACATTCCCACCAATAGCGGAAGAGGGTTCCTTTTGTCCACACCCTCCCCAGAATTTGTTGTTTGTACATTATCTGATGATGCCGATTCTAACAGGTGTGAGGTCTTACCTCATTGTAGTTTTGGTTTGCATTTCTCTAATAATTAGTGATGTTGAGCAGCTTCTCATGTGCGTCTTGGCCATCTCTGTGACTTCTTTGAAGAAACGTCTCTTTAGATCTTCTGCCCAGTTTTGTATTGGGTTGTTTGTTTTATTAATATTAAGCTGCATGAGCTGTTTATATATATTGGAGATTAAACCTTTGTCCATTGATTCGTTTGTGAACGTTTTCGCCCATTCTGAGGGTTGCCTTTTTCCATTCCCGTTTTTTTAACAAAGAAAGAAAGAAAGCCAAAGAAGCAGAACACTAATGTGCGTGAAATATGCCTCTTGAAACTGTCGTTTTGAAATATGGACGTCTTTTGAATTTTTTGGTCGATATATGACCCCAGGATTTGTTTTCAGGGCAGGTGTCATTTACAGGCCGGTAATGATTTGGAATATCCACTGACCATTAGCGCTGGGATTAAAGCTGCAGTTGTGAGAAACGGCCACAAGGTGGCAGCAGTTCTCCCTTACCAAATCTGGTTACTAGGGCAGCAGAGCCTCAATGGAAGTCGCGTTCTAGATTGGAATGTAGAACGGAATGTGCCAGGAGAAAGCCCCTCAAGTGTGTCTCACTACTTCTTGTTCTTGTTTTTAATTTAATCTTTTATTTTTTATTACAGCAAGTTTGAGTACAACGTTTAGCTTGTTGTAGGTGTGCAAGAGGTGGTTCTTTTACACATATACATATGTCTGTTCTTCCTGGGATCCTTTTCCCATGTACGTTATGACAGAATGTTGAGTAGTCTTCTCTTGGTACTCCGTAGGTCTTTGGTGATTATATACGTCTACTGTGTTTGTATATGTCTGTTAACCCCAATATCGTAATGAATTCAATCCTCACACCTTTCCTTTGGTGAACCATAAGTTTCTTTAATGAATCTGTGATTGCCCTTCTCCGTGGAAATATCTGCCCTGGTATCAATTTATAGGTAACACCTATAAGTGATATGATACGATATGTGTCTTTCACTTTCTGACTTACTCCAAGTCACGTGATTACCTCGAGACTCATCTACGGTGCTGCAAATGGCATTGTGTCCTTTTTTTCCTTGGCGAATATTCTGTCTTAGCGAGGTCCATTTTCTGCAATGTGATTCCCTGAGGGCTGAGGATTAGCTGCCCTGGGCAGCCTGACCCTGCCGGCAAGCCCTCCCCAGGTGTGCCTGGGTTGAGGTCAATATAAACAGCACTCCAGGCAGCAATAGCCCCTGCAGCTGTGCCTGACTCCATATTCTCTGCCCCGTCAGCAGTCTCGGGGCTGTGCTGGTGGGAGGGTGGGAGGGTCCACGGCTTTGTGGGTGGCCCGGTGTGAGTGGGGCTCTGCTGGACTTTCGGCAGGAGTTGCCAGGCTGCCACCTGTAAAGGAGAGGATGTGTCACCCATAACTTCCACTGGAATATCTCTCCGGGCTGAGGTGAGGAAGGAAAAAAAGGAGTGGGGGCCGGGACAGGAGGGGTATCTCAGGCAGGGCAATGGAAAGCTTCCAGAAGAGCGCCCGTGGCCAGGACCATCCTGGCTGACCTGCAGGCACCAAGTTGGCCTGCGTGCCGTCGCTGGTGTGGCTCCACGGCCCTCCCTCTAGGCTTTCAAGCCCTTGTACATATTCAGGTGTTTCACCTGGGAAGGGTGGGAACAGTTCAGCAGCATCTGGCCTGGGGCTCAGCTCACGTTTACTCACAGAGGCCTGGGCACGGTCTCCCAGCTTTGCAATAAGGACGCTCCTTGCGTGGGCGGGTGGGGCTGCTGGCTGTATGGGAGATGATTCCCCACCTCTGACCAATTTCAGAATTGTTTACCACTGGAGCAAGTGCCTTGGTAGTGTTTTCCTCTGTATAACTGTTAGGTTCAGTTTTGTTTTTTTTTCTTTTTTGGTTCAAGTTAGATTTTATTCCTCTTTTATGTATTTATAGATATAAGCATGGAAATAATTCATTGTTATATATACATCAGTGTGAATGGAAGAACTTTTTTTCTGTTTTATTTTTACATTTTATTTTTTAAAATTTTGAAATTTAATTTTGTTTATTTTTTTATACAGTAGGTTATTATTAGTTATCTATTTTATGCATATACATGTATACAGGTCAATCCCAATCTCCCAACTCATCCCACCACCACCACCCCATGGCTTCCCCCACTTTGTGTCCATACGTCTGTTCTCTACATCTGTGTCTCTATTTCTGCCCTGCAAACCAGTTCATCTGTACCATTTTTCTAGGTTCCACATATAGGCATTAGTATACAATATTTGTTTTTCTCTTTCTGACTTACTTCACTCTGTATGACAGTCTCTAGATCCATCAACTTCTCTACAAATGACCCAGTTTCATTCCTTTTTATGGCTGAGTAATATTCCATTTTATATATGTACCACATCTTTATCCATTCGTCTGTCTGTGGGCATTTAGGTTGCTTCCATTACCTGGCTATTGTCAATAGTGCTGCAATGAACATTGTGGTGAATGTGTCTTTGTGATTTATGGTTTTCTCTGGGTATATGCCCAGAAGTGGGATTGCTGGATCCTATGGTAATTCTCTTTTTAGTTTTTTAAAGGAACCTCCATACTGTTCTCCATAGTGACTGTATCAATTTACATTCCCACCAATAGCGGAAGAGGGTTCCTTTTGTCCACACCCTCCCCAGAATTTGTTGTTTGTACATTATCTGATGATGCCGATTCTAACAGGTGTGAGGTCTTACCTCATTGTAGTTTTGGTTTGCATTTCTCTAATAATTAGTGATGTTGAGCAGCTTCTCATGTGCGTCTTGGCCATCTCTGTGACTTCTTTGAAGAAACGTCTCTTTAGATCTTCTGCCCAGTTTTGTATTGGGTTGTTTGTTTTATTAATATTAAGCTGCGTGAGCTGTTTATATATATTGGAGATTAAACCTTTGTCCATTGATTCGTTTGTGAACGTTTTCGCCCATTCTGAGGGTTGCCTTTTTCCATTCCCGTTTTTTTAACAAAGAAAGAAAGAAAGCAAAAGAAGCAGAACACTAATGTGCGTGAAATATGCCTCTTGAAACTGTCGTTTTGAAATATGGACGTCTTTTGAATTTTTTGGTCGATATATGACCCCAGGATTTGTTTTCAGGGCAGGTGTCATTTACAGGCCGGTAATGATTTGGAATATCCACTGACCATTAGCGCTGGGATTAAAGCTGCAGTTGTGAGAAACGGCCACAAGGTGGCAGCAGTTCTCCCTTACCAAATCTGGTTACTAGGGCAGCAGAGCCTCAATGGAAGTCGCGTTCTAGATTGGAATGTAGAACGGAATGTGCCAGGAGAAAGCCCCTCAAGTGTGTCTCACTACTTCTTGTTCTTGTTTTTAATTTAATCTTTTATTTTTTATTACAGCAAGTTTCAGTACAACGTTTAGCTTGTTGTAGGTGTGCAAGAGGTGGTTCTTTTACACATATACATATGTCTGTTCTTCCTGGGATCCTTTTCCCATGTACGTTATGACAGAATGTTGAGTAGTCTTCTCTTGGTACTCCGTAGGTCTTTGGTGATTATATACGTCTACTGTGTTTGTATATGTCTGTTAACCCCAATATCGTAATGAATTCAATCCTCACACCTTTCCTTTGGTGAACCATAAGTTTCTTTAATGAATCTGTGATTGCCCTTCTCCGTGGAAATATCTGCCCTGGTATCAATTTATAGGTAACACCTATAAGTGATATGATACGATATGTGTCTTTCACTTTCTGACTTACTCCAAGTCACGTGATTACCTCGAGACTCATCTACGGTGCTGCGAATGGCATTGTGTCCTTTTTTTCCTTGGCGAATATTCTGTCTTAGCGAGGTCCATTTTCTGCAATGTGATTCCCTGAGGGCTGAGGATTAGCTGCCCTGGGCAGCCTGACCCTGCCGGCAAGCCCTCCCCAGGTGTGCCTGGGTTGAGGTCAATATAAACAGCACTCCAGGCAGCAATAGCCCCTGCAGCTGTGCCTGACTCCATATTCTCTGCCCCGTCAGCAGTCTCGGGGCTGTGCTGGTGGGAGGGTGGGAGGGTCCACGTCTTTGTGGGTGGCCCGGTGTGAGTGGGGCTCTGCTGGACTTTCGGCAGGAGTTGCCAGGCTGCCACCTGTAAAGGAGAGGATGTGTCACCCATAACTTCCACTGGAATATCTCTCCGGGCTGAGGTGAGGAAGGAAAAACAGGAGTGGGGGCCGGGACAGGAGGGGTATCTCAGGCAGGGCAATGGAAAGCTTCCAGAAGAGCGCCCGTGGCCAGGACCATCCTGGCTGACCTGCAGGCACCAAGTTGGCCTGCGTGCCGTCGCTGGTGTGGCTCCACGGCCCTCCCTCTAGGCTTTCAAGCCCTTGTACATATTCAGGTGTTTCACCTGGGAAGGGTGGGAACAGTTCAGCAGCATCTGGCCTGGGGCTCAGCTCACGTTTACTCACAGAGGCCTGGGCACGGTCTCCCAGCTTTGCAATAAGGACGCTCCTTGCGTGGGCGGGTGGGGCTGCTGGCTGTATGGGAGATGATTCCCCACCTCTGACCAATTTCAGAATTGTTTACCACTGGAGCAAGTGCCTTGGTAGTGTTTTCCTCTGTATAACTGTTAGGTTCAGTTTTGTTTTTTTTTCTTTTTTGGTTCAAGTTAGATTTTATTCCTCTTTTATGTATTTATAGATATAAGCATGGAAATAATTCATTGTTATATATACATCAGTGTGAATGGAAGAACTTTTTTTCTGTTTTATTTTTACATTTTATTTTTTAAAATTTTGAAATTTAATTTTGTTTATTTTTTTATACAGTAGGTTATTATTAGTTATCTATTTTATGCATATACATGTATACAGGTCAATCCCAATCTCCCAACTCATCCCACCACCACCACCCCATGGCTTCCCCCACTTTGTGTCCATACGTCTGTTCTCTACCTCTGTGTCTCTATTTCTGCCCTGCAAACCAGTTCATCTGTACCATTTTTCTAGGTTCCACATATAGGCATTAGTATACAATATTTGTTTTTCTCTTTCTGACTTACTTCACTCTGTATGACAGTCTCTAGATCCATCAACTTCTCTACAAATGACCCAGTTTCATTCCTTTTTATGGCTGAGTAATATTCCATTTTATATATGTACCACATCTTTATCCATTCGTCTGTCTGTGGGCATTTAGGTTGCTTCCATTACCTGGCTATTGTCAATAGTGCTGCAATGAACATTGTGGTGAATGTGTCTTTGTGATTTATGGTTTTCTCTGGGTATATGCCCAGAAGTGGGATTGCTGGATCCTATGGTAATTCTCTTTTTAGTTTTTTAAAGGAACCTCCATACTGTTCTCCATAGTGACTGTATCAATTTACATTCCCACCAATAGCGGAAGAGGGTTCCTTTTGTCCACACCCTCCCCAGAATTTGTTGTTTGTACATTATCTGATGATGCCGATTCTAACAGGTGTGAGGTCTTACCTCATTGTAGTTTTGATTTGCATTTCTCTAATAATTAGTGATGTTGAGCAGCTTCTCATGTGCGTCTTGGCCATCTCTGTGACTTCTTTGAAGAAACGTCTCTTTAGATCTTCTGCCCAGTTTTGTATTGGGTTGTTTGTTTTATTAATATTAAGCTGCATGAGCTGTTTATATATATTGGAGATTAAACCTTTGTCCATTGATTCGTTTGTGAACGTTTTCGCCCATTCTGAGGGTTGCCTTTTTCCATTCCCGTTTTTTTAACAAAGAAAGAAAGAAAGCCAAAGAAGCAGAACACTAATGTGCGTGAAATATGCCTCTTGAAACTGTCGTTTTGAAATATGGACGTCTTTTGAATTTTTTGGTCGATATATGACCCCAGGATTTGTTTTCAGGGCAGGTGTCATTTACAGGCCGGTAATGATTTGGAATATCCACTGACCATTAGCGCTGGGATTAAAGCTGCAGTTGTGAGAAACGGCCACAAGGTGGCAGCAGTTCTCCCTTACCAAATCTGGTTACTAGGGCAGCAGAGCCTCAATGGAAGTCGCGTTCTAGATTGGCATGTAGAACGGAATGTGCCAGGAGAAAGCCCCTCAAGTGTGTCTCACTACTTCTTGTTCTTGTTTTTAATTTAATCTTTTATTTTTTATTACAGCAAGTTTGAGTACAACGTTTAGCTTGTTGTAGGTGTGCAAGAGGTGGTTCTTTTACACATATACATATGTCTGTTCTTCCTGGGATCCTTTTCCCATGTACGTTATGACAGAATGTTGAGTAGTCTTCTCTTGGTACTCCGTAGGTCTTTGGTGATTATATACGTCTACTGTGTTTGTATATGTCTGTTAACCCCAATATCGTAATGAATTCAATCCTCACACCTTTCCTTTGGTGAACCATAAGTTTCTTTAATGAATCTGTGATTGCCCTTCTCCGTGGAAATATCTGCCCTGGTATCAATTTATAGGTAACACCTATAAGTGATATGATACGATATGTGTCTTTCACTTTCTGACTTACTCCAAGTCACGTGATTACCTCGAGACTCATCTACGGTGCTGCAAATGGCATTGTGTCCTTTTTTTCCTTGGCGAATATTCTGTCTTAGCGAGGTCCATTTTCTGCAATGTGATTCCCTGAGGGCTGAGGATTAGCTGCCCTGGGCAGCCTGACCCTGCCGGCAAGCCCTCCCCAGGTGTGCCTGGGTTGAGGTCAATATAAACAGCACTCCAGGCAGCAATAGCCCCTGCAGCTGTGCCTGACTCCATATTCTCTGCCCCGTCAGCAGTCTCGGGGCTGTGCTGGTGGGAGGGTGGGAGGGTCCACGGCTTTGTGGGTGGCCCGGTGTGAGTGGGGCTCTGCTGGACTTTCGGCAGGAGTTGCCAGGCTGCCACCTGTAACGAAGAGGATGTGTCACCCATAACTTCCACTGGAATATCTCTCCGGGCTGAGGTGAGGAAGGAAAAAAAGGAGTGGGGGCCGGGACAGGAGGGGTATCTCAGGCAGGGCAATGGAAAGCTTCCAGAAGAGCGCCCGTGGCCAGGACCATCCTGGCTGACCTGCAGGCACCAAGTTGGCCTGCGTGCCGTCGCTGGTGTGGCTCCACGGCCCTCCCTCTAGGCTTTCAAGCCCTTGTACATATTCAGGTGTTTCACCTGGGAAGGGTGGGAACAGTTCAGCAGCATCTGGCCTGGGGCTCAGCTCACGTTTACTCACAGAGGCCTGGGCACGGTCTCCCAGCTTTGCAATAAGGACGCTCCTTGCGTGGGCGGGTGGGGCTGCTGGCTGTATGGGAGATGATTCCCCACCTCTGACCAATTTCAGAATTGTTTACCACTGGAGCAAGTGCCTTGGTAGTGTTTTCCTCTGTATAACTGTTAGGTTCAGTTTTTTTTTTTTTTTCTTTTTTGGTTCAAGTTAGATTTTATTCCTCTTTTATGTATTTATAGATATAAGCATGGAAATAATTCATTGTTATATATACATCAGTGTGAATGGAAGAACTTTTTTTCTGTTTTATTTTTACATTTTATTTTTAAAAATTTTGAAATTTAATTTTGTTTATTTTTTTATACAGTAGGTTATTATTAGTTATCTATTTTATGCATATACATGTATACAGGTCAATCCCAATCTCCCAACTCATCCCACCACCACCACCCCATGGCTTCCCCCACTTTGTGTCCATACGTCTGTTCTCTACCTCTGTGTCTCTATTTCTGCCCTGCAAACCAGTTCATCTGTACCATTTTTCTAGGTTCCACATATAGGCATTAGTATACAATATTTGTTTTTCTCTTTCTGACTTACTTCACTCTGTATGACAGTCTCTAGATCCATCAACTTCTCTACAAATGACCCAGTTTCATTCCTTTTTATGGCTGAGTAATATTCCATTTTATATATGTACCACATCTTTATCCATTCGTCTGTCTGTGGGCATTTAGGTTGCTTCCATTACCTGGCTATTGTAAATAGTGCTGCAATGAACATTGTGGTGAATGTGTCTTTGTGATTTATGGTTTTCTCTGGGTATATGCCCAGAAGTGGGATTGCTGGATCCTATGGTAATTCTCTTTTTAGTTTTTTAAAGGAACCTCCATACTGTTCTCCATAGTGACTGTATCAATTTACATTCCCACCAATAGCGGAAGAGGGTTCCTTTTGTCCACACCCTCCCCAGAATTTGTTGTTTGTACATTATCTGATGATGCCGATTCTAACAGGTGTGAGGTCTTACCTCATTGTAGTTTTGATTTGCATTTCTCTAATAATTAGTGATGTTGAGCAGCTTCTCATGTGCGTCTTGGCCATCTCTGTGTCTTCTTTGAAGAAACGTCTCTTTAGATCTTCTGCCCATTTTTGTATTGGGTTGTTTGTTTTATTAATATTAAGCTGCATGAGCTGTTTATATATATTGGAGATTAAACCTTTGTCCATTGATTCGTTTGTGAACGTTTTCGCCCATTCTGAGGGTTGCCTTTTTCCATTCCCGTTTTTTTAACAAAGAAAGAAAGAAAGCAAAAGAAGCAGAACACTAATGTGCGTGAAATATGCCTCTTGAAACTGTCGTTTTGAAATATGGACGTCTTTTGAATTTTTTGGTCGATATATGACCCCAGGATTTGTTTTCAGGGCAGGTGTCATTTACAGGCCGGTAATGATTTGGAATATCCACTGACCATTAGCGCTGGGATTAAAGCTGCAGTTGTGAGAAACGGCCACAAGGTGGCAGCAGTTCTCCCTTACCAAATCTGGTTACTAGGGCAGCAGAGCCTCAATGGAAGTCGCGTTCTAGATTGGCATGTAGAACGGAATGTGCCAGGAGAAAGCCCCTCAAGTGTGTCTCACTACTTCTTGTTCTTGTTTTTAATTTAATCTTTTATTTTTTATTACAGCAAGTTTGAGTACAACGTTTAGCTTGTTGTAGGTGTGCAAGAGGTGGTTCTTTTACACATATACATATGTCTGTTCTTCCTGGGATCCTTTTCCCATGTACGTTATGACAGAATGTTGAGTAGTCTTCTCTTGGTACTCCGTAGGTCTTTGGTGATTATATACGTCTACTGTGTTTGTATATGTCTGTTAACCCCAATATCGTAATGAATTCAATCCTCACACCTTTCCTTTGGTGAACCATAAGTTTCTTTAATGAATCTGTGATTGCCCTTCTCCGTGGAAATATCTGCCCTGGTATCAATTTATAGGTAACACCTATAAGTGATATGATACGATATGTGTCTTTCACTTTCTGACTTACTCCAAGTCACGTGATTACCTCGAGACTCATCTACGGTGCTGCAAATGGCATTGTGTCCTTTTTTTCCTTGGCGAATATTCTGTCTTAGCGAGGTCCATTTTCTGCAATGTGATTCCCTGAGGGCTGAGGATTAGCTGCCCTGGGCAGCCTGACCCTGCCGGCAAGCCCTCCCCAGGTGTGCCTGGGTTGAGGTCAATATAAACAGCACTCCAGGCAGCAATAGCCCCTGCAGCTGTGCCTGACTCCATATTCTCTGCCCCGTCAGCAGTCTCGGGGCTGTGCTGGTGGGAGGGTGGGAGGGTCCACGGCTTTGTGGGTGGCCCGGTGTGAGTGGGGCTCTGCTGGACTTTCGGCAGGAGTTGCCAGGCTGCCACCTGTAACGAAGAGGATGTGTCACCCATAACTTCCACTGGAATATCTCTCCGGGCTGAGGTGAGGAAGGAAAAAAAGGAGTGGGGGCCGGGACAGGAGGGGTATCTCAGGCAGGGCAATGGAAAGCTTCCAGAAGAGCGCCCGTGGCCAGGACCATCCTGGCTGACCTGCAGGCACCAAGTTGGCCTGCGTGCCGTCGCTGGTGTGGCTCCACGGCCCTCCCTCTAGGCTTTCAAGCCCTTGTACATATTCAGGTGTTTCACCTGGGAAGGGTGGGAACAGTTCAGCAGCATCTGGCCTGGGGCTCAGCTCACGTTTACTCACAGAGGCCTGGGCACGGTCTCCCAGCTTTGCAATAAGGACGCTCCTTGCGTGGGCGGGTGGGGCTGCTGGCTGTATGGGAGATGATTCCCCACCTCTGACCAATTTCAGAATTGTTTACCACTGGAGCAAGTGCCTTGGTAGTGTTTTCCTCTGTATAACTGTTAGGTTCAGTTTTTTTTTTTTTTTCTTTTTTGGTTCAAGTTAGATTTTATTCCTCTTTTATGTATTTATAGATATAAGCATGGAAATAATTCATTGTTATATATACATCAGTGTGAATGGAAGAACTTTTTTTCTGTTTTATTTTTACATTTTATTTTTTAAAATTTTGAAATTTAATTTTGTTTATTTTTTTATACAGTAGGTTATTATTAGTTATCTATTTTATGCATATACATGTATACAGGTCAATCCCAATCTCCCAACTCATCCCACCACCACCACCCCATGGCTTCCCCCACTTTGTGTCCATACGTCTGTTCTCTACCTCTGTGTCTCTATTTCTGCCCTGCAAACCAGTTCATCTGTACCATTTTTCTAGGTTCCACATATAGGCATTAGTATACAATATTTGTTTTTCTCTTTCTGACTTACTTCACTCTGTATGACAGTCTCTAGATCCATCAACTTCTCTACAAATGACCCAGTTTCATTCCTTTTTATGGCTGAGTAATATTCCATTTTATATATGTACCACATCTTTATCCATTCGTCTGTCTGTGGGCATTTAGGTTGCTTCCATTACCTGGCTATTGTCAATAGTGCTGCAATGAACATTGTGGTGAATGTGTCTTTGTGATTTATGGTTTTCTCTGGGTATATGCCCAGAAGTGGGATTGCTGGATCCTATGGTAATTCTCTTTTTAGTTTTTTAAAGGAACCTCCATACTCTTCTCCATAGTGACTGTATCAATTTACATTCCCACCAATAGCGGAAGAGGGTTCCTTTTGTCCACACCCTCCCCAGAATTTGTTGTTTGTACATTATCTGATGATGCCGATTCTAACAGGTGTGAGGTCTTACCTCATTGTAGTTTTGATTTGCATTTCTCTAATAATTAGTGATGTTGAGCAGCTTCTCATGTGCGTCTTGGCCATCTCTGTGACTTCTTTGAAGAAACGTCTCTTTAGATCTTCTGCCCAGTTTTGTATTGGGTTGTTTGTTTTATTAATATTAAGCTGCATGAGCTGTTTATATATATTGGAGATTAAACCTTTGTCCATTGATTCGTTTGTGAACGTTTTCGCCCATTCTGAGGGTTGCCTTTTTCCATTCCCGTTTTTTTAACAAAGAAAGAAAGAAAGCAAAAGAAGCAGAACACTAATGTGCGTGAAATATGCCTCTTGAAACTGTCGTTTTGAAATATGGACGTCTTTTGAATTTTTTGGTCGATATATGACCCCAGGATTTGTTTTCAGGGCAGGTGTCATTTACAGGCCGGTAATGATTTGGAATATCCACTGACCATTAGCGCTGGGATTAAAGCTGCAGTTGTGAGAAACGGCCACAAGGTGGCAGCAGTTCTCCCTTACCAAATCTGGTTACTAGGGCAGCAGAGCCTCAATGGAAGTCGCGTTCTAGATTGGCATGTAGAACGGAATGTGCCAGGAGAAAGCCCCTCAAGTGTGTCTCACTACTTCTTGTTCTTGTTTTTAATTTAATCTTTTATTTTTTATTACAGCAAGTTTGAGTACAACGTTTAGCTTGTTGTAGGTGTGCAAGAGGTGGTTCTTTTACACATATACATATGTCTGTTCTTCCTGGGATCCTTTTCCCATGTACGTTATGACAGAATGTTGAGTAGTCTTCTCTTGGTACTCCGTAGGTCTTTGGTGATTATATACGTCTACTGTGTTTGTATATGTCTGTTAACCCCAATATCGTAATGAATTCAATCCTCACACCTTTCCTTTGGTGAACCATAAGTTTCTTTAATGAATCTGTGATTGCCCTTCTCCGTGGAAATATCTGCCCTGGTATCAATTTATAGGTAACACCTATAAGTGATATGATACGATATGTGTCTTTCACTTTCTGACTTACTCCAAGTCACGTGATTACCTCGAGACTCATCTACGGTGCTGCGAATGGCATTGTGTCCTTTTTTTCCTTGGCGAATATTCTGTCTTAGCGAGGTCCATTTTCTGCAATGTGATTCCCTGAGGGCTGAGGATTAGCTGCCCTGGGCAGCCTGACCCTGCCGGCAAGCCCTCCCCAGGTGTGCCTGGGTTGAGGTCAATATAAACAGCACTCCAGGCAGCAATAGCCCCTGCAGCTGTGCCTGACTCCATATTCTCTGCCCCGTCAGCAGTCTCGGGGCTGTGCTGGTCGGAGGGTGGGAGGGTCCACGGCTTTGTGGGTGGCCCGGTGTGAGTGGGGCTCTGCTGGACTTTCGGCAGGAGTTGCCAGGCTGCCACCTGTAACGAAGAGGATGTGTCACCCATAACTTCCACTGGAATATCTCTCCGGGCTGAGGTGAGGAAGGAAAAAAAGGAGTGGGGGCCGGGACAGGAGGGGTATCTCAGGCAGGGCAATGGAAAGCTTCCAGAAGAGCGCCCGTGGCCAGGACCATCCTGGCTGACCTGCAGGCACCAAGTTGGCCTGCGTGCCGTCGCTGGTGTGGCTCCACGGCCCTCCCTCTAGGCTTTCAAGCCCTTGTACATATTCAGGTGTTTCACCTGGGAAGGGTGGGAACAGTTCAGCAGCATCTGGCCTGGGGCTCAGCTCACGTTTACTCACAGAGGCCTGGGCACGGTCTCCCAGCTTTGCAATAAGGACGCTCCTTGCGTGGGCGGGTGGGGCTGCTGGCTGTATGGGAGATGATTCCCCACCTCTGACCAATTTCAGAATTGTTTACCACTGGAGCAAGTGCCTTGGTAGTGTTTTCCTCTGTATAACTGTTAGGTTCAGTTTTTTTTTTTTTTTCTTTTTTGGTTCAAGTTAGATTTTATTCCTCTTTTATGTATTTATAGATATAAGCATGGAAATAATTCATTGTTATATATACATCAGTGTGAATGGAAGAACTTTTTTTCTGTTTTATTTTTACATTTTATTTTTAAAAATTTTGAAATTTAATTTTGTTTATTTTTTATACAGTAGGTTATTATTAGTTATCTATTTTATGCATATACATGTATACAGGTCAATCCCAATCTCCCAACTCATCCCACCACCACCACCCCATGGCTTCCCCCACTTTGTGTCCATACGTCTGTTCTCTACCTCTGTGTCTCTATTTCTGCCCTGCAAACCAGTTCATCTGTACCATTTTTCTAGGTTCCACATATAGGCATTAGTATACAATATTTGTTTTTCTCTTTCTGACTTACTTCACTCTGTATGACAGTCTCCAGATCCATCAACTTCTCTACAAATGACCCAGTTTCATTCCTTTTTATGGCTGAGTAATATTCCATTTTATATATGTACCACATCTTTATCCATTCGTCTGTCTGTGGGCATTTAGGTTGCTTCCATTACCTGGCTATTGTCAATAGTGCTGCAATGAACATTGTGGTGAATGTGTCTTTGTGATTTATGGTTTTCTCTGGGTATATGCCCAGAAGTGGGATTGCTGGATCCTATGGTAATTCTCTTTTTAGTTTTTTAAAGGAACCTCCATACTGTTCTCCATAGTGACTGTATCAATTTACATTCCCACCAATAGCGGAAGAGGGTTCCTTTTGTCCACACCCTCCCCAGAATTTGTTGTTTGTACATTATCTGATGATGCCGATTCTAACAGGTGTGAGGTCTTACCTCATTGTAGTTTTGATTTGCATTTCTCTAATAATTAGTGATGTTGAGCAGCTTCTCATGTGCGTCTTGGCCATCTCTGTGACTTCTTTGAAGAAACGTCTCTTTAGATCTTCTGCCCAGTTTTGTATTGGGTTGTTTGTTTTATTAATATTAAGCTGCATGAGCTGTTTATATATATTGGAGATTAAACCTTTGTCCATTGATTCGTTTGTGAACGTTTTCGCCCATTCTGAGGGTTGCCTTTTTCCATTCCCGTTTTTTTAACAAAGAAAGAAAGAAAGCCAAAGAAGCAGAACACTAATGTGCGTGAAATATGCCTCTTGAAACTGTCGTTTTGAAATATGGACGTCTTTTGAATTTTTTGGTCGATATATGACCCCAGGATTTGTTTTCAGGGCAGGTGTCATTTACAGGCCGGTAATGATTTGGAATATCCACTGACCATTAGCGCTGGGATTAAAGCTGCAGTTGTGAGAAACGGCCACAAGGTGGCAGCAGTTCTCCCTTACCAAATCTGGTTACTAGGGCAGCAGAGCCTCAATGGAAGTCGCGTTCTAGATTGGCATGTAGAACGGAATGTGCCAGGAGAAAGCCCCTCAAGTGTGTCTCACTACTTCTTGTTCTTGTTTTTAATTTAATCTTTTATTTTTTATTACAGCAAGTTTGAGTACAACGTTTAGCTTGTTGTAGGTGTGCAAGAGGTGGTTCTTTTACACATATACATATGTCTGTTCTTCCTGGGATCCTTTTCCCATGTACGTTATGACAGAATGTTGAGTAGTCTTCTCTTGGTACTCCGTAGGTCTTTGGTGATTATATACGTCTACTGTGTTTGTATATGTCTGTTAACCCCAATATCGTAATGAATTCAATCCTCACACCTTTCCTTTGGTGAACCATAAGTTTCTTTAATGAATCTGTGATTGCCCTTCTCCGTGGAAATATCTGCCCTGGTATCAATTTATAGGTAACACCTATAAGTGATATGATACGATATGTGTCTTTCACTTTCTGACTTACTCCAAGTCACGTGATTACCTCGAGACTCATCTACGGTGCTGCAAATGGCATTGTGTCCTTTTTTTCCTTGGCGAATATTCTGTCTTAGCGAGGTCCATTTTCTGCAATGTGATTCCCTGAGGGCTGAGGATTAGCTGCCCTGGGCAGCCTGACCCTGCCGGCAAGCCCTCCCCAGGTGTGCCTGGGTTGAGGTCAATATAAACAGCACTCCAGGCAGCAATAGCCCCTGCAGCTGTGCCTGACTCCATATTCTCTGCCCCGTCAGCAGTCTCGGGGCTGTGCTGGTGGGAGGGTGGGAGGGTCCACGGCTTTGTGGGTGGCCCGGTGTGAGTGGGGCTCTGCTGGACTTTCGGCAGGAGTTGCCAGGCTGCCACCTGTAAAGGAGAGGATGTGTCACCCATAACTTCCACTGGAATATCTCTCCGGGCTGAGGTGAGGAAGGAAAAAAAGGAGTGGGGGCCGGGACAGGAGGGGTATCTCAGGCAGGGCAATGGAAAGCTTCCAGAAGAGCGCCCGTGGCCAGGACCATCCTGGCTGACCTGCAGGCACCAAGTTGGCCTGCGTGCCGTCGCTGGTGTGGCTCCACGGCCCTCCCTCTAGGCTTTCAAGCCCTTGTACATATTCAGGTGTTTCACCTGGGAAGGGTGGGAACAGTTCAGCAGCATCTGGCCTGGGGCTCAGCTCACGTTTACTCACAGAGGCCTGGGCACGGTCTCCCAGCTTTGCAATAAGGACGCTCCTTGCGTGGGCGGGTGGGGCTGCTGGCTGTATGGGAGATGATTCCCCACCTCTGACCAATTTCAGAATTGTTTACCACTGGAGCAAGTGCCTTGGTAGTGTTTTCCTCTGTATAACTGTTAGGTTCAGTTTTGTTTTTTTTTCTTTTTTGGTTCAAGTTAGATTTTATTCCTCTTTTATGTATTTATAGATATAAGCATGGAAATAATTCATTGTTATATATACATCAGTGTGAATGGAAGAACTTTTTTTCTGTTTTATTTTTACATTTTATTTTTTAAAATTTTGAAATTTAATTTTGTTTATTTTTTTATACAGTAGGTTATTATTAGTTATCTATTTTATGCATATACATGTATACAGGTCAATCCCAATCTCCCAACTCATCCCACCACCACCACCCCATGGCTTCCCCCACTTTGTGTCCATACGTCTGTTCTCTACCTCTGTGTCTCTATTTCTGCCCTGCAAACCAGTTCATCTGTACCATTTTTCTAGGTTCCACATATAGGCATTAGTATACAATATTTGTTTTTCTCTTTCTGACTTACTTCACTCTGTATGACAGTCTCTAGATCCATCAACTTCTCTACAAATGACCCAGTTTCATTCCTTTTTATGGCTGAGTAATATTCCATTTTATATATGTACCACATCTTTATCCATTCGTCTGTCTGTGGGCATTTAGGTTGCTTCCATTACCTGGCTATTGTCAATAGTGCTGCAATGAACATTGTGGTGAATGTGTCTTTGTGATTTATGGTTTTCTCTGGGTATATGCCCAGAAGTGGGATTGCTGGATCCTATGGTAATTCTCTTTTTAGTTTTTTAAAGGAACCTCCATACTGTTCTCCATAGTGACTGTATCAATTTACATTCCCACCAATAGCGGAAGAGGGTTCCTTTTGTCCACACCCTCCCCAGAATTTGTTGTTTGTACATTATCTGATGATGCCGATTCTAACAGGTGTGAGGTCTTACCTCATTGTAGTTTTGGTTTGCATTTCTCTAATAATTAGTGATGTTGAGCAGCTTCTCATGTGCGTCTTGGCCATCTCTGTGACTTCTTTGAAGAAACGTCTCTTTAGATCTTCTGCCCAGTTTTGTATTGGGTTGTTTGTTTTATTAATATTAAGCTGCGTGAGCTGTTTATATATATTGGAGATTAAACCTTTGTCCATTGATTCGTTTGTGAACGTTTTCGCCCATTCTGAGGGTTGCCTTTTTCCATTCCCGTTTTTTTAACAAAGAAAGAAAGAAAGCAAAAGAAGCAGAACACTAATGTGCGTGAAATATGCCTCTTGAAACTGTCGTTTTGAAATATGGACGTCTTTTGAATTTTTTGGTCGATATATGACCCCAGGATTTGTTTTCAGGGCAGGTGTCATTTACAGGCCGGTAATGATTTGGAATATCCACTGACCATTAGCGCTGGGATTAAAGCTGCAGTTGTGAGAAACGGCCACAAGGTGGCAGCAGTTCTCCCTTACCAAATCTGGTTACTAGGGCAGCAGAGCCTCAATGGAAGTCGCGTTCTAGATTGGAATGTAGAACGGAATGTGCCAGGAGAAAGCCCCTCAAGTGTGTCTCACTACTTCTTGTTCTTGTTTTTAATTTAATCTTTTATTTTTTATTACAGCAAGTTTCAGTACAACGTTTAGCTTGTTGTAGGTGTGCAAGAGGTGGTTCTTTTACACATATACATATGTCTGTTCTTCCTGGGATCCTTTTCCCATGTACGTTATGACAGAATGTTGAGTAGTCTTCTCTTGGTACTCCGTAGGTCTTTGGTGATTATATACGTCTACTGTGTTTGTATATGTCTGTTAACCCCAATATCGTAATGAATTCAATCCTCACACCTTTCCTTTGGTGAACCATAAGTTTCTTTAATGAATCTGTGATTGCCCTTCTCCGTGGAAATATCTGCCCTGGTATCAATTTATAGGTAACACCTATAAGTGATATGATACGATATGTGTCTTTCACTTTCTGACTTACTCCAAGTCACGTGATTACCTCGAGACTCATCTACGGTGCTGCGAATGGCATTGTGTCCTTTTTTTCCTTGGCGAATATTCTGTCTTAGCGAGGTCCATTTTCTGCAATGTGATTCCCTGAGGGCTGAGGATTAGCTGCCCTGGGCAGCCTGACCCTGCCGGCAAGCCCTCCCCAGCTGTGCCTGGGTTGAGGTCAATATAAACAGCACTCCAGGCAGCAATAGCCCCTGCAGCTGTGCCTGACTCCATATTCTCTGCCCCGTCAGCAGTCTCGGGGCTGTGCTGGTGGGAGGGTGGGAGGGTCCACGTCTTTGTGGGTGGCCCGGTGTGAGTGGGGCTCTGCTGGACTTTCGGCAGGAGTTGCCAGGCTGCCACCTGTAAAGGAGAGGATGTGTCACCCATAACTTCCACTGGAATATCTCTCCGGGCTGAGGTGAGGAAGGAAAAACAGGAGTGGGGGCCGGGACAGGAGGGGTATCTCAGGCAGGGCAATGGAAAGCTTCCAGAAGAGCGCCCGTGGCCAGGACCATCCTGGCTGACCTGCAGGCACCAAGTTGGCCTGCGTGCCGTCGCTGGTGTGGCTCCACGGCCCTCCCTCTAGGCTTTCAAGCCCTTGTACATATTCAGGTGTTTCACCTGGGAAGGGTGGGAACAGTTCAGCAGCATCTGGCCTGGGGCTCAGCTCACGTTTACTCACAGAGGCCTGGGCACGGTCTCCCAGCTTTGCAATAAGGGCGCTCCTTGCGTGGGCGGGTGGGGCTGCTGGCTGTATGGGAGATGATTCCCCACCTCTGACCAATTTCAGAATTGTTTACCACTGGAGCAAGTGCCTTGGTAGTGTTTTCCTCTGTATAACTGTTAGGTTCAGTTTTGTTTTTTTTTCTTTTTTGGTTCAAGTTAGATTTTATTCCTCTTTTATGTATTTATAGATATAAGCATGGAAATAATTCATTGTTATATATACATCAGTGTGAATGGAAGAACTTTTTTTCTGTTTTATTTTTACATTTTATTTTTTAAAATTTTGAAATTTAATTTTGTTTATTTTTTTATACAGTAGGTTATTATTAGTTATCTATTTTATGCATATACATGTATACAGGTCAATCCCAATCTCCCAACTCATCCCACCACCACCACCCCATGGCTTCCCCCACTTTGTGTCCATACGTCTGTTCTCTACCTCTGTGTCTCTATTTCTGCCCTGCAAACCAGTTCATCTGTACCATTTTTCTAGGTTCCACATATAGGCATTAGTATACAATATTTGTTTTTCTCTTTCTGACTTACTTCACTCTGTATGACAGTCTCTAGATCCATCAACTTCTCTACAAATGACCCAGTTTCATTCCTTTTTATGGCTGAGTAATATTCCATTTTATATATGTACCACATCTTTATCCATTCGTCTGTCTGTGGGCATTTAGGTTGCTTCCATTACCTGGCTATTGTCAATAGTGCTGCAATGAACATTGTGGTGAATGTGTCTTTGTGATTTATGGTTTTCTCTGGGTATATGCCCAGAAGTGGGATTGCTGGATCCTATGGTAATTCTCTTTTTAGTTTTTTAAAGGAACCTCCATACTGTTCTCCATAGTGACTGTATCAATTTACATTCCCACCAATAGCGGAAGAGGGTTCCTTTTGTCCACACCCTCCCCAGAATTTGTTGTTTGTACATTATCTGATGATGCCGATTCTAACAGGTGTGAGGTCTTACCTCATTGTAGTTTTGATTTGCATTTCTCTAATAATTAGTGATGTTGAGCAGCTTCTCATGTGCGTCTTGGCCATCTCTGTGACTTCTTTGAAGAAACGTCTCTTTAGATCTTCTGCCCAGTTTTGTATTGGGTTGTTTGTTTTATTAATATTAAGCTGCATGAGCTGTTTATATATATTGGAGATTAAACCTTTGTCCATTGATTCGTTTGTGAACGTTTTCGCCCATTCTGAGGGTTGCCTTTTTCCATTCCCGTTTTTTTAACAAAGAAAGAAAGAAAGCCAAAGAAGCAGAACACTAATGTGCGTGAAATATGCCTCTTGAAACTGTCGTTTTGAAATATGGACGTCTTTTGAATTTTTTGGTCGATATATGACCCCAGGATTTGTTTTCAGGGCAGGTGTCATTTACAGGCCGGTAATGATTTGGAATATCCACTGACCATTAGCGCTGGGATTAAAGCTGCAGTTGTGAGAAACGGCCACAAGGTGGCAGCAGTTCTCCCTTACCAAATCTGGTTACTAGGGCAGCAGAGCCTCAATGGAAGTCGCGTTCTAGATTGGCATGTAGAACGGAATGTGCCAGGAGAAAGCCCCTCAAGTGTGTCTCACTACTTCTTGTTCTTGTTTTTAATTTAATCTTTTATTTTTTATTACAGCAAGTTTGAGTACAACGTTTAGCTTGTTGTAGGTGTGCAAGAGGTGGTTCTTTTACACATATACATATGTCTGTTCTTCCTGGGATCCTTTTCCCATGTACGTTATGACAGAATGTTGAGTAGTCTTCTCTTGGTACTCCGTAGGTCTTTGGTGATTATATACGTCTACTGTGTTTGTATATGTCTGTTAACCCCAATATCGTAATGAATTCAATCCTCACACCTTTCCTTTGGTGAACCATAAGTTTCTTTAATGAATCTGTGATTGCCCTTCTCCGTGGAAATATCTGCCCTGGTATCAATTTATAGGTAACACCTATAAGTGATATGATACGATATGTGTCTTTCACTTTCTGACTTACTCCAAGTCACGTGATTACCTCGAGACTCATCTACGGTGCTGCAAATGGCATTGTGTCCTTTTTTTCCTTGGCGAATATTCTGTCTTAGCGAGGTCCATTTTCTGCAATGTGATTCCCTGAGGGCTGAGGATTAGCTGCCCTGGGCAGCCTGACCCTGCCGGCAAGCCCTCCCCAGGTGTGCCTGGGTTGAGGTCAATATAAACAGCACTCCAGGCAGCAATAGCCCCTGCAGCTGTGCCTGACTCCATATTCTCTGCCCCGTCAGCAGTCTCGGGGCTGTGCTGGTGGGAGGGTGGGAGGGTCCACGGCTTTGTGGGTGGCCCGGTGTGAGTGGGGCTCTGCTGGACTTTCGGCAGGAGTTGCCAGGCTGCCACCTGTAACGAAGAGGATGTGTCACCCATAACTTCCACTGGAATATCTCTCCGGGCTGAGGTGAGGAAGGAAAAAAAGGAGTGGGGGCCGGGACAGGAGGGGTATCTCAGGCAGGGCAATGGAAAGCTTCCAGAAGAGCGCCCGTGGCCAGGACCATCCTGGCTGACCTGCAGGCACCAAGTTGGCCTGCGTGCCGTCGCTGGTGTGGCTCCACGGCCCTCCCTCTAGGCTTTCAAGCCCTTGTACATATTCAGGTGTTTCACCTGGGAAGGGTGGGAACAGTTCAGCAGCATCTGGCCTGGGGCTCAGCTCACGTTTACTCACAGAGGCCTGGGCACGGTCTCCCAGCTTTGCAATAAGGACGCTCCTTGCGTGGGCGGGTGGGGCTGCTGGCTGTATGGGAGATGATTCCCCACCTCTGACCAATTTCAGAATTGTTTACCACTGGAGCAAGTGCCTTGGTAGTGTTTTCCTCTGTATAACTGTTAGGTTCAGTTTTTTTTTTTTTTTCTTTTTTGGTTCAAGTTAGATTTTATTCCTCTTTTATGTATTTATAGATATAAGCATGGAAATAATTCATTGTTATATATACATCAGTGTGAATGGAAGAACTTTTTTTCTGTTTTATTTTTACATTTTATTTTTTAAAATTTTGAAATTTAATTTTGTTTATTTTTTTATACAGTAGGTTATTATTAGTTATCTATTTTATGCATATACATGTATACAGGTCAATCCCAATCTCCCAACTCATCCCACCACCACCACCCCATGGCTTCCCCCACTTTGTGTCCATACGTCTGTTCTCTACCTCTGTGTCTCTATTTCTGCCCTGCAAACCAGTTCATCTGTACCATTTTTCTAGGTTCCACATATAGGCATTAGTATACAATATTTGTTTTTCTCTTTCTGACTTACTTCACTCTGTATGACAGTCTCCAGATCCATCAACTTCTCTACAAATGACCCAGTTTCATTCCTTTTTATGGCTGAGTAATATTCCATTTTATATATGTACCACATCTTTATCCATTCGTCTGTCTGTGGGCATTTAGGTTGCTTCCATTACCTGGCTATTGTCAATAGTGCTGCAATGAACATTGTGGTGAATGTGTCTTTGTGATTTATGGTTTTCTCTGGGTATATGCCCAGAAGTGGGATTGCTGGATCCTATGGTAATTCTCTTTTTAGTTTTTTAAAGGAACCTCCATACTGTTCTCCATAGTGACTGTATCAATTTACATTCCCACCAATAGCGGAAGAGGGTTCCTTTTGTCCACACCCTCCCCAGAATTTGTTGTTTGTACATTATCTGATGATGCCGATTCTAACAGGTGTGAGGTCTTACCTCATTGTAGTTTTGATTTGCATTTCTCTAATAATTAGTGATGTTGAGCAGCTTCTCATGTGCGTCTTGGCCATCTCTGTGTCTTCTTTGAAGAAACGTCTCTTTAGATCTTCTGCCCAGTTTTGTATTGGGTTGTTTGTTTTATTAATATTAAGCTGCATGAGCTGTTTATATATATTGGAGATTAAACCTTTGTCCATTGATTCGTTTGTGAACGTTTTCGCCCATTCTGAGGGTTGCCTTTTTCCATTCCCGTTTTTTTAACAAAGAAAGAAAGAAAGCCAAAGAAGCAGAACACTAATGTGCGTGAAATATGCCTCTTGAAACTGTCGTTTTGAAATATGGACGTCTTTTGAATTTTTTGGTCGATATATGACCCCAGGATTTGTTTTCAGGGCAGGTGTCATTTACAGGCCGGTAATGATTTGGAATATCCACTGACCATTAGCGCTGGGATTAAAGCTGCAGTTGTGAGAAACGGCCACAAGGTGGCAGCAGTTCTCCCTTACCAAATCTGGTTACTAGGGCAGCAGAGCCTCAATGGAAGTCGCGTTCTAGATTGGCATGTAGAACGGAATGTGCCAGGAGAAAGCCCCTCAAGTGTGTCTCACTACTTCTTGTTCTTGTTTTTAATTTAATCTTTTATTTTTTATTACAGCAAGTTTGAGTACAACGTTTAGCTTGTTGTAGGTGTGCAAGAGGTGGTTCTTTTACACATATACATATGTCTGTTCTTCCTGGGATCCTTTTCCCATGTACGTTATGACAGAATGTTGAGTAGTCTTCTCTTGGTACTCCGTAGGTCTTTGGTGATTATATACGTCTACTGTGTTTGTATATGTCTGTTAACCCCAATATCGTAATGAATTCAATCCTCACACCTTTCCTTTGGTGAACCATAAGTTTCTTTAATGAATCTGTGATTGCCCTTCTCCGTGGAAATATCTGCCCTGGTATCAATTTATAGGTAACACCTATAAGTGATATGATACGATATGTGTCTTTCACTTTCTGACTTACTCCAAGTCACGTGATTACCTCGAGACTCATCTACGGTGCTGCGAATGGCATTGTGTCCTTTTTTTCCTTGGCGAATATTCTGTCTTAGCGAGGTCCATTTTCTGCAATGTGATTCCCTGAGGGCTGAGGATTAGCTGCCCTGGGCAGCCTGACCCTGCCGGCAAGCCCTCCCCAGGTGTGCCTGGGTTGAGGTCAATATAAACAGCACTCCAGGCAGCAATAGCCCCTGCAGCTGTGCCTGACTCCATATTCTCTGCCCCGTCAGCAGTCTCGGGGCTGTGCTGGTGGGAGGGTGGGAGGGTCCACGGCTTTGTGGGTGGCCCGGTGTGAGTGGGGCTCTGCTGGACTTTCGGCAGGAGTTGCCAGGCTGCCACCTGTAAAGGAGAGGATGTGTCACCCATAACTTCCACTGGAATATCTCTCCGGGCTGAGGTGAGGAAGGAAAAACAGGAGTGGGGGCCGGGACAGGAGGGGTATCTCAGGCAGGGCAATGGAAAGCTTCCAGAAGAGCGCCCGTGGCCAGGACCATCCTGGCTGACCTGCAGGCACCAAGTTGGCCTGCGTGCCGTCGCTGGTGTGGCTCCACGGCCCTCCCTCTAGGCTTTCAAGCCCTTGTACATATTCAGGTGTTTCACCTGGGAAGGGTGGGAACAGTTCAGCAGCATCTGGCCTGGGGCTCAGCTCACGTTTACTCACAGAGGCCTGGGCACGGTCTCCCAGCTTTGCAATAAGGACGCTCCTTGCGTGGGCGGGTGGGGCTGCTGGCTGTATGGGAGATGATTCCCCACCTCTGACCAATTTCAGAATTGTTTACCACTGGAGCAAGTGCCTTGGTAGTGTTTTCCTCTGTATAACTGTTAGGTTCAGTTTTTTTTTTTTTTTCTTTTTTGGTTCAAGTTAGATTTTATTCCTCTTTTATGTATTTATAGATATAAGCATGGAAATAATTCATTGTTATATATACATCAGTGTGAATGGAAGAACTTTTTTTCTGTTTTATTTTTACATTTTATTTTTTAAAATTTTGAAATTTAATTTTGTTTATTTTTTTATACAGTAGGTTATTATTAGTTATCTATTTTATGCATATACATGTATACAGGTCAATCCCAATCTCCCAACTCATCCCACCACCACCACCCCATGGCTTCCCCCACTTTGTGTCCATACGTCTGTTCTCTACCTCTGTGTCTCTATTTCTGCCCTGCAAACCAGTTCATCTGTACCATTTTTCTAGGTTCCACATATAGGCATTAGTATACAATATTTGTTTTTCTCTTTCTGACTTACTTCACTCTGTATGACAGTCTCCAGATCCATCAACTTCTCTACAAATGACCCAGTTTCATTCCTTTTTATGGCTGAGTAATATTCCATTTTATATATGTACCACATCTTTATCCATTCGTCTGTCTGTGGGCATTTAGGTTGCTTCCATTACCTGGCTATTGTCAATAGTGCTGCAATGAACATTGTGGTGAATGTGTCTTTGTGATTTATGGTTTTCTCTGGGTATATGCCCAGAAGTGGGATTGCTGGATCCTATGGTAATTCTCTTTTTAGTTTTTTAAAGGAACCTCCATACTGTTCTCCATAGTGACTGTATCAATTTACATTCCCACCAATAGCGGAAGAGGGTTCCTTTTGTCCACACCCTCCCCAGAATTTGTTGTTTGTACATTATCTGATGATGCCGATTCTAACAGGTGTGAGGTCTTACCTCATTGTAGTTTTGATTTGCATTTCTCTAATAATTAGTGATGTTGAGCAGCTTCTCATGTGCGTCTTGGCCATCTCTGTGACTTCTTTGAAGAAACGTCTCTTTAGATCTTCTGCCCAGTTTTGTATTGGGTTGTTTGTTTTATTAATATTAAGCTGCATGAGCTGTTTATATATATTGGAGATTAAACCTTTGTCCATTGATTCGTTTGTGAACGTTTTCGCCCATTCTGAGGGTTGCCTTTTTCCATTCCCGTTTTTTTAACAAAGAAAGAAAGAAAGCCAAAGAAGCAGAACACTAATGTGCGTGAAATATGCCTCTTGAAACTGTCGTTTTGAAATATGGACGTCTTTTGAATTTTTTGGTCGATATATGACCCCAGGATTTGTTTTCAGGGCAGGTGTCATTTACAGGCCGGTAATGATTTGGAATATCCACTGACCATTAGCGCTGGGATTAAAGCTGCAGTTGTGAGAAACGGCCACAAGGTGGCAGCAGTTCTCCCTTACCAAATCTGGTTACTAGGGCAGCAGAGCCTCAATGGAAGTCGCGTTCTAGATTGGCATGTAGAACGGAATGTGCCAGGAGAAAGCCCCTCAAGTGTGTCTCACTACTTCTTGTTCTTGTTTTTAATTTAATCTTTTATTTTTTATTACAGCAAGTTTGAGTACAACGTTTAGCTTGTTGTAGGTGTGCAAGAGGTGGTTCTTTTACACATATACATATGTCTGTTCTTCCTGGGATCCTTTTCCCATGTACGTTATGACAGAATGTTGAGTAGTCTTCTCTTGGTACTCCGTAGGTCTTTGGTGATTATATACGTCTACTGTGTTTGTATATGTCTGTTAACCCCAATATCGTAATGAATTCAATCCTCACACCTTTCCTTTGGTGAACCATAAGTTTCTTTAATGAATCTGTGATTGCCCTTCTCCGTGGAAATATCTGCCCTGGTATCAATTTATAGGTAACACCTATAAGTGATATGATACGATATGTGTCTTTCACTTTCTGACTTACTCCAAGTCACGTGATTACCTCGAGACTCATCTACGGTGCTGCGAATGGCATTGTGTCCTTTTTTTCCTTGGCGAATATTCTGTCTTAGCGAGGTCCATTTTCTGCAATGTGATTCCCTGAGGGCTGAGGATTAGCTGCCCTGGGCAGCCTGACCCTGCCGGCAAGCCCTCCCCAGGTGTGCCTGGGTTGAGGTCAATATAAACAGCACTCCAGGCAGCAATAGCCCCTGCAGCTGTGCCTGACTCCATATTCTCTGCCCCGTCAGCAGTCTCGGGGCTGTGCTGGTGGGAGGGTGGGAGGGTCCACGGCTTTGTGGGTGGCCCGGTGTGAGTGGGGCTCTGCTGGACTTTCGGCAGGAGTTGCCAGGCTGCCACCTGTAACGAAGAGGATGTGTCACCCATAACTTCCACTGGAATATCTCTCCGGGCTGAGGTGAGGAAGGAAAAAAAGGAGTGGGGGCCGGGACAGGAGGGGTATCTCAGGCAGGGCAATGGAAAGCTTCCAGAAGAGCGCCCGTGGCCAGGACCATCCTGGCTGACCTGCAGGCACCAAGTTGGCCTGCGTGCCGTCGCTGGTGTGGCTCCACGGCCCTCCCTCTAGGCTTTCAAGCCCTTGTACATATTCAGGTGTTTCACCTGGGAAGGGTGGGAACAGTTCAGCAGCATCTGGCCTGGGGCTCAGCTCACGTTTACTCACAGAGGCCTGGGCACGGTCTCCCAGCTTTGCAATAAGGACGCTCCTTGCGTGGGCGGGTGGGGCTGCTGGCTGTATGGGAGATGATTCCCCACCTCTGACCAATTTCAGAATTGTTTACCACTGGAGCAAGTGCCTTGGTAGTGTTTTCCTCTGTATAACTGTTAGGTTCAGTTTTTTTTTTTTTTCTTTTTTGGTTCAAGTTAGATTTTATTCCTCTTTTATGTATTTATAGATATAAGCATGGAAATAATTCATTGTTATATATACATCAGTGTGAATGGAAGAACTTTTTTTCTGTTTTATTTTTACATTTTATTTTTAAAAATTTTGAAATTTAATTTTGTTTATTTTTTTATACAGTAGGTTATTATTAGTTATCTATTTTATGCATATACATGTATACAGGTCAATCCCAATCTCCCAACTCATCCCACCACCACCACCCCATGGCTTCCCCCACTTTGTGTCCATACGTCTGTTCTCTACCTCTGTGTCTCTATTTCTGCCCTGCAAACCAGTTCATCTGTACCATTTTTCTAGGTTCCACATATAGGCATTAGTATACAATATTTGTTTTTCTCTTTCTGACTTACTTCACTCTGTATGACAGTCTCCAGATCCATCAACTTCTCTACAAATGACCCAGTTTCATTCCTTTTTATGGCTGAGTAATATTCCATTTTATATATGTACCACATCTTTATCCATTCGTCTGTCTGTGGGCATTTAGGTTGCTTCCATTACCTGGCTATTGTCAATAGTGCTGCAATGAACATTGTGGTGAATGTGTCTTTGTGATTTATGGTTTTCTCTGGGTATATGCCCAGAAGTGGGATTGCTGGATCCTATGGTAATTCTCTTTTTAGTTTTTTAAAGGAACCTCCATACTGTTCTCCATAGTGACTGTATCAATTTACATTCCCACCAATAGCGGAAGAGGGTTCCTTTTGTCCACACCCTCCCCAGAATTTGTTGTTTGTACATTATCTGATGATGCCGATTCTAACAGGTGTGAGGTCTTACCTCATTGTAGTTTTGATTTGCATTTCTCTAATAATTAGTGATGTTGAGCAGCTTCTCATGTGCGTCTTGGCCATCTCTGTGTCTTCTTTGAAGAAACGTCTCTTTAGATCTTCTGCCCAGTTTTGTATTGGGTTGTTTGTTTTATTAATATTAAGCTGCATGAGCTGTTTATATATATTGGAGATTAAACCTTTGTCCATTGATTCGTTTGTGAACGTTTTCGCCCATTCTGAGGGTTGCCTTTTTCCATTCCCGTTTTTTTAACAAAGAAAGAAAGAAAGCCAAAGAAGCAGAACACTAATGTGCGTGAAATATGCCTCTTGAAACTGTCGTTTTGAAATATGGACGTCTTTTGAATTTTTTGGTCGATATATGACCCCAGGATTTGTTTTCAGGGCAGGTGTCATTTACAGGCCGGTAATGATTTGGAATATCCACTGACCATTAGCGCTGGGATTAAAGCTGCAGTTGTGAGAAACGGCCACAAGGTGGCAGCAGTTCTCCCTTACCAAATCTGGTTACTAGGGCAGCAGAGCCTCAATGGAAGTCGCGTTCTAGATTGGCATGTAGAACGGAATGTGCCAGGAGAAAGCCCCTCAAGTGTGTCTCACTACTTCTTGTTCTTGTTTTTAATTTAATCTTTTATTTTTTATTACAGCAAGTTTGAGTACAACGTTTAGCTTGTTGTAGGTGTGCAAGAGGTGGTTCTTTTACACATATACATATGTCTGTTCTTCCTGGGATCCTTTTCCCATGTACGTTATGACAGAATGTTGAGTAGTCTTCTCTTGGTACTCCGTAGGTCTTTGGTGATTATATACGTCTACTGTGTTTGTATATGTCTGTTAACCCCAATATCGTAATGAATTCAATCCTCACACCTTTCCTTTGGTGAACCATAAGTTTCTTTAATGAATCTGTGATTGCCCTTCTCCGTGGAAATATCTGCCCTGGTATCAATTTATAGGTAACACCTATAAGTGATATGATACGATATGTGTCTTTCACTTTCTGACTTACTCCAAGTCACGTGATTACCTCGAGACTCATCTACGGTGCTGCAAATGGCATTGTGTCCTTTTTTTCCTTGGCGAATATTCTGTCTTAGCGAGGTCCATTTTCTGCAATGTGATTCCCTGAGGGCTGAGGATTAGCTGCCCTGGGCAGCCTGACCCTGCCGGCAAGCCCTCCCCAGGTGTGCCTGGGTTGAGGTCAATATAAACAGCACTCCAGGCAGCAATAGCCCCTGCAGCTGTGCCTGACTCCATATTCTCTGCCCCGTCAGCAGTCTCGGGGCTGTGCTGGTGGGAGGGTGGGAGGGTCCACGGCTTTGTGGGTGGCCCGGTGTGAGTGGGGCTCTGCTGGACTTTCGGCAGGAGTTGCCAGGCTGCCACCTGTAAAGGAGAGGATGTGTCACCCATAACTTCCACTGGAATATCTCTCCGGGCTGAGGTGAGGAAGGAAAAACAGGAGTGGGGGCCGGGACAGGAGGGGTATCTCAGGCAGGGCAATGGAAAGCTTCCAGAAGAGCGCCCGTGGCCAGGACCATCCTGGCTGACCTGCAGGCACCAAGTTGGCCTGCGTGCCGTCGCTGGTGTGGCTCCACGGCCCTCCCTCTAGGCTTTCAAGCCCTTGTACATATTCAGGTGTTTCACCTGGGAAGGGTGGGAACAGTTCAGCAGCATCTGGCCTGGGGCTCAGCTCACGTTTACTCACAGAGGCCTGGGCACGGTCTCCCAGCTTTGCAATAAGGACGCTCCTTGCGTGGGCGGGTGGGGCTGCTGGCTGTATGGGAGATGATTCCCCACCTCTGACCAATTTCAGAATTGTTTACCACTGGAGCAAGTGCCTTGGTAGTGTTTTCCTCTGTATAACTGTTAGGTTCAGTTTTTTTTTTTTTTTCTTTTTTGGTTCAAGTTAGATTTTATTCCTCTTTTATGTATTTATAGATATAAGCATGGAAATAATTCATTGTTATATATACATCAGTGTGAATGGAAGAACTTTTTTTCTGTTTTATTTTTACATTTTATTTTTAAAAATTTTGAAATTTAATTTTGTTTATTTTTTTATACAGTAGGTTATTATTAGTTATCTATTTTATGCATATACATGTATACAGGTCAATCCCAATCTCCCAACTCATCCCACCACCACCACCCCATGGCTTCCCCCACTTTGTGTCCATACGTCTGTTCTCTACCTCTGTGTCTCTATTTCTGCCCTGCAAACCAGTTCATCTGTACCATTTTTCTAGGTTCCACATATAGGCATTAGTATACAATATTTGTTTTTCTCTTTCTGACTTACTTCACTCTGTATGACAGTCTCCAGATCCATCAACTTCTCTACAAATGACCCAGTTTCATTCCTTTTTATGGCTGAGTAATATTCCATTTTATATATGTACCACATCTTTATCCATTCGTCTGTCTGTGGGCATTTAGGTTGCTTCCATTACCTGGCTATTGTCAATAGTGCTGCAATGAACATTGTGGTGAATGTGTCTTTGTGATTTATGGTTTTCTCTGGGTATATGCCCAGAAGTGGGATTGCTGGATCCTATGGTAATTCTCTTTTTAGTTTTTTAAAGGAACCTCCATACTGTTCTCCATAGTGACTGTATCAATTTACATTCCCACCAATAGCGGAAGAGGGTTCCTTTTGTCCACACCCTCCCCAGAATTTGTTGTTTGTACATTATCTGATGATGCCGATTCTAACAGGTGTGAGGTCTTACCTCATTGTAGTTTTGATTTGCATTTCTCTAATAATTAGTGATGTTGAGCAGCTTCTCATGTGCGTCTTGGCCATCTCTGTGACTTCTTTGAAGAAACGTCTCTTTAGATCTTCTGCCCAGTTTTGTATTGGGTTGTTTGTTTTATTAATATTAAGCTGCATGAGCTGTTTATATATATTGGAGATTAAACCTTTGTCCATTGATTCGTTTGTGAACGTTTTCGCCCATTCTGAGGGTTGCCTTTTTCCATTCCCGTTTTTTTAACAAAGAAAGAAAGAAAGCCAAAGAAGCAGAACACTAATGTGCGTGAAATATGCCTCTTGAAACTGTCGTTTTGAAATATGGACGTCTTTTGAATTTTTTGGTCGATATATGACCCCAGGATTTGTTTTCAGGGCAGGTGTCATTTACAGGCCGGTAATGATTTGGAATATCCACTGACCATTAGCGCTGGGATTAAAGCTGCAGTTGTGAGAAACGGCCACAAGGTGGCAGCAGTTCTCCCTTACCAAATCTGGTTACTAGGGCAGCAGAGCCTCAATGGAAGTCGCGTTCTAGATTGGCATGTAGAACGGAATGTGCCAGGAGAAAGCCCCTCAAGTGTGTCTCACTACTTCTTGTTCTTGTTTTTAATTTAATCTTTTATTTTTTATTACAGCAAGTTTGAGTACAACGTTTAGCTTGTTGTAGGTGTGCAAGAGGTGGTTCTTTTACACATATACATATGTCTGTTCTTCCTGGGATCCTTTTCCCATGTACGTTATGACAGAATGTTGAGTAGTCTTCTCTTGGTACTCCGTAGGTCTTTGGTGATTATATACGTCTACTGTGTTTGTATATGTCTGTTAACCCCAATATCGTAATGAATTCAATCCTCACACCTTTCCTTTGGTGAACCATAAGTTTCTTTAATGAATCTGTGATTGCCCTTCTCCGTGGAAATATCTGCCCTGGTATCAATTTATAGGTAACACCTATAAGTGATATGATACGATATGTGTCTTTCACTTTCTGACTTACTCCAAGTCACGTGATTACCTCGAGACTCATCTACGGTGCTGCGAATGGCATTGTGTCCTTTTTTTCCTTGGCGAATATTCTGTCTTAGCGAGGTCCATTTTCTGCAATGTGATTCCCTGAGGGCTGAGGATTAGCTGCCCTGGGCAGCCTGACCCTGCCGGCAAGCCCTCCCCAGGTGTGCCTGGGTTGAGGTCAATATAAACAGCACTCCAGGCAGCAATAGCCCCTGCAGCTGTGCCTGACTCCATATTCTCTGCCCCGTCAGCAGTCTCGGGGCTGTGCTGGTGGGAGGGTGGGAGGGTCCACGGCTTTGTGGGTGGCCCGGTGTGAGTGGGGCTCTGCTGGACTTTCGGCAGGAGTTGCCAGGCTGCCACCTGTAACGAAGAGGATGTGTCACCCATAACTTCCACTGGAATATCTCTCCGGGCTGAGGTGAGGAAGGAAAAAAAGGAGTGGGGGCCGGGACAGGAGGGGTATCTCAGGCAGGGCAATGGAAAGCTTCCAGAAGAGCGCCCGTGGCCAGGACCATCCTGGCTGACCTGCAGGCACCAAGTTGGCCTGCGTGCCGTCGCTGGTGTGGCTCCACGGCCCTCCCTCTAGGCTTTCAAGCCCTTGTACATATTCAGGTGTTTCACCTGGGAAGGGTGGGAACAGTTCAGCAGCATCTGGCCTGGGGCTCAGCTCACGTTTACTCACAGAGGCCTGGGCACGGTCTCCCAGCTTTGCAATAAGGACGCTCCTTGCGTGGGCGGGTGGGGCTGCTGGCTGTATGGGAGATGATTCCCCACCTCTGACCAATTTCAGAATTGTTTACCACTGGAGCAAGTGCCTTGGTAGTGTTTTCCTCTGTATAACTGTTAGGTTCAGTTTTTTTTTTTTTTTCTTTTTTGGTTCAAGTTAGATTTTATTCCTCTTTTATGTATTTATAGATATAAGCATGGAAATAATTCATTGTTATATATACATCAGTGTGAATGGAAGAACTTTTTTTCTGTTTTATTTTTACATTTTATTTTTTAAAATTTTGAAATTTAATTTTGTTTATTTTTTTATACAGTAGGTTATTATTAGTTATCTATTTTATGCATATACATGTATACAGGTCAATCCCAATCTCCCAACTCATCCCACCACCACCACCCCATGGCTTCCCCCACTTTGTGTCCATACGTCTGTTCTCTACCTCTGTGTCTCTATTTCTGCCCTGCAAACCAGTTCATCTGTACCATTTTTCTAGGTTCCACATATAGGCATTAGTATACAATATTTGTTTTTCTCTTTCTGACTTACTTCACTCTGTATGACAGTCTCTAGATCCATCAACTTCTCTACAAATGACCCAGTTTCATTCCTTTTTATGGCTGAGTAATATTCCATTTTATATATGTACCACATCTTTATCCATTCGTCTGTCTGTGGGCATTTAGGTTGCTTCCATTACCTGGCTATTGTCAATAGTGCTGCAATGAACATTGTGGTGAATGTGTCTTTGTGATTTATGGTTTTCTCTGGGTATATGCCCAGAAGTGGGATTGCTGGATCCTATGGTAATTCTCTTTTTAGTTTTTTAAAGGAACCTCCATACTGTTCTCCATAGTGACTGTATCAATTTACATTCCCACCAATAGCGGAAGAGGGTTCCTTTTGTCCACACCCTCCCCAGAATTTGTTGTTTGTACATTATCTGATGATGCCGATTCTAACAGGTGTGAGGTCTTACCTCATTGTAGTTTTGATTTGCATTTCTCTAATAATTAGTGATGTTGAGCAGCTTCTCATGTGCGTCTTGGCCATCTCTGTGACTTCTTTGAAGAAACGTCTCTTTAGATCTTCTGCCCAGTTTTGTATTGGGTTGTTTGTTTTATTAATATTAAGCTGCATGAGCTGTTTATATATATTGGAGATTAAACCTTTGTCCATTGATTCGTTTGTGAACGTTTTCGCCCATTCTGAGGGTTGCCTTTTTCCATTCCCGTTTTTTTAACAAAGAAAGAAAGAAAGCCAAAGAAGCAGAACACTAATGTGCGTGAAATATGCCTCTTGAAACTGTCGTTTTGAAATATGGACGTCTTTTGAATTTTTTGGTCGATATATGACCCCAGGATTTGTTTTCAGGGCAGGTGTCATTTACAGGCCGGTAATGATTTGGAATATCCACTGACCATTAGCGCTGGGATTAAAGCTGCAGTTGTGAGAAACGGCCACAAGGTGGCAGCAGTTCTCCCTTACCAAATCTGGTTACTAGGGCAGCAGAGCCTCAATGGAAGTCGCGTTCTAGATTGGCATGTAGAACGGAATGTGCCAGGAGAAAGCCCCTCAAGTGTGTCTCACTACTTCTTGTTCTTGTTTTTAATTTAATCTTTTATTTTTTATTACAGCAAGTTTGAGTACAACGTTTAGCTTGTTGTAGGTGTGCAAGAGGTGGTTCTTTTACACATATACATATGTCTGTTCTTCCTGGGATCCTTTTCCCATGTACGTTATGACAGAATGTTGAGTAGTCTTCTCTTGGTACTCCGTAGGTCTTTGGTGATTATATACGTCTACTGTGTTTGTATATGTCTGTTAACCCCAATATCGTAATGAATTCAATCCTCACACCTTTCCTTTGGTGAACCATAAGTTTCTTTAATGAATCTGTGATTGCCCTTCTCCGTGGAAATATCTGCCCTGGTATCAATTTATAGGTAACACCTATAAGTGATATGATACGATATGTGTCTTTCACTTTCTGACTTACTCCAAGTCACGTGATTACCTCGAGACTCATCTACGGTGCTGCGAATGGCATTGTGTCCTTTTTTTCCTTGGCGAATATTCTGTCTTAGCGAGGTCCATTTTCTGCAATGTGATTCCCTGAGGGCTGAGGATTAGCTGCCCTGGGCAGCCTGACCCTGCCGGCAAGCCCTCCCCAGGTGTGCCTGGGTTGAGGTCAATATAAACAGCACTCCAGGCAGCAATAGCCCCTGCAGCTGTGCCTGACTCCATATTCTCTGCCCCGTCAGCAGTCTCGGGGCTGTGCTGGTGGGAGGGTGGGAGGGTCCACGGCTTTGTGGGTGGCCCGGTGTGAGTGGGGCTCTGCTGGACTTTCGGCAGGAGTTGCCAGGCTGCCACCTGTAACGAAGAGGATGTGTCACCCATAACTTCCACTGGAATATCTCTCCGGGCTGAGGTGAGGAAGGAAAAAAAGGAGTGGGGGCCGGGACAGGAGGGGTATCTCAGGCAGGGCAATGGAAAGCTTCCAGAAGAGCGCCCGTGGCCAGGACCATCCTGGCTGACCTGCAGGCACCAAGTTGGCCTGCGTGCCGTCGCTGGTGTGGCTCCACGGCCCTCCCTCTAGGCTTTCAAGCCCTTGTACATATTCAGGTGTTTCACCTGGGAAGGGTGGGAACAGTTCAGCAGCATCTGGCCTGGGGCTCAGCTCACGTTTACTCACAGAGGCCTGGGCACGGTCTCCCAGCTTTGCAATAAGGACGCTCCTTGCGTGGGCGGGTGGGGCTGCTGGCTGTATGGGAGATGATTCCCCACCTCTGACCAATTTCAGAATTGTTTACCACTGGAGCAAGTGCCTTGGTAGTGTTTTCCTCTGTATAACTGTTAGGTTCAGTTTTTTTTTTTTTTTCTTTTTTGGTTCAAGTTAGATTTTATTCCTCTTTTATGTATTTATAGATATAAGCATGGAAATAATTCATTGTTATATATACATCAGTGTGAATGGAAGAACTTTTTTTCTGTTTTATTTTTACATTTTATTTTTTAAAATTTTGAAATTTAATTTTGTTTATTTTTTTATACAGTAGGTTATTATTAGTTATCTATTTTATGCATATACATGTATACAGGTCAATCCCAATCTCCCAACTCATCCCACCACCACCACCCCATGGCTTCCCCCACTTTGTGTCCATACGTCTGTTCTCTACCTCTGTGTCTCTATTTCTGCCCTGCAAACCAGTTCATCTGTACCATTTTTCTAGGTTCCACATATAGGCATTAGTATACAATATTTGTTTTTCTCTTTCTGACTTACTTCACTCTGTATGACAGTCTCTAGATCCATCAACTTCTCTACAAATGACCCAGTTTCATTCCTTTTTATGGCTGAGTAATATTCCATTTTATATATGTACCACATCTTTATCCATTCGTCTGTCTGTGGGCATTTAGGTTGCTTCCATTACCTGGCTATTGTCAATAGTGCTGCAATGAACATTGTGGTGAATGTGTCTTTGTGATTTATGGTTTTCTCTGGGTATATGCCCAGAAGTGGGATTGCTGGATCCTATGGTAATTCTCTTTTTAGTTTTTTAAAGGAACCTCCATACTGTTCTCCATAGTGACTGTATCAATTTACATTCCCACCAATAGCGGAAGAGGGTTCCTTTTGTCCACACCATCCCCAGAATTTGTTGTTTGTACATTATCTGATGATGCCGATTCTAACAGGTGTGAGGTCTTACCTCATTGTAGTTTTGATTTGCATTTCTCTAATAATTAGTGATGTTGAGCAGCTTCTCATGTGCGTCTTGGCCATCTCTGTGACTTCTTTGAAGAAACGTCTCTTTAGATCTTCTGCCCAGTTTTGTATTGGGTTGTTTGTTTTATTAATATTAAGCTGCATGAGCTGTTTATATATATTGGAGATTAAACCTTTGTCCATTGATTCGTTTGTGAACGTTTTCGCCCATTCTGAGGGTTGCCTTTTTCCATTCCCGTTTTTTTAACAAAGAAAGAAAGAAAGCCAAAGAAGCAGAACACTAATGTGCGTGAAATATGCCTCTTGAAACTGTCGTTTTGAAATATGGACGTCTTTTGAATTTTTTGGTCGATATATGACCCCAGGATTTGTTTTCAGGGCAGGTGTCATTTACAGGCCGGTAATGATTTGGAATATCCACTGACCATTAGCGCTGGGATTAAAGCTGCAGTTGTGAGAAACGGCCACAAGGTGGCAGCAGTTCTCCCTTACCAAATCTGGTTACTAGGGCAGCAGAGCCTCAATGGAAGTCGCGTTCTAGATTGGCATGTAGAACGGAATGTGCCAGGAGAAAGCCCCTCAAGTGTGTCTCACTACTTCTTGTTCTTGTTTTTAATTTAATCTTTTATTTTTTATTACAGCAAGTTTGAGTACAACGTTTAGCTTGTTGTAGGTGTGCAAGAGGTGGTTCTTTTACACATATACATATGTCTGTTCTTCCTGGGATCCTTTTCCCATGTACGTTATGACAGAATGTTGAGTAGTCTTCTCTTGGTACTCCGTAGGTCTTTGGTGATTATATACGTCTACTGTGTTTGTATATGTCTGTTAACCCCAATATCGTAATGAATTCAATCCTCACACCTTTCCTTTGGTGAACCATAAGTTTCTTTAATGAATCTGTGATTGCCCTTCTCCGTGGAAATATCTGCCCTGGTATCAATTTATAGGTAACACCTATAAGTGATATGATACGATATGTGTCTTTCACTTTCTGACTTACTCCAAGTCACGTGATTACCTCGAGACTCATCTACGGTGCTGCAAATGGCATTGTGTCCTTTTTTTCCTTGGCGAATATTCTGTCTTAGCGAGGTCCATTTTCTGCAATGTGATTCCCTGAGGGCTGAGGATTAGCTGCCCTGGGCAGCCTGACCCTGCCGGCAAGCCCTCCCCAGGTGTGCCTGGGTTGAGGTCAATATAAACAGCACTCCAGGCAGCAATAGCCCCTGCAGCTGTGCCTGACTCCATATTCTCTGCCCCGTCAGCAGTCTCGGGGCTGTGCTGGTGGGAGGGTGGGAGGGTCCACGGCTTTGTGGGTGGCCCGGTGTGAGTGGGGCTCTGCTGGACTTTCGGCAGGAGTTGCCAGGCTGCCACCTGTAAAGGAGAGGATGTGTCACCCATAACTTCCACTGGAATATCTCTCCGGGCTGAGGTGAGGAAGGAAAAACAGGAGTGGGGGCCGGGACAGGAGGGGTATCTCAGGCAGGGCAATGGAAAGCTTCCAGAAGAGCGCCCGTGGCCAGGACCATCCTGGCTGACCTGCAGGCACCAAGTTGGCCTGCGTGCCGTCGCTGGTGTGGCTCCACGGCCCTCCCTCTAGGCTTTCAAGCCCTTGTACATATTCAGGTGTTTCACCTGGGAAGGGTGGGAACAGTTCAGCAGCATCTGGCCTGGGGCTCAGCTCACGTTTACTCACAGAGGCCTGGGCACGGTCTCCCAGCTTTGCAATAAGGACGCTCCTTGCGTGGGCGGGTGGGGCTGCTGGCTGTATGGGAGATGATTCCCCACCTCTGACCAATTTCAGAATTGTTTACCACTGGAGCAAGTGCCTTGGTAGTGTTTTCCTCTGTATAACTGTTAGGTTCAGTTTTTTTTTTTTTTTCTTTTTTGGTTCAAGTTAGATTTTATTCCTCTTTTATGTATTTATAGATATAAGCATGGAAATAATTCATTGTTATATATACATCAGTGTGAATGGAAGAACTTTTTTTCTGTTTTATTTTTACATTTTATTTTTTAAAATTTTGAAATTTAATTTTGTTTATTTTTTTATACAGTAGGTTATTATTAGTTATCTATTTTATGCATATACATGTATACAGGTCAATCCCAATCTCCCAACTCATCCCACCACCACCACCCCATGGCTTCCCCCACTTTGTGTCCATACGTCTGTTCTCTACCTCTGTGTCTCTATTTCTGCCCTGCAAACCAGTTCATCTGTACCATTTTTCTAGGTTCCACATATAGGCATTAGTATACAATATTTGTTTTTCTCTTTCTGACTTACTTCACTCTGTATGACAGTCTCCAGATCCATCAACTTCTCTACAAATGACCCAGTTTCATTCCTTTTTATGGCTGAGTAATATTCCATTTTATATATGTACCACATCTTTATCCATTCGTCTGTCTGTGGGCATTTAGGTTGCTTCCATTACCTGGCTATTGTCAATAGTGCTGCAATGAACATTGTGGTGAATGTGTCTTTGTGATTTATGGTTTTCTCTGGGTATATGCCCAGAAGTGGGATTGCTGGATCCTATGGTAATTCTCTTTTTAGTTTTTTAAAGGAACCTCCATACTGTTCTCCATAGTGACTGTATCAATTTACATTCCCACCAATAGCGGAAGAGGGTTCCTTTTGTCCACACCCTCCCCAGAATTTGTTGTTTGTACATTATCTGATGATGCCGATTCTAACAGGTGTGAGGTCTTACCTCATTGTAGTTTTGATTTGCATTTCTCTAATAATTAGTGATGTTGAGCAGCTTCTCATGTGCGTCTTGGCCATCTCTGTGTCTTCTTTGAAGAAACGTCTCTTTAGATCTTCTGCCCATTTTTGTATTGGGTTGTTTGTTTTATTAATATTAAGCTGCATGAGCTGTTTATATATATTGGAGATTAAACCTTTGTCCATTGATTCGTTTGTGAACGTTTTCGCCCATTCTGAGGGTTGCCTTTTTCCATTCCCGTTTTTTTAACAAAGAAAGAAAGAAAGCCAAAGAAGCAGAACACTAATGTGCGTGAAATATGCCTCTTGAAACTGTCGTTTTGAAATATGGACGTCTTTTGAATTTTTTGGTCGATATATGACCCCAGGATTTGTTTTCAGGGCAGGTGTCATTTACAGGCCGGTAATGATTTGGAATATCCACTGACCATTAGCGCTGGGATTAAAGCTGCAGTTGTGAGAAACGGCCACAAGGTGGCAGCAGTTCTCCCTTACCAAATCTGGTTACTAGGGCAGCAGAGCCTCAATGGAAGTCGCGTTCTAGATTGGCATGTAGAACGGAATGTGCCAGGAGAAAGCCCCTCAAGTGTGTCTCACTACTTCTTGTTCTTGTTTTTAATTTAATCTTTTATTTTTTATTACAGCAAGTTTGAGTACAACGTTTAGCTTGTTGTAGGTGTGCAAGAGGTGGTTCTTTTACACATATACATATGTCTGTTCTTCCTGGGATCCTTTTCCCATGTACGTTATGACAGAATGTTGAGTAGTCTTCTCTTGGTACTCCGTAGGTCTTTGGTGATTATATACGTCTACTGTGTTTGTATATGTCTGTTAACCCCAATATCGTAATGAATTCAATCCTCACACCTTTCCTTTGGTGAACCATAAGTTTCTTTAATGAATCTGTGATTGCCCTTCTCCGTGGAAATATCTGCCCTGGTATCAATTTATAGGTAACACCTATAAGTGATATGATACGATATGTGTCTTTCACTTTCTGACTTACTCCAAGTCACGTGATTACCTCGAGACTCATCTACGGTGCTGCAAATGGCATTGTGTCCTTTTTTTCCTTGGCGAATATTCTGTCTTAGCGAGGTCCATTTTCTGCAATGTGATTCCCTGAGGGCTGAGGATTAGCTGCCCTGGGCAGCCTGACCCTGCCGGCAAGCCCTCCCCAGGTGTGCCTGGGTTGAGGTCAATATAAACAGCACTCCAGGCAGCAATAGCCCCTGCAGCTGTGCCTGACTCCATATTCTCTGCCCCGTCAGCAGTCTCGGGGCTGTGCTGGTGGGAGGGTGGGAGGGTCCACGGCTTTGTGGGTGGCCCGGTGTGAGTGGGGCTCTGCTGGACTTTCGGCAGGAGTTGCCAGGCTGCCACCTGTAACGAAGAGGATGTGTCACCCATAACTTCCACTGGAATATCTCTCCGGGCTGAGGTGAGGAAGGAAAAAAAGGAGTGGGGGCCGGGACAGGAGGGGTATCTCAGGCAGGGCAATGGAAAGCTTCCAGAAGAGCGCCCGTGGCCAGGACCATCCTGGCTGACCTGCAGGCACCAAGTTGGCCTGCGTGCCGTCGCTGGTGTGGCTCCACGGCCCTCCCTCTAGGCTTTCAAGCCCTTGTACATATTCAGGTGTTTCACCTGGGAAGGGTGGGAACAGTTCAGCAGCATCTGGCCTGGGGCTCAGCTCACGTTTACTCACAGAGGCCTGGGCACGGTCTCCCAGCTTTGCAATAAGGACGCTCCTTGCGTGGGCGGGTGGGGCTGCTGGCTGTATGGGAGATGATTCCCCACCTCTGACCAATTTCAGAATTGTTTACCACTGGAGCAAGTGCCTTGGTAGTGTTTTCCTCTGTATAACTGTTAGGTTCAGTTTTTTTTTTTTTTCTTTTTTGGTTCAAGTTAGATTTTATTCCTCTTTTATGTATTTATAGATATAAGCATGGAAATAATTCATTGTTATATATACATCAGTGTGAATGGAAGAACTTTTTTTCTGTTTTATTTTTACATTTTATTTTTAAAAATTTTGAAATTTAATTTTGTTTATTTTTTTATACAGTAGGTTATTATTAGTTATCTATTTTATGCATATACATGTATACAGGTCAATCCCAATCTCCCAACTCATCCCACCACCACCACCCCATGGCTTCCCCCACTTTGTGTCCATACGTCTGTTCTCTACCTCTGTGTCTCTATTTCTGCCCTGCAAACCAGTTCATCTGTACCATTTTTCTAGGTTCCACATATAGGCATTAGTATACAATATTTGTTTTTCTCTTTCTGACTTACTTCACTCTGTATGACAGTCTCCAGATCCATCAACTTCTCTACAAATGACCCAGTTTCATTCCTTTTTATGGCTGAGTAATATTCCATTTTATATATGTACCACATCTTTATCCATTCGTCTGTCTGTGGGCATTTAGGTTGCTTCCATTACCTGGCTATTGTAAATAGTGCTGCAATGAACATTGTGGTGAATGTGTCTTTGTGATTTATGGTTTTCTCTGGGTATATGCCCAGAAGTGGGATTGCTGGATCCTATGGTAATTCTCTTTTTAGTTTTTTAAAGGAACCTCCATACTGTTCTCCATAGTGACTGTATCAATTTACATTCCCACCAATAGCGGAAGAGGGTTCCTTTTGTCCACACCCTCCCCAGAATTTGTTGTTTGTACATTATCTGATGATGCCGATTCTAACAGGTGTGAGGTCTTACCTCATTGTAGTTTTGATTTGCATTTCTCTAATAATTAGTGATGTTGAGCAGCTTCTCATGTGCGTCTTGGCCATCTCTGTGTCTTCTTTGAAGAAACGTCTCTTTAGATCTTCTGCCCAGTTTTGTATTGGGTTGTTTGTTTTATTAATATTAAGCTGCATGAGCTGTTTATATATATTGGAGATTAAACCTTTGTCCATTGATTCGTTTGTGAACGTTTTCGCCCATTCTGAGGGTTGCCTTTTCCCATTCCCGTTTTTTTAACAAAGAAAGAAAGAAAGCAAAAGAAGCAGAACACTAATGTGCGTGAAATATGCCTCTTGAAACTGTCGTTTTGAAATATGGACGTCTTTTGAATTTTTTGGTCGATATATGACCCCAGGATTTGTTTTCAGGGCAGGTGTCATTTACAGGCCGGTAATGATTTGGAATATCCACTGACCATTAGCGCTGGGATTAAAGCTGCAGTTGTGAGAAACGGCCACAAGGTGGCAGCAGTTCTCCCTTACCAAATCTGGTTACTAGGGCAGCAGAGCCTCAATGGAAGTCGCGTTCTAGATTGGAATGTAGAACGGAATGTGCCAGGAGAAAGCCCCTCAAGTGTGTCTCACTACTTCTTGTTCTTGTTTTTAATTTAATCTTTTATTTTTTATTACAGCAAGTTTGAGTACAACGTTTAGCTTGTTGTAGGTGTGCAAGAGGTGGTTCTTTTACACATATACATATGTCTGTTCTTCCTGGGATCCTTTTCCCATGTACGTTATGACAGAATGTTGAGTAGTCTTCTCTTGGTACTCCGTAGGTCTTTGGTGATTATATACGTCTACTGTGTTTGTATATGTCTGTTAACCCCAATATCGTAATGAATTCAATCCTCACACCTTTCCTTTGGTGAACCATAAGTTTCTTTAATGAATCTGTGATTGCCCTTCTCCGTGGAAATATCTGCCCTGGTATCAATTTATAGGTAACACCTATAAGTGATATGATACGATATGTGTCTTTCACTTTCTGACTTACTCCAAGTCACGTGATTACCTCGAGACTCATCTACGGTGCTGCAAATGGCATTGTGTCCTTTTTTTCCTTGGCGAATATTCTGTCTTAGCGAGGTCCATTTTCTGCAATGTGATTCCCTGAGGGCTGAGGATTAGCTGCCCTGGGCAGCCTGACCCTGCCGGCAAGCCCTCCCCAGGTGTGCCTGGGTTGAGGTCAATATAAACAGCACTCCAGGCAGCAATAGCCCCTGCAGCTGTGCCTGACTCCATATTCTCTGCCCCGTCAGCAGTCTCGGGGCTGTGCTGGTGGGAGGGTGGGAGGGTCCACGGCTTTGTGGGTGGCCCGGTGTGAGTGGGGCTCTGCTGGACTTTCGGCAGGAGTTGCCAGGCTGCCACCTGTAACGAAGAGGATGTGTCACCCATAACTTCCACTGGAATATCTCTCCGGGCTGAGGTGAGGAAGGAAAAAAAGGAGTGGGGGCCGGGACAGGAGGGGTATCTCAGGCAGGGCAATGGAAAGCTTCCAGAAGAGCGCCCGTGGCCAGGACCATCCTGGCTGACCTGCAGGCACCAAGTTGGCCTGCGTGCCGTCGCTGGTGTGGCTCCACGGCCCTCCCTCTAGGCTTTCAAGCCCTTGTACATATTCAGGTGTTTCACCTGGGAAGGGTGGGAACAGTTCAGCAGCATCTGGCCTGGGGCTCAGCTCACGTTTACTCACAGAGGCCTGGGCACGGTCTCCCAGCTTTGCAATAAGGACGCTCCTTGCGTGGGCGGGTGGGGCTGCTGGCTGTATGGGAGATGATTCCCCACCTCTGACCAATTTCAGAATTGTTTACCACTGGAGCAAGTGCCTTGGTAGTGTTTTCCTCTGTATAACTGTTAGGTTCAGTTTTTTTTTTTTTTCTTTTTTGGTTCAAGTTAGATTTTATTCCTCTTTTATGTATTTATAGATATAAGCATGGAAATAATTCATTGTTATATATACATCAGTGTGAATGGAAGAACTTTTTTTCTGTTTTATTTTTACATTTTATTTTTAAAAATTTTGAAATTTAATTTTGTTTATTTTTTATACAGTAGGTTATTATTAGTTATCTATTTTATGCATATACATGTATACAGGTCAATCCCAATCTCCCAACTCATCCCACCACCACCACCCCATGGCTTCCCCCACTTTGTGTCCATACGTCTGTTCTCTACCTCTGTGTCTCTATTTCTGCCCTGCAAACCAGTTCATCTGTACCATTTTTCTAGGTTCCACATATAGGCATTAGTATACAATATTTGTTTTTCTCTTTCTGACTTACTTCACTCTGTATGACAGTCTCCAGATCCATCAACTTCTCTACAAATGACCCAGTTTCATTCCTTTTTATGGCTGAGTAATATTCCATTTTATATATGTACCACATCTTTATCCATTCGTCTGTCTGTGGGCATTTAGGTTGCTTCCATTACCTGGCTATTGTAAATAGTGCTGCAATGAACATTGTGGTGAATGTGTCTTTGTGATTTATGGTTTTCTCTGGGTATATGCCCAGAAGTGGGATTGCTGGATCCTATGGTAATTCTCTTTTTAGTTTTTTAAAGGAACCTCCATACTGTTCTCCATAGTGACTGTATCAATTTACATTCCCACCAATAGCGGAAGAGGGTTCCTTTTGTCCACACCCTCCCCAGAATTTGTTATTTGTACATTATCTGATGATGCCGATTCTAACAGGTGTGAGGTCTTACCTCATTGTAGTTTTGATTTGCATTTCTCTAATAATTAGTGATGTTGAGCAGCTTCTCATGTGCGTCTTGGCCATCTCTGTGTCTTCTTTGAAGAAACGTCTCTTTAGATCTTCTGCCCATTTTTGTATTGGGTTGTTTGTTTTATTAATATTAAGCTGCATGAGCTGTTTATATATATTGGAGATTAAACCTTTGTCCATTGATTCGTTTGTGAACGTTTTCGCCCATTCTGAGGGTTGCCTTTTTCCATTCCCGTTTTTTTAACAAAGAAAGAAAGAAAGCAAAAGAAGCAGAACACTAATGTGCGTGAAATATGCCTCTTGAAACTGTCGTTTTGAAATATGGACGTCTTTTGAATTTTTTGGTCGATATATGACCCCAGGATTTGTTTTCAGGGCAGGTGTCATTTACAGGCCGGTAATGATTTGGAATATCCACTGACCATTAGCGCTGGGATTAAAGCTGCAGTTGTGAGAAACGGCCACAAGGTGGCAGCAGTTCTCCCTTACCAAATCTGGTTACTAGGGCAGCAGAGCCTCAATGGAAGTCGCGTTCTAGATTGGAATGTAGAACGGAATGTGCCAGGAGAAAGCCCCTCAAGTGTGTCTCACTACTTCTTGTTCTTGTTTTTAATTTAATCTTTTATTTTTTATTACAGCAAGTTTGAGTACAACGTTTAGCTTGTTGTAGGTGTGCAAGAGGTGGTTCTTTTACACATATACATATGTCTGTTCTTCCTGGGATCCTTTTCCCATGTACGTTATGACAGAATGTTGAGTAGTCTTCTCTTGGTACTCCGTAGGTCTTTGGTGATTATATACGTCTACTGTGTTTGTATATGTCTGTTAACCCCAATATCGTAATGAATTCAATCCTCACACCTTTCCTTTGGTGAACCATAAGTTTCTTTAATGAATCTGTGATTGCCCTTCTCCGTGGAAATATCTGCCCTGGTATCAATTTATAGGTAACACCTATAAGTGATATGATACGATATGTGTCTTTCACTTTCTGACTTACTCCAAGTCACGTGATTACCTCGAGACTCATCTACGGTGCTGCAAATGGCATTGTGTCCTTTTTTTCCTTGGCGAATATTCTGTCTTAGCGAGGTCCATTTTCTGCAATGTGATTCCCTGAGGGCTGAGGATTAGCTGCCCTGGGCAGCCTGACCCTGCCGGCAAGCCCTCCCCAGGTGTGCCTGGGTTGAGGTCAATATAAACAGCACTCCAGGCAGCAATAGCCCCTGCAGCTGTGCCTGACTCCATATTATCTGCCCCGTCAGCAGTCTCGGGGCTGTGCTGGTGGGAGGGTGGGAGGGTCCACGGCTTTGTGGGTGGCCCGGTGTGAGTGGGGCTCTGCTGGACTTTCGGCAGGAGTTGCCAGGCTGCCACCTGTAAAGGAGAGGATGTGTCACCCATAACTTCCACTGGAATATCTCTCCGGGCTGAGGTGAGGAAGGAAAAACAGGAGTGGGGGCCGGGACAGGAGGGGTATCTCAGGCAGGGCAATGGAAAGCTTCCAGAAGAGCGCCCGTGGCCAGGACCATCCTGGTTGACCTGCAGGCACCAAGTTGGCCTGCGTGCCGTCGCTGGTGTGGCTCCACGGCCCTCCCTCTAGGCTTTCAAGCCCTTGTACATATTCAGGTGTTTCACCTGGGAAGGGTGGGAACAGTTCAGCAGCATCTGGCCTGGGGCTCAGCTCACGTTTACTCACAGAGGCCTGGGCACGGTCTCCCAGCTTTGCAATAAGGACGCTCCTTGCGTGGGCGGGTGGGGCTGCTGGCTGTATGGGAGATGATTCCCCACCTCTGACCAATTTCAGAATTGTTTACCACTGGAGCAAGTGCCTTGGTAGTGTTTTCCTCTGTATAACTGTTAGGTTCAGTTTTGTTTTTTTTTCTTTTTTGGTTCAAGTTAGATTTTATTCCTCTTTTATGTATTTATAGATATAAGCATGGAAATAATTCATTGTTATATATACATCAGTGTGAATGGAAGAACATTTTTTCTGTTTTATTTTTACATTTTATTTTTTAAAATTTTGAAATTTAATTTTGTTTATTTTTTTATACAGTAGGTTATTATTAGTTATCTATTTTATGCATATACATGTATACAGGTCAATCCCAATCTCCCAACTCATCCCACCACCACCACCCCATGGCTTCCCCCACTTTGTGTCCATACGTCTGTTCTCTACCTCGGTGTCTCTATTTCTGCCCTGCAAACCAGTTCATCTGTACCATTTTTCTAGGTTCCACATATAGGCATTAGTATACAATATTTGTTTTTCTCTTTCTGACTTACTTCACTCTGTATGACAGTCTCTAGATCCATCAACTTCTCTACAAATGACCCAGTTTCATTCCTTTTTATGGCTGAGTAATATTCCATTTTATATATGTACCACATCTTTATCCATTCGTCTGTCTGTGGGCATTTAGGTTGCTTCCATTACCTGGCTATTGTAAATAGTGCTGCAATGAACATTGTGGTGAATGTGTCTTTGTGATTTATGGTTTTCTCTGGGTATATGCCCAGAAGTGGGATTGCTGGATCCTATGGTAATTCTCTTTTTAGTTTTTTAAAGGAACCTCCATACTGTTCTCCATAGTGACTGTATCAATTTACATTCCCACCAATAGCGGAAGAGGGTTCCTTTTGTCCACACCCTCCCCAGAATTTGTTGTTTGTACATTATCTGATGATGCCGATTCTAACAGGTGTGAGGTCTTACCTCATTGTAGTTTTGATTTGCATTTCTCTAATAATTAGTGATGTTGAGCAGCTTCTCATGTGCGTCTTGGCCATCTCTGTGACTTCTTTGAAGAAACGTCTCTTTAGATCTTCTGCCCAGTTTTGTATTGGGTTGTTTGTTTTATTAATATTAAGCTGCATGAGCTGTTTATATATATTGGAGATTAAACCTTTGTCCATTGATTCGTTTGTGAACGTTTTCGCCCATTCTGAGGGTTGCCTTTTTCCATTCCCGTTTTTTTAACAAAGAAAGAAAGAAAGCAAAAGAAGCAGAACACTAATGTGCGTGAAATATGCCTCTTGAAACTGTCGTTTTGAAATATGGACGTCTTTTGAATTTTTTGGTCGATATATGACCCCAGGATTTGTTTTCAGGGCAGGTGTCATTTACAGGCCGGTAATGATTTGGAATATCCACTGACCATTAGCGCTGGGATTAAAGCTGCAGTTGTGAGAAACGGCCACAAGGTGGCAGCAGTTCTCCCTTACCAAATCTGGTTACTAGGGCAGCAGAGCCTCAATGGAAGTCGCGTTCTAGATTGGAATGTAGAACGGAATGTGCCAGGAGAAAGCCCCTCAAGTGTGTCTCACTACTTCTTGTTCTTGTTTTTAATTTAATCTTTTATTTTTTATTACAGCAAGTTTGAGTACAACGTTTAGCTTGTTGTAGGTGTGCAAGAGGTGGTTCTTTTACACATATACATATGTCTGTTCTTCCTGGGATCCTTTTCCCATGTACGTTATGACAGAATGTTGAGTAGTCTTCTCTTGGTACTCCGTAGGTCTTTGGTGATTATATACGTCTACTGTGTTTGTATATGTCTGTTAACCCCAATATCGTAATGAATTCAATCCTCACACCTTTCCTTTGGTGAACCATAAGTTTCTTTAATGAATCTGTGATTGCCCTTCTCCGTGGAAATATCTGCCCTGGTATCAATTTATAGGTAACACCTATAAGTGATATGATACGATATGTGTCTTTCACTTTCTGACTTACTCCAAGTCACGTGATTACCTCGAGACTCATCTACGGTGCTGCAAATGGCATTGTGTCCTTTTTTTCCTTGGCGAATATTCTGTCTTAGCGAGGTCCATTTTCTGCAATGTGATTCCCTGAGGGCTGAGGATTAGCTGCCCTGGGCAGCCTGACCCTGCCGGCAAGCCCTCCCCAGGTGTGCCTGGGTTGAGGTCAATATAAACAGCACTCCAGGCAGCAATAGCCCCTGCAGCTGTGCCTGACTCCATATTCTCTGCGCCGTCAGCAGTCTCGGGGCTGTGCTGGTGGGAGGGTGGGAGGGTCCACGGCTTTGTGGGTGGCCCGGTGTGAGTGGGGCTCTGCTGGACTTTCGGCAGGAGTTGCCAGGCTGCCACCTGTAACGAAGAGGATGTGTCACCCATAACTTCCACTGGAATATCTCTCCGGGCTGAGGTGAGGAAGGAAAAAAAGGAGTGGGGGCCGGGACAGGAGGGGTATCTCAGGCAGGGCAATGGAAAGCTTCCAGAAGAGCGCCCGTGGCCAGGACCATCCTGGCTGACCTGCAGGCACCAAGTTGGCCTGCGTGCCGTCGCTGGTGTGGCTCCACGGCCCTCCCTCTAGGCTTTCAAGCCCTTGTACATATTCAGGTGTTTCACCTGGGAAGGGTGGGAACAGTTCAGCAGCATCTGGCCTGGGGCTCAGCTCACGTTTACTCACAGAGGCCTGGGCACGGTCTCCCAGCTTTGCAATAAGGACGCTCCTTGCGTGGGCGGGTGGGGCTGCTGGCTGTATGGGAGATGATTCCCCACCTCTGACCAATTTCAGAATTGTTTACCACTGGAGCAAGTGCCTTGGTAGTGTTTTCCTCTGTATAACTGTTAGGTTCAGTTTTTTTTTTTTTTCTTTTTTGGTTCAAGTTAGATTTTATTCCTCTTTTATGTATTTATAGATATAAGCATGGAAATAATTCATTGTTATATATACATCAGTGTGAATGGAAGAACTTTTTTTCTGTTTTATTTTTACATTTTATTTTTAAAAATTTTGAAATTTAATTTTGTTTATTTTTTATACAGTAGGTTATTATTAGTTATCTATTTTATGCATATACATGTATACAGGTCAATCCCAATCTCCCAACTCATCCCACCACCACCACCCCATGGCTTCCCCCACTTTGTGTCCATACGTCTGTTCTCTACCTCTGTGTCTCTATTTCTGCCCTGCAAACCAGTTCATCTGTACCATTTTTCTAGGTTCCACATATAGGCATTAGTATACAATATTTGTTTTTCTCTTTCTGACTTACTTCACTCTGTATGACAGTCTCCAGATCCATCAACTTCTCTACAAATGACCCAGTTTCATTCCTTTTTATGGCTGAGTAATATTCCATTTTATATATGTACCACATCTTTATCCATTCGTCTGTCTGTGGGCATTTAGGTTGCTTCCATTACCTGGCTATTGTAAATAGTGCTGCAATGAACATTGTGGTGAATGTGTCTTTGTGATTTATGGTTTTCTCTGGGTATATGCCCAGAAGTGGGATTGCTGGATCCTATGGTAATTCTCTTTTTAGTTTTTTAAAGGAACCTCCATACTGTTCTCCATAGTGACTGTATCAATTTACATTCCCACCAATAGCGGAAGAGGGTTCCTTTTGTCCACACCCTCCCCAGAATTTGTTGTTTGTACATTATCTGATGATGCCGATTCTAACAGGTGTGAGGTCTTACCTCATTGTAGTTTTGATTTGCATTTCTCTAATAATTAGTGATGTTGAGCAGCTTCTCATGTGCGTCTTGGCCATCTCTGTGTCTTCTTTGAAGAAACGTCTCTTTAGATCTTCTGCCCAGTTTTGTATTGGGTTGTTTGTTTTATTAATATTAAGCTGCATGAGCTGTTTATATATATTGGAGATTAAACCTTTGTCCATTGATTCGTTTGTGAACGTTTTCGCCCATTCTGAGGGTTGCCTTTTTCCATTCCCGTTTTTTTAACAAAGAAAGAAAGAAAGCCAAAGAAGCAGAACACTAATGTGCGTGAAATATGCCTCTTGAAACTGTCGTTTTGAAATATGGACGTCTTTTGAATTTTTTGGTCGATATATGACCCCAGGATTTGTTTTCAGGGCAGGTGTCATTTACAGGCCGGTAATGATTTGGAATATCCACTGACCATTAGCGCTGGGATTAAAGCTGCAGTTGTGAGAAACGGCCACAAGGTGGCAGCAGTTCTCCCTTACCAAATCTGGTTACTAGGGCAGCAGAGCCTCAATGGAAGTCGCGTTCTAGATTGGCATGTAGAACGGAATGTGCCAGGAGAAAGCCCCTCAAGTGTGTCTCACTACTTCTTGTTCTTGTTTTTAATTTAATCTTTTATTTTTTATTACAGCAAGTTTGAGTACAACGTTTAGCTTGTTGTAGGTGTGCAAGAGGTGGTTCTTTTACACATATACATATGTCTGTTCTTCCTGGGATCCTTTTCCCATGTACGTTATGACAGAATGTTGAGTAGTCTTCTCTTGGTACTCCGTAGGTCTTTGGTGATTATATACGTCTACTGTGTTTGTATATGTCTGTTAACCCCAATATCGTAATGAATTCAATCCTCACACCTTTCCTTTGGTGAACCATAAGTTTCTTTAATGAATCTGTGATTGCCCTTCTCCGTGGAAATATCTGCCCTGGTATCAATTTATAGGTAACACCTATAAGTGATATGATACGATATGTGTCTTTCACTTTCTGACTTACTCCAAGTCACGTGATTACCTCGAGACTCATCTACGGTGCTGCAAATGGCATTGTGTCCTTTTTTTCCTTGGCGAATATTCTGTCTTAGCGAGGTCCATTTTCTGCAATGTGATTCCCTGAGGGCTGAGGATTAGCTGCCCTGGGCAGCCTGACCCTGCCGGCAAGCCCTCCCCAGGTGTGCCTGGGTTGAGGTCAATATAAACAGCACTCCAGGCAGCAATAGCCCCTGCAGCTGTGCCTGACTCCATATTCTCTGCCCCGTCAGCAGTCTCGGGGCTGTGCTGGTGGGAGGGTGGGAGGGTCCACGGCTTTGTGGGTGGCCCGGTGTGAGTGGGGCTCTGCTGGACTTTCGGCAGGAGTTGCCAGGCTGCCACCTGTAAAGGAGAGGATGTGTCACCCATAACTTCCACTGGAATATCTCTCCGGGCTGAGGTGAGGAAGGAAAAACAGGAGTGGGGGCCGGGACAGGAGGGGTATCTCAGGCAGGGCAATGGAAAGCTTCCAGAAGAGCGCCCGTGGCCAGGACCATCCTGGCTGACCTGCAGGCACCAAGTTGGCCTGCGTGCCGTCGCTGGTGTGGCTCCACGGCCCTCCCTCTAGGCTTTCAAGCCCTTGTACATATTCAGGTGTTTCACCTGGGAAGGGTGGGAACAGTTCAGCAGCATCTGGCCTGGGGCTCAGCTCACGTTTACTCACAGAGGCCTGGGCACGGTCTCCCAGCTTTGCAATAAGGACGCTCCTTGCGTGGGCGGGTGGGGCTGCTGGCTGTATGGGAGATGATTCCCCACCTCTGACCAATTTCAGAATTGTTTACCACTGGAGCAAGTGCCTTGGTAGTGTTTTCCTCTGTATAACTGTTAGGTTCAGTTTTTTTTTTTTTTCTTTTTTGGTTCAAGTTAGATTTTATTCCTCTTTTATGTATTTATAGATATAATCATGGAAATAATTCATTGTTATATATACATCAGTGTGAATGGAAGAACTTTTTTTCTGTTTTATTTTTACATTTTATTTTTTAAAATTTTGAAATTTAATTTTGTTTATTTTTTTATACAGTAGGTTATTATTAGTTATCTATTTTATGCATATACATGTATACAGGTCAATCCCAATCTCCCAACTCATCCCACCACCACCACTCCGTGGCTTCCCCCACTTTGTGTCCATACGTCTGTTCTCTACCTCTGTGTCTCTATTTCTGCCCTGCAAACCAGTTCATCTGTACCATTTTTCTAGGTTCCACATATAGGCATTAGTATACAATATTTGTTTTTCTCTTTCTGACTTACTTCACTCTGTATGACAGTCTCTAGATCCATCAACTTCTCTACAAATGACCCAGTTTCATTCCATTTTATGGCTGAGTAATATTCCATGTTATATATGTACCACATCTTTATCCATTCGTCTGTCTGTGGGCATTTAGGTTGCTTCCATTACCTGGCTATTGTAAATAGTGCTGCAATGAACATTGTGGTGAATGTGTCTTTGTGATTTATGGTTTTCTCTGGGTATATGCCCAGAAGTGGGATTGCTGGATCCTATGGTAATTCTCTTTTTAGTTTTTTAAAGGAACCTCCATACTGTTCTCCATAGTGACTGTATCAATTTACATTCCCACCAATAGCGGAAGAGGGTTCCTTTTGACCACACCCTCCCCGGAATTTGTTGTTTGTACATTATCTGATGATGCCGATTCTAACAGGTGTGAGGTCTTACCTCATTGTAGTTTTGATTTGCATTTCTCTAATAATTAGTGATGTTGAGCAGCTTCTCATGTGCGTCTTGGCCATCTCTGTGACTTCTTTGAAGAAACGTCTCTTTAGATCTTCTGCCCAGTTTTGTATTGGGTTGTTTGTTTTATTAATATTAAGCTGCATGAGCTGTTTATATATATTGGAGATTAAACCTTTGTCCATTGATTCGTTTGTGAACGTTTTCGCCCATTCTGAGGGTTGCCTTTTTCCATTCCCGTTTTTTTAACAAAGAAAGAAAGAAAGCCAAAGAAGCAGAACACTAATGTGCGTGAAATATGCCTCTTGAAACTGTCGTTTTGAAATATGGACGTCTTTTGAATTTTTTGGTCGATATATGACCCCAGGATTTGTTTTCAGGGCAGGTGTCATTTACAGGCCGGTAATGATTTGGAATATCCACTGACCATTAGCGCTGGGATTAAAGCTGCAGTTGTGAGAAACGGCCACAAGGTGGCAGCAGTTCTCCCTTACCAAATCTGGTTACTAGGGCAGCAGAGCCTCAATGGAAGTCGCGTTCTAGATTGGAATGTAGAAGGGAATGTGCCAGGAGAAAGCCCCTCAAGTGTGTCTCACTACTTCTTGTTCTTGTTTTTAATTTAATCTTTTATTTTTTATTACAGCAAGTTTGAGTACAACGTTTAGCTTGTTGTAGGTGTGCAAGAGGTGGTTCTTTTACACATATACATATGTCTGTTCTTCCTGGGATCCTTTTCCCATGTACGTTATGACAGAATGTTGAGTAGTCTTCTCTTGGTACTCCGTAGGTCTTTGGTGATTATATACGTCTACTGTGTTTGTATATGTCTGTTAACCCCAATATCGTAATGAATTCAATCCTCACACCTTTCCTTTGGTGAACCATAAGTTTCTTTAATGAATCTGTGATTGCCCTTCTCCGTGGAAATATCTGCCCTGGTATCAATTTATAGGTAACACCTATAAGTGATATGATACGATATGTGTCTTTCACTTTCTGACTTACTCCAAGTCACGTGATTACCTCGAGACTCATCTACGGTGCTGCAAATGGCATTGTGTCCTTTTTTTCCTTGGCGAATATTCTGTCTTAGCGAGGTCCATTTTCTGCAATGTGATTCCCTGAGGGCTGAGGATTAGCTGCCCTGGGCAGCCTGACCCTGCCGGCAAGCCCTCCCCAGGTGTGCCTGGGTTGAGGTCAATATAAACAGCACTCCAGGCAGCAATAGCCCCTGCAGCTGTGCCTGACTCCATATTCTCTGCCCCGTCAGCAGTCTCGGGGCTGTGCTGGTGGGAGGGTGGGAGGGTCCACGGCTTTGTGGGTGGCCCGGTGTGAGTGGGGCTCTGCTGGACTTTCGGCAGGAGTTGCCAGGCTGCCACCTGTAAAGGAGAGGATGTGTCACCCATAACTTCCACTGGAATATCTCTCCGGGCTGAGGTGAGGAAGGAAAAACAGGAGTGGGGGCCGGGACAGGAGGGGTATCTCAGGCAGGGCAATGGAAAGCTTCCAGAAGAGCGCCCGTGGCCAGGACCATCCTGGCTGACCTGCAGGCACCAAGTTGGCCTGCGTGCCGTCGCTGGTGTGGCTCCACGGCCCTCCCTCTAGGCTTTCAAGCCCTTGTACATATTCAGGTGTTTCACCTGGGAAGGGTGGGAACAGTTCAGCAGCATCTGGCCTGGGGCTCAGCTCACGTTTACTCACAGAGGCCTGGGCACGGTCTCCCAGCTTTGCAATAAGGACGCTCCTTGCGTGGGCGGGTGGGGCTGCTGGCTGTATGGGAGATGATTCCCCACCTCTGACCAATTTCAGAATTGTTTACCACTGGAGCAAGTGCCTTGGTAGTGTTTTCCTCTGTATAACTGTTAGGTTCAGTTTTTTTTTTTTTCTTTTTTGGTTCAAGTTAGATTTTATTCCTCTTTTATGTATTTATAGATATAAGCATGGAAATAATTCATTGTTATATATACATCAGTGTGAATGGAAGAATTTTTTTCTGTTTTATTTTTACATTTTATTTTTAAAAATTTTGAAATTTAATTTTGTTTATTTTTTTATACAGTAGGTTATTATTAGTTATCTATTTTATGCATATACATGTATACAGGTCAATCCCAATCTCCCAACTCATCCCACCACCACCACCCCATGGCTTCCCCCACTTTGTGTCCATACGTCTGTTCTCTACCTCTGTGTCTCTATTTCTGCCCTGCAAACCAGTTCATCTGTACCATTTTTCTAGGTTCCACATATAGGCATTAGTATACAATATTTGTTTTTCTCTTTCTGACTTACTTCACTCTGTATGACAGTCTCCAGATCCATCAACTTCTCTACAAATGACCCAGTTTCATTCCTTTTTATGGCTGAGTAATATTCCATTTTATATATGTACCACATCTTTATCCATTCGTCTGTCTGTGGGCATTTAGGTTGCTTCCATTACCTGGCTATTGTAAATAGTGCTGCAATGAACATTGTGGTGAATGTGTCTTTGTGATTTATGGTTTTCTCTGGGTATATGCCCAGAAGTGGGATTGCTGGATCCTATGGTAATTCTCTTTTTAGTTTTTTAAAGGAACCTCCATACTGTTCTCCATAGTGACTGTATCAATTTACATTCCCACCAATAGCGGAAGAGGGTTCCTTTTGTCCACACCCTCCCCAGAATTTGTTGTTTGTACATTATCTGATGATGCCGATTCTAACAGGTGTGAGGTCTTACCTCATTGTAGTTTTGATTTGCATTTCTCTAATAATTAGTGATGTTGAGCAGCTTCTCATGTGCGTCTTGGCCATCTCTGTGTCTTCTTTGAAGAAACGTCTCTTTAGATCTTCTGCCCAGTTTTGTATTGGGTTGTTTGTTTTATTAATATTAAGCTGCATGAGCTGTTTATATATATTGGAGATTAAACCTTTGTCCATTGATTCGTTTGTGAAAGTTTTCGCCCATTCTGAGGGTTGCCTTTTTCCATTCCCGTTTTTTTAACAAAGAAAGAAAGAAAGCAAAAGAAGCAGAACACTAATGTGCGTGAAATATGCCTCTTGAAACTGTCGTTTTGAAATATGGACGTCTTTTGAATTTTTTGGTCGATATATGACCCCAGGATTTGTTTTCAGGGCAGGTGTCATTTACAGGCCGGTAATGATTTGGAATATCCACTGACCATTAGCGCTGGGATTAAAGCTGCAGTTGTGAGAAACGGCCACAAGGTGGCAGCAGTTCTCCCTTACCAAATCTGGTTACTAGGGCAGCAGAGCCTCAATGGAAGTCGCGTTCTAGATTGGCATGTAGAACGGAATGTGCCAGGAGAAAGCCCCTCAAGTGTGTCTCACTACTTCTTGTTCTTGTTTTTAATTTAATCTTTTATTTTTTATTACAGCAAGTTTGAGTACAACGTTTAGCTTGTTGTAGGTGTGCAAGAGGTGGTTCTTTTACACATATACATATGTCTGTTCTTCCTGGGATCCTTTTCCCATGTACGTTATGACAGAATGTTGAGTAGTCTTCTCTTGGTACTCCGTAGGTCTTTGGTGATTATATACGTCTACTGTGTTTGTATATGTCTGTTAACCCCAATATCGTAATGAATTCAATCCTCACACCTTTCCTTTGGTGAACCATAAGTTTCTTTAATGAATCTGTGATTGCCCTTCTCCGTGGAAATATCTGCCCTGGTATCAATTTATAGGTAACACCTATAAGTGATATGATACGATATGTGTCTTTCACTTTCTGACTTACTCCAAGTCACGTGATTACCTCGAGACTCATCTACGGTGCTGCAAATGGCATTGTGTCCTTTTTTTCCTTGGCGAATATTCTGTCTTAGCGAGGTCCATTTTCTGCAATGTGATTCCCTGAGGGCTGAGGATTAGCTGCCCTGGGCAGCCTGACCCTGCCGGCAAGCCCTCCCCAGGTGTGCCTGGGTTGAGGTCAATATAAACAGCACTCCAGGCAGCAATAGCCCCTGCAGCTGTGCCTGACTCCATATTCTCTGCGCCGTCAGCAGTCTCGGGGCTGTGCTGGTGGGAGGGTGGGAGGGTCCACGGCTTTGTGGGTGGCCCGGTGTGAGTGGGGCTCTGCTGGACTTTCGGCAGGAGTTGCCAGGCTGCCACCTGTAAAGGAGAGGATGTGTCACCCATAACTTCCACTGGAATATCTCTCCGGGCTGAGGTGAGGAAGGAAAAACAGGAGTGGGGGCCGGGACAGGAGGGGTATCTCAGGCAGGGCAATGGAAAGCTTCCAGAAGAGCGCCCGTGGCCAGGACCATCCTGGCTGACCTGCAGGCACCAAGTTGGCCTGCGTGCCGTCGCTGGTGTGGCTCCACGGCCCTCCCTCTAGGCTTTCAAGCCCTTGTACATATTCAGGTGTTTCACCTGGGAAGGGTGGGAACAGTTCAGCAGCATCTGGCCTGGGGCTCAGCTCACGTTTACTCACAGAGGCCTGGGCACGGTCTCCCAGCTTTGCAATAAGGACGCTCCTTGCGTGGGCGGGTGGGGCTGCTGGCTGTATGGGAGATGATTCCCCACCTCTGACCAATTTCAGAATTGTTTACCACTGGAGCAAGTGCCTTGGTAGTGTTTTCCTCTGTATAACTGTTAGGTTCAGTTTTTTTTTTTTTCTTTTTTGGTTCAAGTTAGATTTTATTCCTCTTTTATGTATTTATAGATATAAGCATGGAAATAATTCATTGTTATATATACATCAGTGTGAATGGAAGAATTTTTTTCTGTTTTATTTTTACATTTTATTTTTAAAAATTTTGAAATTTAATTTTGTTTATTTTTTTATACAGTAGGTTATTATTAGTTATCTATTTTATGCATATACATGTATACAGGTCAATCCCAATCTCCCAACTCATCCCACCACCACCACCCCATGGCTTCCCCCACTTTGTGTCCATACGTCTGTTCTCTACCTCTGTGTCTCTATTTCTGCCCTGCAAACCAGTTCATCTGTACCATTTTTCTAGGTTCCACATATAGGCATTAGTATACAATATTTGTTTTTCTCTTTCTGACTTACTTCACTCTGTATGACAGTCTCCAGATCCATCAACTTCTCTACAAATGACCCAGTTTCATTCCTTTTTATGGCTGAGTAATATTCCATTTTATATATGTACCACATCTTTATCCATTCGTCTGTCTGTGGGCATTTAGGTTGCTTCCATTACCTGGCTATTGTAAATAGTGCTGCAATGAACATTGTGGTGAATGTGTCTTTGTGATTTATGGTTTTCTCTGGGTATATGCCCAGAAGTGGGATTGCTGGATCCTATGGTAATTCTCTTTTTAGTTTTTTAAAGGAACCTCCATACTGTTCTCCATAGTGACTGTATCAATTTACATTCCCACCAATAGCGGAAGAGGGTTCCTTTTGTCCACACCCTCCCCAGAATTTGTTGTTTGTACATTATCTGATGATGCCGATTCTAACAGGTGTGAGGTCTTACCTCATTGTAGTTTTGATTTGCATTTCTCTAATAATTAGTGATGTTGAGCAGCTTCTCATGTGCGTCTTGGCCATCTCTGTGTCTTCTTTGAAGAAACGTCTCTTTAGATCTTCTGCCCAGTTTTGTATTGGGTTGTTTGTTTTATTAATATTAAGCTGCATGAGCTGTTTATATATATTGGAGATTAAACCTTTGTCCATTGATTCGTTTGTGAAAGTTTTCGCCCATTCTGAGGGTTGCCTTTTTCCATTCCCGTTTTTTTAACAAAGAAAGAAAGAAAGCAAAAGAAGCAGAACACTAATGTGCGTGAAATATGCCTCTTGAAACTGTCGTTTTGAAATATGGACGTCTTTTGAATTTTTTGGTCGATATATGACCCCAGGATTTGTTTTCAGGGCAGGTGTCATTTACAGGCCGGTAATGATTTGGAATATCCACTGACCATTAGCGCTGGGATTAAAGCTGCAGTTGTGAGAAACGGCCACAAGGTGGCAGCAGTTCTCCCTTACCAAATCTGGTTACTAGGGCAGCAGAGCCTCAATGGAAGTCGCGTTCTAGATTGGCATGTAGAACGGAATGTGCCAGGAGAAAGCCCCTCAAGTGTGTCTCACTACTTCTTGTTCTTGTTTTTAATTTAATCTTTTATTTTTTATTACAGCAAGTTTGAGTACAACGTTTAGCTTGTTGTAGGTGTGCAAGAGGTGGTTCTTTTACACATATACATATGTCTGTTCTTCCTGGGATCCTTTTCCCATGTACGTTATGACAGAATGTTGAGTAGTCTTCTCTTGGTACTCCGTAGGTCTTTGGTGATTATATACGTCTACTGTGTTTGTATATGTCTGTTAACCCCAATATCGTAATGAATTCAATCCTCACACCTTTCCTTTGGTGAACCATAAGTTTCTTTAATGAATCTGTGATTGCCCTTCTCCGTGGAAATATCTGCCCTGGTATCAATTTATAGGTAACACCTATAAGTGATATGATACGATATGTGTCTTTCACTTTCTGACTTACTCCAAGTCACGTGATTACCTCGAGACTCATCTACGGTGCTGCAAATGGCATTGTGTCCTTTTTTTCCTTGGCGAATATTCTGTCTTAGCGAGGTCCATTTTCTGCAATGTGATTCCCTGAGGGCTGAGGATTAGCTGCCCTGGGCAGCCTGACCCTGCCGGCAAGCCCTCCCCAGGTGTGCCTGGGTTGAGGTCAATATAAACAGCACTCCAGGCAGCAATAGCCCCTGCAGCTGTGCCTGACTCCATATTCTCTGCGCCGTCAGCAGTCTCGGGGCTGTGCTGGTGGGAGGGTGGGAGGGTCCACGGCTTTGTGGGTGGCCCGGTGTGAGTGGGGCTCTGCTGGACTTTCGGCAGGAGTTGCCAGGCTGCCACCTGTAAAGGAGAGGATGTGTCACCCATAACTTCCACTGGAATATCTCTCCGGGCTGAGGTGAGGAAGGAAAAACAGGAGTGGGGGCCGGGACAGGAGGGGTATCTCAGGCAGGGCAATGGAAAGCTTCCAGAAGAGCGCCCGTGGCCAGGACCATCCTGGCTGACCTGCAGGCACCAAGTTGGCCTGCGTGCCGTCGCTGGTGTGGCTCCACGGCCCTCCCTCTAGGCTTTCAAGCCCTTGTACATATTCAGGTGTTTCACCTGGGAAGGGTGGGAACAGTTCAGCAGCATCTGGCCTGGGGCTCAGCTCACGTTTACTCACAGAGGCCTGGGCACGGTCTCCCAGCTTTGCAATAAGGACGCTCCTTGCGTGGGCGGGTGGGGCTGCTGGCTGTATGGGAGATGATTCCCCACCTCTGACCAATTTCAGAATTGTTTACCACTGGAGCAAGTGCCTTGGTAGTGTTTTCCTCTGTATAACTGTTAGGTTCAGTTTTTTTTTTTTTCTTTTTTGGTTCAAGTTAGATTTTATTCCTCTTTTATGTATTTATAGATATAAGCATGGAAATAATTCATTGTTATATATACATCAGTGTGAATGGAAGAATTTTTTTCTGTTTTATTTTTACATTTTATTTTTAAAAATTTTGAAATTTAATTTTGTTTATTTTTTTATACAGTAGGTTATTATTAGTTATCTATTTTATGCATATACATGTATACAGGTCAATCCCAATCTCCCAACTCATCCCACCACCACCACCCCATGGCTTCCCCCACTTTGTGTCCATACGTCTGTTCTCTACCTCTGTGTCTCTATTTCTGCCCTGCAAACCAGTTCATCTGTACCATTTTTCTAGGTTCCACATATAGGCATTAGTATACAATATTTGTTTTTCTCTTTCTGACTTACTTCACTCTGTATGACAGTCTCCAGATCCATCAACTTCTCTACAAATGACCCAGTTTCATTCCTTTTTATGGCTGAGTAATATTCCATTTTATATATGTACCACATCTTTATCCATTCGTCTGTCTGTGGGCATTTAGGTTGCTTCCATTACCTGGCTATTGTAAATAGTGCTGCAATGAACATTGTGGTGAATGTGTCTTTGTGATTTATGGTTTTCTCTGGGTATATGCCCAGAAGTGGGATTGCTGGATCCTATGGTAATTCTCTTTTTAGTTTTTTAAAGGAACCTCCATACTCTTCTCCATAGTGACTGTATCAATTTACATTCCCACCAATAGCGGAAGAGGGTTCCTTTTGTCCACACCCTCCCCAGAATTTGTTGTTTGTACATTATCTGATGATGCCGATTCTAACAGGTGTGAGGTCTTACCTCATTGTAGTTTTGATTTGCATTTCTCTAATAATTAGTGATGTTGAGCAGCTTCTCATGTGCGTCTTGGCCATCTCTGTGACTTCTTTGAAGAAACGTCTCTTTAGATCTTCTGCCCAGTTTTGTATTGGGTTGTTTGTTTTATTAATATTAAGCTGCATGAGCTGTTTATATATATTGGAGATTAAACCTTTGTCCATTGATTCGTTTGTGAACGTTTTCGCCCATTGTGAGGGTTGCCTTTTTCCATTCCCGTTTTTTTAACAAAGAAAGAAAGAAAGCCAAAGAAGCAGAACACTAATGTGCGTGAAATATGCCTCTTGAAACTGTCGTTTTTTAATATGGACGTCTTTTGAATTTTTTGGTCGATATATGACCCCAGGATTTGTTTTCAGGGCAGGTGTCATTTACAGGCCGGTAATGATTTGGAATATCCACTGACCATTAGCGCTGGGATTAAAGCTGCAGTTGTGAGAAACGGCCACAAGGTGGCAGCAGTTCTCCCTTACCAAATCTGGTTACTAGGGCAGCAGAGCCTCAATGGAAGTCGCGTTCTAGATTGGAATGTAGAACGGAATGTGCCAGGAGAAAGCCCCTCAAGTGTGTCTCACTACTTCTTGTTCTTGTTTTTAATTTAATCTTTTATTTTTTATTACAGCAAGTTTGAGTACAACGTTTAGCTTGTTGTAGGTGTGCAAGAGGTGGTTCTTTTACACATATACATATGTCTGTTCTTCCTGGGATCCTTTTCCCATGTACGTTATGACAGAATGTTGAGTAGTCTTCTCTTGGTACTCCGTAGGTCTTTGGTGATTATATACGTCTACTGTGTTTGTATATGTCTGTTAACCCCAATATCGTAATGAATTCAATCCTCACACCTTTCCTTTGGTGAACCATAAGTTTCTTTAATGAATCTGTGATTGCCCTTCTCCGTGGAAATATCTGCCCTGGTATCAATTTATAGGTAACACCTATAAGTGATATGATACGATATGTGTCTTTCACTTTCTGACTTACTCCAAGTCACGTGATTACCTCGAGACTCATCTACGGTGCTGCAAATGGCATTGTGTCCTTTTTTTCCTTGGCGAATATTCTGTCTTAGCGAGGTCCATTTTCTGCAATGTGATTCCCTGAGGGCTGAGGATTAGCTGCCCTGGGCAGCCTGACCCTGCCGGCAAGCCCTCCCCAGGTGTGCCTGGGTTGAGGTCAATATAAACAGCACTCCAGGCAGCAATAGCCCCTGCAGCTGTGCCTGACTCCATATTCTCTGCGCCGTCAGCAGTCTCGGGGCTGTGCTGGTGGGAGGGTGGGAGGGTCCACGGCTTTGTGGGTGGCCCGGTGTGAGTGGGGCTCTGCTGGACTTTCGGCAGGAGTTGCCAGGCTGCCACCTGTAAAGAAGAGGATGTGTCACCCATAACTTCCACTGGAATATCTCTCCGGGCTGAGGTGAGGAAGGAAAAACAGGAGTGGGGGCCGGGACAGGAGGGGTATCTCAGGCAGGGCAATGGAAAGCTTCCAGAAGAGCGCCCGTGGCCAGGACCATCCTGGCTGACCTGCAGGCACCAAGTTGGCCTGCGTGCCGTCGCTGGTGTGGCTCCACGGCCCTCCCTCTAGGCTTTCAAGCCCTTGTACATATTCAGGTGTTTCACCTGGGAAGGGTGGGAACAGTTCAGCAGCATCTGGCCTGGGGCTCAGCTCACGTTTACTCACAGAGGCCTGGGCACGGTCTCCCAGCTTTGCAATAAGGACGCTCCTTGCGTGGGCGGGTGGGGCTGCTGGCTGTATGGGAGATGATTCCCCACCTCTGACCAATTTCAGAATTGTTTACCACTGGAGCAAGTGCCTTGGTAGTGTTTTCCTCTGTATAACTGTTAGGTTCAGTTTTTTTTTTTTTCTTTTTTGGTTCAAGTTAGATTTTATTCCTCTTTTATGTATTTATAGATATAAGCATGGAAATAATTCATTGTTATATATACATCAGTGTGAATGGAAGAACTTTTTTTCTGTTTTATTTTTACATTTTATTTTTTAAAATTTTGAAATTTAATTTTGTTTATTTTTTTATACAGTAGGTTATTATTAGTTATCTATTTTATGCATATACATGTATACAGGTCAATCCCAATCTCCCAACTCATCCCACCACCACCACCCCATGGCTTCCCCCACTTTGTGTCCATACGTCTGTTCTCTACCTCTGTGTCTCTATTTCTGCCCTGCAAACCAGTTCATCTGTACCATTTTTCTAGGTTCCACATATAGGCATTAGTATACAATATTTGTTTTTCTCTTTCTGACTTACTTCACTCTGTATGACAGTCTCCAGATCCATCAACTTCTCTACAAATGACCCAGTTTCATTCCTTTTTATGGCTGAGTAATATTCCATTTTATATATGTACCACATCTTTATCCATTCGTCTGTCTGTGGGCATTTAGGTTGCTTCCATTACCTGGCTATTGTAAATAGTGCTGCAATGAACATTGTGGTGAATGTGTCTTTGTGATTTATGGTTTTCTCTGGGTATATGCCCAGAAGTGGGATTGCTGGATCCTATGGTAATTCTCTTTTTAGTTTTTTAAAGGAACCTCCATACTGTTCTCCATAGTGACTGTATCAATTTACATTCCCACCAATAGCGGAAGAGGGTTCCTTTTGTCCACACCCTCCCCAGAATTTGTTGTTTGTACATTATCTGATGATGCCGATTCTAACAGGTGTGAGGTCTTACCTCATTGTAGTTTTGATTTGCATTTCTCTAATAATTAGTGATGTTGAGCAGCTTCTCATGTGCGTCTTGGCCATCTCTGTGACTTCTTTGAAGAAACGTCTCTTTAGATCTTCTGCCCAGTTTTGTATTGGGTTGTTTGTTTTATTAATATTAAGCTGCATGAGCTGTTTATATATATTGGAGATTAAACCTTTGTCCATTGATTCGTTTGTGAACGTTTTCGCCCATTGTGAGGGTTGCCTTTTTCCATTCCCGTTTTTTTAACAAAGAAAGAAAGAAAGCCAAAGAAGCAGAACACTAATGTGCGTGAAATATGCCTCTTGAAACTGTCGTTTTGAAATATGGACGTCTTTTGAATTTTTTGGTCGATATATGACCCCAGGATTTGTTTTCAGGGCAGGTGTCATTTACAGGCCGGTAATGATTTGGAATATCCACTGACCATTAGCGCTGGGATTAAAGCTGCAGTTGTGAGAAACGGCCACAAGGTGGCAGCAGTTCTCCCTTACCAAATCTGGTTACTAGGGCAGCAGAGCCTCAATGGAAGTCGCGTTCTAGATTGGAATGTAGAACGGAATGTGCCAGGAGAAAGCCCCTCAAGTGTGTCTCACTACTTCTTGTTCTTGTTTTTAATTTAATCTTTTATTTTTTATTACAGCAAGTTTGAGTACAACGTTTAGCTTGTTGTAGGTGTGCAAGAGGTGGTTCTTTTACACATATACATATGTCTGTTCTTCCTGGGATCCTTTTCCCATGTACGTTATGACAGAATGTTGAGTAGTCTTCTCTTGGTACTCCGTAGGTCTTTGGTGATTATATACGTCTACTGTGTTTGTATATGTCTGTTAACCCCAATATCGTAATGAATTCAATCCTCACACCTTTCCTTTGGTGAACCATAAGTTTCTTTAATGAATCTGTGATTGCCCTTCTCCGTGGAAATATCTGCCCTGGTATCAATTTATAGGTAACACCTATAAGTGATATGATACGATATGTGTCTTTCACTTTCTGACTTACTCCAAGTCACGTGATTACCTCGAGACTCATCTACGGTGCTGCAAATGGCATTGTGTCCTTTTTTTCCTTGGCGAATATTCTGTCTTAGCGAGGTCCATTTTCTGCAATGTGATTCCCTGAGGGCTGAGGATTAGCTGCCCTGGGCAGCCTGACCCTGCCGGCAAGCCCTCCCCAGGTGTGCCTGGGTTGAGGTCAATATAAACAGCACTCCAGGCAGCAATAGCCCCTGCAGCTGTGCCTGACTCCATATTCTCTGCGCCGTCAGCAGTCTCGGGGCTGTGCTGGTGGGAGGGTGGGAGGGTCCACGGCTTTGTGGGTGGCCCGGTGTGAGTGGGGCTCTGCTGGACTTTCGGCAGGAGTTGCCAGGCTGCCACCTGTAACGAAGAGGATGTGTCACCCATAACTTCCACTGGAATATCTCTCCGGGCTGAGGTGAGGAAGGAAAAAAAGGAGTGGGGGCCGGGACAGGAGGGGTATCTCAGGCAGGGCAATGGAAAGCTTCCAGAAGAGCACCCGTGGCCAGGACCATCCTGGCTGACCTGCAGGCACCAAGTTGGCCTGCGTGCCGTCGCTGGTGTGGCTCCACGGCCCTCCCTCTAGGCTTTCAAGCCCTTGTACATATTCAGGTGTTTCACCTGGGAAGGGTGGGAACAGTTCAGCAGCATCTGGCCTGGGGCTCAGCTCACGTTTACTCACAGAGGCCTGGGCACGGTCTCCCAGCTTTGCAATAAGGACGCTCCTTGCGTGGGCGGGTGGGGCTGCTGGCTGTATGGGAGATGATTCCCCACCTCTGACCAATTTCAGAATTGTTTACCACTGGAGCAAGTGCCTTGGTAGTGTTTTCCTCTGTATAACTGTTAGGTTCAGTTTTTTTTTTTTCTTTTTTGGTTCAAGTTAGATTTTATTCCTCTTTTATGTATTTATAGATATAAGCATGGAAATAATTCATTGTTATATATACATCAGTGTGAATGGAAGAACTTTTTTTCTGTTTTATTTTTACATTTTATTTTTAAAAATTTTGAAATTTAATTTTGTTTATTTTTTTATACAGTAGGTTATTATTAGTTATCTATTTTATGCATATACATGTATACAGGTCAATCCCAATCTCCCAACTCATCCCACCACCACCACCCCATGGCTTCCCCCACTTTGTGTCCATACGTCTGTTCTCTACCTCTGTGTCTCTATTTCTGCCCTGCAAACCAGTTCATCTGTACCATTTTTCTAGGTTCCACATATAGGCATTAGTATACAATATTTGTTTTTCTCTTTCTGACTTACTTCACTCTGTATGACAGTCTCCAGATCCATCAACTTCTCTACAAATGACCCAGTTTCATTCCTTTTTATGGCTGAGTAATATTCCATTTTATATATGTACCACATCTTTATCCATTCGTCTGTCTGTGGGCATTTAGGTTGCTTCCATTACCTGGCTATTGTAAATAGTGCTGCAATGAACATTGTGGTGAATGTGTCTTTGTGATTTATGGTTTTCTCTGGGTATATGCCCAGAAGTGGGATTGCTGGATCCTATGGTAATTCTCTTTTTAGTTTTTTAAAGGAACCTCCATACTGTTCTCCATAGTGACTGTATCAATTTACATTCCCACCAATAGCGGAAGAGGGTTCCTTTTGTCCACACCCTCCCCAGAATTTGTTGTTTGTACATTATCTGATGATGCCGATTCTAACAGGTGTGAGGTCTTACCTCATTGTAGTTTTGATTTGCATTTCTCTAATAATTAGTGATGTTGAGCAGCTTCTCATGTGCGTCTTGGCCATCTCTGTGTCTTCTTTGAAGAAACGTCTCTTTAGATCTTCTGCCCATTTTTGTATTGGGTTGTTTGTTTTATTAATATTAAGCTGCATGAGCTGTTTATATATATTGGAGATTAAACCTTTGTCCATTGATTCGTTTGTGAACGTTTTCGCCCATTCTGAGGGTTGCCTTTTTCCATTCCCGTTTTTTTAACAAAGAAAGAAAGAAAGCAAAAGAAGCAGAACACTAATGTGCGTGAAATATGCCTCTTGAAACTGTCGTTTTGAAATATGGACGTCTTTTGAATTTTTTGGTCGATATATGACCCCAGGATTTGTTTTCAGGGCAGGTGTCATTTACAGGCCGGTAATGATTTGGAATATCCACTGACCATTAGCGCTGGGATTAAAGCTGCAGTTGTGAGAAACGGCCACAAGGTGGCAGCAGTTCTCCCTTACCAAATCTGGTTACTAGGGCAGCAGAGCCTCAATGGAAGTCGCGTTCTAGATTGGCATGTAGAACGGAATGTGCCAGGAGAAAGCCCCTCAAGTGTGTCTCACTACTTCTTGTTCTTGTTTTTAATTTAATCTTTTATTTTTTATTACAGCAAGTTTGAGTACAACGTTTAGCTTGTTGTAGGTGTGCAAGAGGTGGTTCTTTTACACATATACATATGTCTGTTCTTCCTGGGATCCTTTTCCCATGTACGTTATGACAGAATGTTGAGTAGTCTTCTCTTGGTACTCCGTAGGTCTTTGGTGATTATATACGTCTACTGTGTTTGTATATGTCTGTTAACCCCAATATCGTAATGAATTCAATCCTCACACCTTTCCTTTGGTGAACCATAAGTTTCTTTAATGAATCTGTGATTGCCCTTCTCCGTGGAAATATCTGCCCTGGTATCAATTTATAGGTAACACCTATAAGTGATATGATACGATATGTGTCTTTCACTTTCTGACTTACTCCAAGTCACGTGATTACCTCGAGACTCATCTACGGTGCTGCAAATGGCATTGTGTCCTTTTTTTCCTTGGCGAATATTCTGTCTTAGCGAGGTCCATTTTCTGCAATGTGATTCCCTGAGGGCTGAGGATTAGCTGCCCTGGGCAGCCTGACCCTGCCGGCAAGCCCTCCCCAGGTGTGCCTGGGTTGAGGTCAATATAAACAGCACTCCAGGCAGCAATAGCCCCTGCATCTGTGCCTGACTCCATATTCTCTGCGCCGTCAGCAGTCTCGGGGCTGTGCTGGTGGGAGGGTGGGAGGGTCCACGGCTTTGTGGGTGGCCCGGTGTGAGTGGGGCTCTGCTGGACTTTCGGCAGGAGTTGCCAGGCTGCCACCTGTAACGAAGAGGATGTGTCACCCATAACTTCCACTGGAATATCTCTCCGGGCTGAGGTGAGGAAGGAAAAAAAGGAGTGGGGGCCGGGACAGGAGGGGTATCTCAGGCAGGGCAATGGAAAGCTTCCAGAAGAGCGCCCGTGGCCAGGACCATCCTGGCTGACCTGCAGGCACCAAGTTGGCCTGCGTGCCGTCGCTGGTGTGGCTCCACGGCCCTCCCTCTAGGCTTTCAAGCCCTTGTACATATTCAGGTGTTTCACCTGGGAAGGGTGGGAACAGTTCAGCAGCATCTGGCCTGGGGCTCAGCTCACGTTTACTCACAGAGGCCTGGGCACGGTCTCCCAGCTTTGCAATAAGGACGCTCCTTGCGTGGGCGGGTGGGGCTGCTGGCTGTATGGGAGATGATTCCCCACCTCTGACCAATTTCAGAATTGTTTACCACTGGAGCAAGTGCCTTGGTAGTGTTTTCCTCTGTATAACTGTTAGGTTCAGTTATTTTTTTTTTCTTTTTTGGTTCAAGTTAGATTTTATTCCTCTTTTATGTATTTATAGATATAAGCATGGAAATAATTCATTGTTATATATACATCAGTGTGAATGGAAGAACTTTTTTTCTGTTTTATTTTTACATTTTATTTTTTAAAATTTTGAAATTTAATTTTGTTTATTTTTTTATACAGTAGGTTATTATTAGTTATCTATTTTATGCATATACATGTATACAGGTCAATCCCAATCTCCCAACTCATCCCACCACCACCACCCCATGGCTTCCCCCACTTTGTGTCCTTACGTCTGTTCTCTACCTCTGTGTCTCTATTTCTGCCCTGCAAACCAGTTCATCTGTACCATTTTTCTAGGTTCCACATATAGGCATTAGTATACAATATTTGTTTTTCTCTTTCTGACTTACTTCACTCTGTATGACAGTCTCCAGATCCATCAACTTCTCTACAAATGACCCAGTTTCATTCCTTTTTATGGCTGAGTAATATTCCATTTTATATATGTACCACATCTTTATCCATTCGTCTGTCTGTGGGCATTTAGGTTGCTTCCATTACCTGGCTATTGTAAATAGTGCTGCAATGAACATTGTGGTGAATGTGTCTTTGTGATTTATGGTTTTCTCTGGGTATATGCCCAGAAGTGGGATTGCTGGATCCTATGGTAATTCTCTTTTTAGTTTTTTAAAGGAACCTCCATACTGTTCTCCATAGTGACTGTATCAATTTACATTCCCACCAATAGCGGAAGAGGGTTCCTTTTGTCCACACCCTCCCCAGAATTTGTTGTTTGTACATTATCTGATGATGCCGATTCTAACAGGTGTGAGGTCTTACCTCATTGTAGTTTTGATTTGCATTTCTCTAATAATTAGTGATGTTGAGCAGCCTCTCATGTGCGTCTTGGCCATCTCTGTGACTTCTTTGAAGAAACGTCTCTTTAGATCTTCTGCCCATTTTTGTATTGGGTTGTTTGTTTTATTAATTTTAAGCTGCATGAGCTGTTTATATATATTGGAGATTAAACCTTTGTCCATTGATTCGTTTGTGAACGTTTTCGCCCATTCTGAGGGTTGCCTTTTTCCATTCCCGTTTTTTTAACAAAGAAAGAAAGAAAGCAAAAGAAGCAGAACACTAATGTGCGTGAAATATGCCTCTTGAAACTGTCGTTTTGAAATATGGACGTCTTTTGAATTTTTTGGTCGATATATGACCCCAGGATTTGTTTTCAGGGCAGGTGTCATTTACAGGCAGGTAATGATTTGGAATATCCACTGACCATTAGCGCTGGGATTAAAGCTGCAGTTGTGAGAAACGGCCACAAGGTGGCAGCAGTTCTCCCTTACCAAATCTGGTTACTAGGGCAGCAGAGCCTCAATGGAAGTCGCGTTCTAGATTGGAATGTAGAACGGAATGTGCCAGGAGAAAGCCCCTCAAGTGTGTCTCACTACTTCTTGTTCTTGTTTTTAATTTAATCTTTTATTTTTTATTACAGCAAGTTTGAGTACAACGTTTAGCTTGTTGTAGGTGTGCAAGAGGTGGTTCTTTTACACATATACATATGTCTGTTCTTCCTGGGATCCTTTTCCCATGTACGTTATGACAGAATGTTGAGTAGTCTTCTCTTGGTACTCCATAGGTCTTTGGTGATTATATACGTCTACTGTGTTTGTATATGTCTGTTAACCCCAATATCGTAATGAATTCAATCCTCACACCTTTCCTTTGGTGAACCATAAGTTTCTTTAATGAATCTGTGATTGCCCTTCTCCGTGGAAATATCTGCCCTGGTATCAATTTATAGGTAACACCTATAAGTGATATGATACGATATGTGTCTTTCACTTTCTGACTTACTCCAAGTCACGTGATTACCTCGAGACTCATCTACGGTGCTGCAAATGGCATTGTGTCCTTTTTTTCCTTGGCGAATATTCTGTCTTAGCGAGGTCCATTTTCTGCAATGTGATTCCCTGAGGGCTGAGGATTAGCTGCCCTGGGCAGCCTGACCCTGCCGGCAAGCCCTCCCCAGGTGTGCCTGGGTTGAGGTCAATATAAACAGCACTCCAGGCAGCAATAGCCCCTGCAGCTGTGCCTGACTCCATATTCTCTGCCCCGTCAGCAGTCTCGGGGCTGTGCTGGTGGGAGGGTGGGAGGGTCCACGGCTTTGTGGGTGGCCCGGTGTGAGTGGGGCTCTGCTGGACTTTCGGGAGGAGTTGCCAGGCTGCCACCTGTAAAGAAGAGGATGTGTCACCCATAACTTCCACTGGAATATCTCTCCGGGCTGAGGTGAGGAAGGAAAAACAGGAGTGGGGGCCGGGACAGGACGGGTATCTCAGGCAGGGCAATGGAAAGCTTCCAGAAGAGCGCCCGTGGCCAGGACCATCCTGGCTGACCTGCAGGCACCAAGTTGGCCTGCGTGCCGTCGCTGGTGTGGCTCCACGGCCCTCCCTCTAGGCTTTCAAGCCCTTGTACATATTCAGGTGTTTCACCTGGGAAGGGTGGGAACAGTTCAGCAGCATCTGGCCTGGGGCTCAGCTCACGTTTACTCACAGAGGCCTGGGCACGGTCTCCCAGCTTTGCAATAAGGACGCTCCTTGCGTGGGCGGGTGGGGCTGCTGGCTGTATGGGAGATGATTCCCCACCTCTGACCAATTTCAGAATTGTTTACCACTGGAGCAAGTGCCTTGGTAGTGTTTTCCTCTGTATAACTGTTAGGTTCAGTTTTTTTTTTTTCTTTTTTGGTTCAAGTTAGATTTTATTCCTCTTTTATGTATTTATAGATATAAGCATGGAAATAATTCATTGTTATATATACATCAGTGTGAATGGAAGAACTTTTTTTCTGTTTTATTTTTACATTTTATTTTTTAAAATTTTGAAATTTAATTTTGTTTATTTTTTTATACAGTAGGTTATTATTAGTTATCTATTTTATGCATATACATGTATACAGGTCAATCCCAATCTCCCAACTCATCCCACCACCACCACCCCATGGCTTCCCCCACTTTGTGTCCATACGTCTGTTCTCTACCTCTGTGTCTCTATTTCTGCCCTGCAAACCAGTTCATCTGTACCATTTTTCTAGGTTCCACATATAGGCATTAGTATACAATATTTGTTTTTCTCTTTCTGACTTACTTCACTCTGTATGACAGTCTCCAGATCCATCAACTTCTCTACAAATGACCCAGTTTCATTCCTTTTTATGGCTGAGTAATATTCCATTTTATATATGTACCACATCTTTATCCATTCGTCTGTCTGTGGGCATTTAGGTTGCTTCCATTACCTGGCTATTGTAAATAGTGCTGCAATGAACATTGTGGTGAATGTGTCTTTGTGATTTATGGTTTTCTCTGGGTATATGCCCAGAAGTGGGATTGCTGGATCCTATGGTAATTCTCTTTTTAGTTTTTTAAAGGAACCTCCATACTGTTCTCCATAGTGACTGTATCAATTTACATTCCCACCAATAGCGGAAGAGGGTTCCTTTTGTCCACACCCTCCCCAGAATTTGTTGTTTGTACATTATCTGATGATGCCGATTCTAACAGGTGTGAGGTCTTACCTCATTGTAGTTTTGATTTGCATTTCTCTAATAATTAGTGATGTTGAGCAGCTTCTCATGTGCGTCTTGGCCATCTCTGTGTCTTCTTTGAAGAAACGTCTCTTTAGATCTTCTGCCCATTTTTGTATTGGGTTGTTTGTTTTATTAATATTAAGCTGCATGAGCTGTTTATATATATTGGAGATTAAACCTTTGTCCATTGATTCGTTTGTGAACGTTTTCGCCCATTCTGAGGGTTGCCTTTTTCCATTCCCGTTTTTTTAACAAAGAAAGAAAGAAAGCAAAAGAAGCAGAACACTAATGTGCGTGAAATATGCCTCTTGAAACTGTCGTTTTGAAATATGGACGTCTTTTGAATTTTTTGGTCGATATATGACCCCAGGATTTGTTTTCAGGGCAGGTGTCATTTACAGGCCGGTAATGATTTGGAATATCCACTGACCATTAGCGCTGGGATTAAAGCTGCAGTTGTGAGAAACGGCCACAAGGTGGCAGCAGTTCTCCCTTACCAAATCTGGTTACTAGGGCAGCAGAGCCTCAATGGAAGTCGCGTTCTAGATTGGCATGTAGAACGGAATGTGCCAGGAGAAAGCCCCTCAAGTGTGTCTCACTACTTCTTGTTCTTGTTTTTAATTTAATCTTTTATTTTTTATTACAGCAAGTTTGAGTACAACGTTTAGCTTGTTGTAGGTGTGCAAGAGGTGGTTCTTTTACACATATACATATGTCTGTTCTTCCTGGGATCCTTTTCCCATGTACGTTATGACAGAATGTTGAGTAGTCTTCTCTTGGTACTCCGTAGGTCTTTGGTGATTATATACGTCTACTGTGTTTGTATATGTCTGTTAACCCCAATATCGTAATGAATTCAATCCTCACACCTTTCCTTTGGTGAACCATAAGTTTCTTTAATGAATCTGTGATTGCCCTTCTCCGTGGAAATATCTGCCCTGGTATCAATTTATAGGTAACACCTATAAGTGATATGATACGATATGTGTCTTTCACTTTCTGACTTACTCCAAGTCACGTGATTACCTCGAGACTCATCTACGGTGCTGCAAATGGCATTGTGTCCTTTTTTTCCTTGGCGAATATTCTGTCTTAGCGAGGTCCATTTTCTGCAATGTGATTCCCTGAGGGCTGAGGATTAGCTGCCCTGGGCAGCCTGACCCTGCCGGCAAGCCCTCCCCAGGTGTGCCTGGGTTGAGGTCAATATAAACAGCACTCCAGGCAGCAATAGCCCCTGCAGCTGTGCCTGACTCCATATTCTCTGCGCCGTCAGCAGTCTCGGGGCTGTGCTGGTGGGAGGGTGGGAGGGTCCACGGCTTTGTGGGTGGCCCGGTGTGAGTGGGGCTCTGCTGGACTTTCGGCAGGAGTTGCCAGGCTGCCACCTGTAAAGGAGAGGATGTGTCACCCATAACTTCCACTGGAATATCTCTCCGGGCTGAGGTGAGGAAGGAAAAACAGGAGTGGGGGCCGGGACAGGAGGGGTATCTCAGGCAGGGCAATGGAAAGCTTCCAGAAGAGCGCCCGTGGCCAGGACCATCCTGGCTGACCTGCAGGCACCAAGTTGGCCTGCGTGCCGTCGCTGGTGTGGCTCCACGGCCCTCCCTCTAGGCTTTCAAGCCCTTGTACATATTCAGGTGTTTCACCTGGGAAGGGTGGGAACAGTTCAGCAGCATCTGGCCTGGGGCTCAGCTCACGTTTACTCACAGAGGCCTGGGCACGGTCTCCCAGCTTTGCAATAAGGACGCTCCTTGCGTGGGCGGGTGGGGCTGCTGGCTGTATGGGAGATGATTCCCCACCTCTGACCAATTTCAGAATTGTTTACCACTGGAGCAAGTGCCTTGGTAGTGTTTTCCTCTGTATAACTGTTAGGTTCAGTTTTTTTTTTTTTTCTTTTTTGGTTCAAGTTAGATTTTATTCCTCTTTTATGTATTTATAGATATAAGCATGGAAATAATTCATTGTTATATATACATCAGTGTGAATGGAAGAATTTTTTTCTGTTTTATTTTTACATTTTATTTTTAAAAATTTTGAAATTTAATTTTGTTTATTTTTTTATACAGTAGGTTATTATTAGTTATCTATTTTATGCATATACATGTATACAGGTCAATCCCAATCTCCCAACTCATCCCACCACCACCACCCCATGGCTTCCCCCACTTTGTGTCCATACGTCTGTTCTCTACCTCTGTGTCTCTATTTCTGCCCTGCAAACCAGTTCATCTGTACCATTTTTCTAGGTTCCACATATAGGCATTAGTATACAATATTTGTTTTTCTCTTTCTGACTTACTTCACTCTGTATGACAGTCTCCAGATCCATCAACTTCTCTACAAATGACCCAGTTTCATTCCTTTTTATGGCTGAGTAATATTCCATTTTATATATGTACCACATCTTTATCCATTCGTCTGTCTGTGGGCATTTAGGTTGCTTCCATTACCTGGCTATTGTCAATAGTGCTGCAATGAACATTGTGGTGAATGTGTCTTTGTGATTTATGGTTTTCTCTGGGTATATGCCCAGAAGTGGGATTGCTGGATCCTATGGTAATTCTCTTTTTAGTTTTTTAAAGGAACCTCCATACTGTTCTCCATAGTGACTGTATCAATTTACATTCCCACCAATAGCGGAAGAGGGTTCCTTTTGTCCACACCCTCCCCAGAATTTGTTGTTTGTACATTATCTGATGATGCCGATTCTAACAGGTGTGAGGTCTTACCTCATTGTAGTTTTGATTTGCATTTCTCTAATAATTAGTGATGTTGAGCAGCTTCTCATGTGCGTCTTGGCCATCTCTGTGACTTCTTTGAAGAAACGTCTCTTTAGATCTTCTGCCCAGTTTTGTATTGGGTTGTTTGTTTTATTAATATTAAGCTGCATGAGCTGTTTATATATATTGGAGATTAAACCTTTGTCCATTGATTCGTTTGTGAACGTTTTCGCCCATTGTGAGGGTTGCCTTTTTCCATTCCCGTTTTTTTAACAAAGAAAGAAAGAAAGCCAAAGAAGCAGAACACTAATGTGCGTGAAATATGCCTCTTGAAACTGTCGTTTTGAAATATGGACGTCTTTTGAATTTTTTGGTCGATATATGACCCCAGGATTTGTTTTCAGGGCAGGTGTCATTTACAGGCCGGTAATGATTTGGAATATCCACTGACCATTAGCGCTGGGATTAAAGCTGCAGTTGTGAGAAACGGCCACAAGGTGGCAGCAGTTCTCCCTTACCAAATCTGGTTACTAGGGCAGCAGAGCCTCAATGGAAGTCGCGTTCTAGATTGGAATGTAGAAGGGAATGTGCCAGGAGAAAGCCCCTCAAGTGTGTCTCACTACTTCTTGTTCTTGTTTTTAATTTAATCTTTTATTTTTTATTACAGCAAGTTTGAGTACAACGTTTAGCTTGTTGTAGGTGTGCAAGAGGTGGTTCTTTTACACATATACATATGTCTGTTCTTCCTGGGATCCTTTTCCCATGTACGTTATGACAGAATGTTGAGTAGTCTTCTCTTGGTACTCCGTAGGTCTTTGGTGATTATATACGTCTACTGTGTTTGTATATGTCTGTTAACCCCAATATCGTAATGAATTCAATCCTCACACCTTTCCTTTGGTGAACCATAAGTTTCTTTAATGAATCTGTGATTGCCCTTCTCCGTGGAAATATCTGCCCTGGTATCAATTTATAGGTAACACCTATAAGTGATATGATACGATATGTGTCTTTCACTTTCTGACTTACTCCAAGTCACGTGATTACCTCGAGACTCATCTACGGTGCTGCAAATGGCATTGTGTCCTTTTTTTCCTTGGCGAATATTCTGTCTTAGCGAGGTCCATTTTCTGCAATGTGATTCCCTGAGGGCTGAGGATTAGCTGCCCTGGGCAGCCTGACCCTGCCGGCAAGCCCTCCCCAGGTGTGCCTGGGTTGAGGTCAATATAAACAGCACTCCAGGCAGCAATAGCCCCTGCAGCTGTGCCTGACTCCATATTCTCTGCGCCGTCAGCAGTCTCGGGGCTGTGCTGGTGGGAGGGTGGGAGGGTCCACGGCTTTGTGGGTGGCCCGGTGTGAGTGGGGCTCTGCTGGACTTTCGGCAGGAGTTGCCAGGCTGCCACCTGTAACGAAGAGGATGTGTCACCCATAACTTCCACTGGAATATCTCTCCGGGCTGAGGTGAGGAAGGAAAAAAAGGAGTGGGGGCCGGGACAGGAGGGGTATCTCAGGCAGGGCAATGGAAAGCTTCCAGAAGAGCACCCGTGGCCAGGACCATCCTGGCTGACCTGCAGGCACCAAGTTGGCCTGCGTGCCGTCGCTGGTGTGGCTCCACGGCCCTCCCTCTAGGCTTTCAAGCCCTTGTACATATTCAGGTGTTTCACCTGGGAAGGGTGGGAACAGTTCAGCAGCATCTGGCCTGGGGCTCAGCTCACGTTTACTCACAGAGGCCTGGGCACGGTCTCCCAGCTTTGCAATAAGGACGCTCCTTGCGTGGGCGGGTGGGGCTGCTGGCTGTATGGGAGATGATTCCCCACCTCTGACCAATTTCAGAATTGTTTACCACTGGAGCAAGTGCCTTGGTAGTGTTTTCCTCTGTATAACTGTTAGGTTCAGTTTTTTTTTTTTCTTTTTTGGTTCAAGTTAGATTTTATTCCTCTTTTATGTATTTATAGATATAAGCATGGAAATAATTCATTGTTATATATACATCAGTGTGAATGGAAGAACTTTTTTTCTGTTTTATTTTTACATTTTATTTTTAAAAATTTTGAAATTTAATTTTGTTTATTTTTTTATACAGTAGGTTATTATTAGTTATCTATTTTATGCATATACATGTATACAGGTCAATCCCAATCTCCCAACTCATCCCACCACCACCACCCCATGGCTTCCCCCACTTTGTGTCCATACGTCTGTTCTCTACCTCTGTGTCTCTATTTCTGCCCTGCAAACCAGTTCATCTGTACCATTTTTCTAGGTTCCACATATAGGCATTAGTATACAATATTTGTTTTTCTCTTTCTGACTTACTTCACTCTGTATGACAGTCTCCAGATCCATCAACTTCTCTACAAATGACCCAGTTTCATTCCTTTTTATGGCTGAGTAATATTCCATTTTATATATGTACCACATCTTTATCCATTCGTCTGTCTGTGGGCATTTAGGTTGCTTCCATTACCTGGCTATTGTAAATAGTGCTGCAATGAACATTGTGGTGAATGTGTCTTTGTGATTTATGGTTTTCTCTGGGTATATGCCCAGAAGTGGGATTGCTGGATCCTATGGTAATTCTCTTTTTAGTTTTTTAAAGGAACCTCCATACTGTTCTCCATAGTGACTGTATCAATTTACATTCCCACCAATAGCGGAAGAGGGTTCCTTTTGTCCACACCCTCCCCAGAATTTGTTGTTTGTACATTATCTGATGATGCCGATTCTAACAGGTGTGAGGTCTTACCTCATTGTAGTTTTGATTTGCATTTCTCTAATAATTAGTGATGTTGAGCAGCTTCTCATGTGCGTCTTGGCCATCTCTGTGTCTTCTTTGAAGAAACGTCTCTTTAGATCTTCTGCCCATTTTTGTATTGGGTTGTTTGTTTTATTAATATTAAGCTGCATGAGCTGTTTATATATATTGGAGATTAAACCTTTGTCCATTGATTCGTTTGTGAACGTTTTCGCCCATTCTGAGGGTTGCCTTTTTCCATTCCCGTTTTTTTAACAAAGAAAGAAAGAAAGCAAAAGAAGCAGAACACTAATGTGCGTGAAATATGCCTCTTGAAACTGTCGTTTTGAAATATGGACGTCTTTTGAATTTTTTGGTCGATATATGACCCCAGGATTTGTTTTCAGGGCAGGTGTCATTTACAGGCCGGTAATGATTTGGAATATCCACTGACCATTAGCGCTGGGATTAAAGCTGCAGTTGTGAGAAACGGCCACAAGGTGGCAGCAGTTCTCCCTTACCAAATCTGGTTACTAGGGCAGCAGAGCCTCAATGGAAGTCGCGTTCTAGATTGGCATGTAGAACGGAATGTGCCAGGAGAAAGCCCCTCAAGTGTGTCTCACTACTTCTTGTTCTTGTTTTTAATTTAATCTTTTATTTTTTATTACAGCAAGTTTGAGTACAACGTTTAGCTTGTTGTAGGTGTGCAAGAGGTGGTTCTTTTACACATATACATATGTCTGTTCTTCCTGGGATCCTTTTCCCATGTACGTTATGACAGAATGTTGAGTAGTCTTCTCTTGGTACTCCGTAGGTCTTTGGTGATTATATACGTCTACTGTGTTTGTATATGTCTGTTAACCCCAATATCGTAATGAATTCAATCCTCACACCTTTCCTTTGGTGAACCATAAGTTTCTTTAATGAATCTGTGATTGCCCTTCTCCGTGGAAATATCTGCCCTGGTATCAATTTATAGGTAACACCTATAAGTGATATGATACGATATGTGTCTTTCACTTTCTGACTTACTCCAAGTCACGTGATTACCTCGAGACTCATCTACGGTGCTGCAAATGGCATTGTGTCCTTTTTTTCCTTGGCGAATATTCTGTCTTAGCGAGGTCCATTTTCTGCAATGTGATTCCCTGAGGGCTGAGGATTAGCTGCCCTGGGCAGCCTGACCCTGCCGGCAAGCCCTCCCCAGGTGTGCCTGGGTTGAGGTCAATATAAACAGCACTCCAGGCAGCAATAGCCCCTGCATCTGTGCCTGACTCCATATTCTCTGCGCCGTCAGCAGTCTCGGGGCTGTGCTGGTGGGAGGGTGGGAGGGTCCACGGCTTTGTGGGTGGCCCGGTGTGAGTGGGGCTCTGCTGGACTTTCGGCAGGAGTTGCCAGGCTGCCACCTGTAACGAAGAGGATGTGTCACCCATAACTTCCACTGGAATATCTCTCCGGGCTGAGGTGAGGAAGGAAAAAAAGGAGTGGGGGCCGGGACAGGAGGGGTATCTCAGGCAGGGCAATGGAAAGCTTCCAGAAGAGCACCCGTGGCCAGGACCATCCTGGCTGACCTGCAGGCACCAAGTTGGCCTGCGTGCCGTCGCTGGTGTGGCTCCACGGCCCTCCCTCTAGGCTTTCAAGCCCTTGTACATATTCAGGTGTTTCACCTGGGAAGGGTGGGAACAGTTCAGCAGCATCTGGCCTGGGGCTCAGCTCACGTTTACTCACAGAGGCCTGGGCACGGTCTCCCAGCTTTGCAATAAGGACGCTCCTTGCGTGGGCGGGTGGGGCTGCTGGCTGTATGGGAGATGATTCCCCACCTCTGACCAATTTCAGAATTGTTTACCACTGGAGCAAGTGCCTTGGTAGTGTTTTCCTCTGTATAACTGTTAGGTTCAGTTTTTTTTTTTTCTTTTTTGGTTCAAGTTAGATTTTATTCCTCTTTTATGTATTTATAGATATAAGCATGGAAATAATTCATTGTTATATATACATCAGTGTGAATGGAAGAACTTTTTTTCTGTTTTATTTTTACATTTTATTTTTAAAAATTTTGAAATTTAATTTTGTTTATTTTTTTATACAGTAGGTTATTATTAGTTATCTATTTTATGCATATACATGTATACAGGTCAATCCCAATCTCCCAACTCATCCCACCACCACCACCCCATGGCTTCCCCCACTTTGTGTCCATACGTCTGTTCTCTACCTCTGTGTCTCTATTTCTGCCCTGCAAACCAGTTCATCTGTACCATTTTTCTAGGTTCCACATATAGGCATTAGTATACAATATTTGTTTTTCTCTTTCTGACTTACTTCACTCTGTATGACAGTCTCCAGATCCATCAACTTCTCTACAAATGACCCAGTTTCATTCCTTTTTATGGCTGAGTAATATTCCATTTTATATATGTACCACATCTTTATCCATTCGTCTGTCTGTGGGCATTTAGGTTGCTTCCATTACCTGGCTATTGTAAATAGTGCTGCAATGAACATTGTGGTGAATGTGTCTTTGTGATTTATGGTTTTCTCTGGGTATATGCCCAGAAGTGGGATTGCTGGATCCTATGGTAATTCTCTTTTTAGTTTTTTAAAGGAACCTCCATACTGTTCTCCATAGTGACTGTATCAATTTACATTCCCACCAATAGCGGAAGAGGGTTCCTTTTGTCCACACCCTCCCCAGAATTTGTTGTTTGTACATTATCTGATGATGCCGATTCTAACAGGTGTGAGGTCTTACCTCATTGTAGTTTTGATTTGCATTTCTCTAATAATTAGTGATGTTGAGCAGCTTCTCATGTGCGTCTTGGCCATCTCTGTGTCTTCTTTGAAGAAACGTCTCTTTAGATCTTCTGCCCATTTTTGTATTGGGTTGTTTGTTTTATTAATATTAAGCTGCATGAGCTGTTTATATATATTGGAGATTAAACCTTTGTCCATTGATTCGTTTGTGAACGTTTTCGCCCATTCTGAGGGTTGCCTTTTTCCATTCCCGTTTTTTTAACAAAGAAAGAAAGAAAGCAAAAGAAGCAGAACACTAATGTGCGTGAAATATGCCTCTTGAAACTGTCGTTTTGAAATATGGACGTCTTTTGAATTTTTTGGTCGATATATGACCCCAGGATTTGTTTTCAGGGCAGGTGTCATTTACAGGCCGGTAATGATTTGGAATATCCACTGACCATTAGCGCTGGGATTAAAGCTGCAGTTGTGAGAAACGGCCACAAGGTGGCAGCAGTTCTCCCTTACCAAATCTGGTTACTAGGGCAGCAGAGCCTCAATGGAAGTCGCGTTCTAGATTGGCATGTAGAACGGAATGTGCCAGGAGAAAGCCCCTCAAGTGTGTCTCACTACTTCTTGTTCTTGTTTTTAATTTAATCTTTTATTTTTTATTACAGCAAGTTTGAGTACAACGTTTAGCTTGTTGTAGGTGTGCAAGAGGTGGTTCTTTTACACATATACATATGTCTGTTCTTCCTGGGATCCTTTTCCCATGTACGTTATGACAGAATGTTGAGTAGTCTTCTCTTGGTACTCCGTAGGTCTTTGGTGATTATATACGTCTACTGTGTTTGTATATGTCTGTTAACCCCAATATCGTAATGAATTCAATCCTCACACCTTTCCTTTGGTGAACCATAAGTTTCTTTAATGAATCTGTGATTGCCCTTCTCCGTGGAAATATCTGCCCTGGTATCAATTTATAGGTAACACCTATAAGTGATATGATACGATATGTGTCTTTCACTTTCTGACTTACTCCAAGTCACGTGATTACCTCGAGACTCATCTACGGTGCTGCAAATGGCATTGTGTCCTTTTTTTCCTTGGCGAATATTCTGTCTTAGCGAGGTCCATTTTCTGCAATGTGATTCCCTGAGGGCTGAGGATTAGCTGCCCTGGGCAGCCTGACCCTGCCGGCAAGCCCTCCCCAGGTGTGCCTGGGTTGAGGTCAATATAAACAGCACTCCAGGCAGCAATAGCCCCTGCATCTGTGCCTGACTCCATATTCTCTGCGCCGTCAGCAGTCTCGGGGCTGTGCTGGTGGGAGGGTGGGAGGGTCCACGGCTTTGTGGGTGGCCCGGTGTGAGTGGGGCTCTGCTGGACTTTCGGCAGGAGTTGCCAGGCTGCCACCTGTAACGAAGAGGATGTGTCACCCATAACTTCCACTGGAATATCTCTCCGGGCTGAGGTGAGGAAGGAAAAAAAGGAGTGGGGGCCGGGACAGGAGGGGTATCTCAGGCAGGGCAATGGAAAGCTTCCAGAAGAGCGCCCGTGGCCAGGACCATCCTGGCTGACCTGCAGGCACCAAGTTGGCCTGCGTGCCGTCGCTGGTGTGGCTCCACGGCCCTCCCTCTAGGCTTTCAAGCCCTTGTACATATTCAGGTGTTTCACCTGGGAAGGGTGGGAACAGTTCAGCAGCATCTGGCCTGGGGCTCAGCTCACGTTTACTCACAGAGGCCTGGGCACGGTCTCCCAGCTTTGCAATAAGGACGCTCCTTGCGTGGGCGGGTGGGGCTGCTGGCTGTATGGGAGATGATTCCCCACCTCTGACCAATTTCAGAATTGTTTACCACTGGAGCAAGTGCCTTGGTAGTGTTTTCCTCTGTATAACTGTTAGGTTCAGTTATTTTTTTTTTCTTTTTTGGTTCAAGTTAGATTTTATTCCTCTTTTATGTATTTATAGATATAAGCATGGAAATAATTCATTGTTATATATACATCAGTGTGAATGGAAGAACTTTTTTTCTGTTTTATTTTTACATTTTATTTTTTAAAATTTTGAAATTTAATTTTGTTTATTTTTTTATACAGTAGGTTATTATTAGTTATCTATTTTATGCATATACATGTATACAGGTCAATCCCAATCTCCCAACTCATCCCACCACCACCACCCCATGGCTTCCCCCACTTTGTGTCCATACGTCTGTTCTCTACCTCTGTGTCTCTATTTCTGCCCTGCAAACCAGTTCATCTGTACCATTTTTCTAGGTTCCACATATAGGCATTAGTATACAATATTTGTTTTTCTCTTTCTGACTTACTTCACTCTGTATGACAGTCTCCAGATCCATCAACTTCTCTACAAATGACCCAGTTTCATTCCTTTTTATGGCTGAGTAATATTCCATTTTATATATGTACCACATCTTTATCCATTCGTCTGTCTGTGGGCATTTAGGTTGCTTCCATTACCTGGCTATTGTAAATAGTGCTGCAATGAACATTGTGGTGAATGTGTCTTTGTGATTTATGGTTTTCTCTGGGTATATGCCCAGAAGTGGGATTGCTGGATCCTATGGTAATTCTCTTTTTAGTTTTTTAAAGGAACCTCCATACTGTTCTCCATAGTGACTGTATCAATTTACATTCCCACCAATAGCGGAAGAGGGTTCCTTTTGTCCACACCCTCCCCAGAATTTGTTGTTTGTACATTATCTGATGATGCCGATTCTAACAGGTGTGAGGTCTTACCTCATTGTAGTTTTGATTTGCATTTCTCTAATAATTAGTGATGTTGAGCAGCCTCTCATGTGCGTCTTGGCCATCTCTGTGACTTCTTTGAAGAAACGTCTCTTTAGATCTTCTGCCCATTTTTGTATTGGGTTGTTTGTTTTATTAATTTTAAGCTGCATGAGCTGTTTATATATATTGGAGATTAAACCTTTGTCCATTGATTCGTTTGTGAACGTTTTCGCCCATTCTGAGGGTTGCCTTTTTCCATTCCCGTTTTTTTAACAAAGAAAGAAAGAAAGCAAAAGAAGCAGAACACTAATGTGCGTGAAATATGCCTCTTGAAACTGTCGTTTTGAAATATGGACGTCTTTTGAATTTTTTGGTCGATATATGACCCCAGGATTTGTTTTCAGGGCAGGTGTCATTTACAGGCAGGTAATGATTTGGAATATCCACTGACCATTAGCGCTGGGATTAAAGCTGCAGTTGTGAGAAACGGCCACAAGGTGGCAGCAGTTCTCCCTTACCAAATCTGGTTACTAGGGCAGCAGAGCCTCAATGGAAGTCGCGTTCTAGATTGGAATGTAGAACGGAATGTGCCAGGAGAAAGCCCCTCAAGTGTGTCTCACTACTTCTTGTTCTTGTTTTTAATTTAATCTTTTATTTTTTATTACAGCAAGTTTGAGTACAACGTTTAGCTTGTTGTAGGTGTGCAAGAGGTGGTTCTTTTACACATATACATATGTCTGTTCTTCCTGGGATCCTTTTCCCATGTACGTTATGACAGAATGTTGAGTAGTCTTCTCTTGGTACTCCATAGGTCTTTGGTGATTATATACGTCTACTGTGTTTGTATATGTCTGTTAACCCCAATATCGTAATGAATTCAATCCTCACACCTTTCCTTTGGTGAACCATAAGTTTCTTTAATGAATCTGTGATTGCCCTTCTCCGTGGAAATATCTGCCCTGGTATCAATTTATAGGTAACACCTATAAGTGATATGATACGATATGTGTCTTTCACTTTCTGACTTACTCCAAGTCACGTGATTACCTCGAGACTCATCTACGGTGCTGCAAATGGCATTGTGTCCTTTTTTTCCTTGGCGAATATTCTGTCTTAGCGAGGTCCATTTTCTGCAATGTGATTCCCTGAGGGCTGAGGATTAGCTGCCCTGGGCAGCCTGACCCTGCCGGCAAGCCCTCCCCAGGTGTGCCTGGGTTGAGGTCAATATAAACAGCACTCCAGGCAGCAATAGCCCCTGCAGCTGTGCCTGACTCCATATTCTCTGCCCCGTCAGCAGTCTCGGGGCTGTGCTGGTGGGAGGGTGGGAGGGTCCACGGCTTTGTGGGTGGCCCGGTGTGAGTGGGGCTCTGCTGGACTTTCGGCAGGAGTTGCCAGGCTGCCACCTGTAAAGAAGAGGATGTGTCACCCATAACTTCCACTGGAATATCTCTCCGGGCTGAGGTGAGGAAGGAAAAACAGGAGTGGGGGCCGGGACAGGACGGGTATCTCAGGCAGGGCAATGGAAAGCTTCCAGAAGAGCGCCCGTGGCCAGGACCATCCTGGCTGACCTGCAGGCACCAAGTTGGCCTGCGTGCCGTCGCTGGTGTGGCTCCACGGCCCTCCCTCTAGGCTTTCAAGCCCTTGTACATATTCAGGTGTTTCACCTGGGAAGGGTGGGAACAGTTCAGCAGCATCTGGCCTGGGGCTCAGCTCACGTTTACTCACAGAGGCCTGGGCACGGTCTCCCAGCTTTGCAATAAGGACGCTCCTTGCGTGGGCGGGTGGGGCTGCTGGCTGTATGGGAGATGATTCCCCACCTCTGACCAATTTCAGAATTGTTTACCACTGGAGCAAGTGCCTTGGTAGTGTTTTCCTCTGTATAACTGTTAGGTTCAGTTTTTTTTTTTTCTTTTTTGGTTCAAGTTAGATTTTATTCCTCTTTTATGTATTTATAGATATAAGCATGGAAATAATTCATTGTTATATATACATCAGTGTGAATGGAAGAACTTTTTTTCTGTTTTATTTTTACATTTTATTTTTTAAAATTTTGAAATTTAATTTTGTTTATTTTTTTATACAGTAGGTTATTATTAGTTATCTATTTTATGCATATACATGTATACAGGTCAATCCCAATCTCCCAACTCATCCCACCACCACCACCCCATGGCTTCCCCCACTTTGTGTCCATACGTCTGTTCTCTACCTCTGTGTCTCTATTTCTGCCCTGCAAACCAGTTCATCTGTACCATTTTTCTAGGTTCCACATATAGGCATTAGTATACAATATTTGTTTTTCTCTTTCTGACTTACTTCACTCTGTATGACAGTCTCCAGATCCATCAACTTCTCTACAAATGACCCAGTTTCATTCCTTTTTATGGCTGAGTAATATTCCATTTTATATATGTACCACATCTTTATCCATTCGTCTGTCTGTGGGCATTTAGGTTGCTTCCATTACCTGGCTATTGTAAATAGTGCTGCAATGAACATTGTGGTGAATGTGTCTTTGTGATTTATGGTTTTCTCTGGGTATATGCCCAGAAGTGGGATTGCTGGATCCTATGGTAATTCTCTTTTTAGTTTTTTAAAGGAACCTCCATACTGTTCTCCATAGTGACTGTATCAATTTACATTCCCACCAATAGCGGAAGAGGGTTCCTTTTGTCCACACCCTCCCCAGAATTTGTTGTTTGTACATTATCTGATGATGCCGATTCTAACAGGTGTGAGGTCTTACCTCATTGTAGTTTTGATTTGCATTTCTCTAATAATTAGTGATGTTGAGCAGCTTCTCATGTGCGTCTTGGCCATCTCTGTGTCTTCTTTGAAGAAACGTCTCTTTAGATCTTCTGCCCATTTTTGTATTGGGTTGTTTGTTTTATTAATATTAAGCTGCATGAGCTGTTTATATATATTGGAGATTAAACCTTTGTCCATTGATTCGTTTGTGAACGTTTTCGCCCATTCTGAGGGTTGCCTTTTTCCATTCCCGTTTTTTTAACAAAGAAAGAAAGAAAGCAAAAGAAGCAGAACACTAATGTGCGTGAAATATGCCTCTTGAAACTGTCGTTTTGAAATATGGACGTCTTTTGAATTTTTTGGTCGATATATGACCCCAGGATTTGTTTTCAGGGCAGGTGTCATTTACAGGCCGGTAATGATTTGGAATATCCACTGACCATTAGCGCTGGGATTAAAGCTGCAGTTGTGAGAAACGGCCACAAGGTGGCAGCAGTTCTCCCTTACCAAATCTGGTTACTAGGGCAGCAGAGCCTCAATGGAAGTCGCGTTCTAGATTGGCATGTAGAACGGAATGTGCCAGGAGAAAGCCCCTCAAGTGTGTCTCACTACTTCTTGTTCTTGTTTTTAATTTAATCTTTTATTTTTTATTACAGCAAGTTTGAGTACAACGTTTAGCTTGTTGTAGGTGTGCAAGAGGTGGTTCTTTTACACATATACATATGTCTGTTCTTCCTGGGATCCTTTTCCCATGTACGTTATGACAGAATGTTGAGTAGTCTTCTCTTGGTACTCCGTAGGTCTTTGGTGATTATATACGTCTACTGTGTTTGTATATGTCTGTTAACCCCAATATCGTAATGAATTCAATCCTCACACCTTTCCTTTGGTGAACCATAAGTTTCTTTAATGAATCTGTGATTGCCCTTCTCCGTGGAAATATCTGCCCTGGTATCAATTTATAGGTAACACCTATAAGTGATATGATACGATATGTGTCTTTCACTTTCTGACTTACTCCAAGTCACGTGATTACCTCGAGACTCATCTACGGTGCTGCAAATGGCATTGTGTCCTTTTTTTCCTTGGCGAATATTCTGTCTTAGCGAGGTCCATTTTCTGCAATGTGATTCCCTGAGGGCTGAGGATTAGCTGCCCTGGGCAGCCTGACCCTGCCGGCAAGCCCTCCCCAGGTGTGCCTGGGTTGAGGTCAATATAAACAGCACTCCAGGCAGCAATAGCCCCTGCAGCTGTGCCTGACTCCATATTCTCTGCGCCGTCAGCAGTCTCGGGGCTGTGCTGGTGGGAGGGTGGGAGGGTCCACGGCTTTGTGGGTGGCCCGGTGTGAGTGGGGCTCTGCTGGACTTTCGGCAGGAGTTGCCAGGCTGCCACCTGTAAAGGAGAGGATGTGTCACCCATAACTTCCACTGGAATATCTCTCCGGGCTGAGGTGAGGAAGGAAAAACAGGAGTGGGGGCCGGGACAGGAGGGGTATCTCAGGCAGGGCAATGGAAAGCTTCCAGAAGAGCGCCCGTGGCCAGGACCATCCTGGCTGACCTGCAGGCACCAAGTTGGCCTGCGTGCCGTCGCTGGTGTGGCTCCACGGCCCTCCCTCTAGGCTTTCAAGCCCTTGTACATATTCAGGTGTTTCACCTGGGAAGGGTGGGAACAGTTCAGCAGCATCTGGCCTGGGGCTCAGCTCACGTTTACTCACAGAGGCCTGGGCACGGTCTCCCAGCTTTGCAATAAGGACGCTCCTTGCGTGGGCGGGTGGGGCTGCTGGCTGTATGGGAGATGATTCCCCACCTCTGACCAATTTCAGAATTGTTTACCACTGGAGCAAGTGCCTTGGTAGTGTTTTCCTCTGTATAACTGTTAGGTTCAGTTTTTTTTTTTTTTCTTTTTTGGTTCAAGTTAGATTTTATTCCTCTTTTATGTATTTATAGATATAAGCATGGAAATAATTCATTGTTATATATACATCAGTGTGAATGGAAGAATTTTTTTCTGTTTTATTTTTACATTTTATTTTTAAAAATTTTGAAATTTAATTTTGTTTATTTTTTTATACAGTAGGTTATTATTAGTTATCTATTTTATGCATATACATGTATACAGGTCAATCCCAATCTCCCAACTCATCCCACCACCACCACCCCATGGCTTCCCCCACTTTGTGTCCATACGTCTGTTCTCTACCTCTGTGTCTCTATTTCTGCCCTGCAAACCAGTTCATCTGTACCATTTTTCTAGGTTCCACATATAGGCATTAGTATACAATATTTGTTTTTCTCTTTCTGACTTACTTCACTCTGTATGACAGTCTCCAGATCCATCAACTTCTCTACAAATGACCCAGTTTCATTCCTTTTTATGGCTGAGTAATATTCCATTTTATATATGTACCACATCTTTATCCATTCGTCTGTCTGTGGGCATTTAGGTTGCTTCCATTACCTGGCTATTGTAAATAGTGCTGCAATGAACATTGTGGTGAATGTGTCTTTGTGATTTATGGTTTTCTCTGGGTATATGCCCAGAAGTGGGATTGCTGGATCCTATGGTAATTCTCTTTTTAGTTTTTTAAAGGAACCTCCATACTGTTCTCCATAGTGACTGTATCAATTTACATTCCCACCAATAGCGGAAGAGGGTTCCTTTTGTCCACACCCTCCCCAGAATTTGTTGTTTGTACATTATCTGATGATGCCGATTCTAACAGGTGTGAGGTCTTACCTCATTGTAGTTTTGATTTGCATTTCTCTAATAATTAGTGATGTTGAGCAGCTTCTCATGTGCGTCTTGGCCATCTCTGTGACTTCTTTGAAGAAACGTCTCTTTAGATCTTCTGCCCAGTTTTGTATTGGGTTGTTTGTTTTATTAATATTAAGCTGCATGAGCTGTTTATATATATTGGAGATTAAACCTTTGTCCATTGATTCGTTTGTGAACGTTTTCGCCCATTCTGAGGGTTGCCTTTTTCCATTCCCGTTTTTTTAACAAAGAAAGAAAGAAAGCAAAAGAAGCAGAACACTAATGTGCGTGAAATATGCCTCTTGAAACTGTCGTTTTGAAATATGGACGTCTTTTGAATTTTTTGGTCGATATATGACCCCAGGATTTGTTTTCAGGGCAGGTGTCATTTACAGGCCGGTAATGATTTGGAATATCCACTGACCATTAGCGCTGGGATTAAAGCTGCAGTTGTGAGAAACGGCCACAAGGTGGCAGAAGTTCTCCCTTACCAAATCTGGTTACTAGGGCAGCAGAGCCTCAATGGAAGTCGCGTTCTAGATTGGAATGTAGAACGGAATGTGCCAGGAGAAAGACCCTCAAGTGTGTCTCACTACTTCTTGTTCTTGTTTTTAATTTAATCTTTTATTTTTTATTACAGCAAGTTTGAGTACAACGTTTAGCTTGTTGTAGGTGTGCAAGAGGTGGTTCTTTTACACATATACATATGTCTGTTCTTCCTGGGATCCTTTTCCCATGTACGTTATGACAGAATGTTGAGTAGTCTTCTCTTGGTACTCCATAGGTCTTTGGTGATTATATACGTCTACTGTGTTTGTATATGTCTGTTAACCCCAATATCGTAATGAATTCAATCCTCACACCTTTCCTTTGGTGAACCATAAGTTTCTTTAATGAATCTGTGATTGCCCTTCTCCGTGGAAATATCTGCCCTGGTATCAATTTATAGGTAACACCTATAAGTGATATGATACGATATGTGTCTTTCACTTTCTGACTTACTCCAAGTCACGTGATTACCTCGAGACTCATCTACGGTGCTGCAAATGGCATTGTGTCCTTTTTTTCCTTGGCGAATATTCTGTCTTAGCGAGGTCCATTTTCTGCAATGTGATTCCCTGAGGGCTGAGGATTAGCTGCCCTGGGCAGCCTGACCCTGCCGGCAAGCCCTCCCCAGGTGTGCCTGGGTTGAGGTCAATATAAACAGCACTCCAGGCAGCAATAGCCCCTGCATCTGTGCCTGACTCCATATTCTCTGCGCCGTCAGCAGTCTCGGGGCTGTGCTGGTGGGAGGGTGGGAGGGTCCACGGCTTTGTGGGTGGCCCGGTGTGAGTGGGGCTCTGCTGGACTTTCGGCAGGAGTTGCCAGGCTGCCACCTGTAACGAAGAGGATGTGTCACCCATAACTTCCACTGGAATATCTCTCCGGGCTGAGGTGAGGAAGGAAAAAAAGGAGTGGGGGCCGGGACAGGAGGGGTATCTCAGGCAGGGCAATGGAAAGCTTCCAGAAGAGCACCCGTGGCCAGGACCATCCTGGCTGACCTGCAGGCACCAAGTTGGCCTGCGTGCCGTCGCTGGTGTGGCTCCACGGCCCTCCCTCTAGGCTTTCAAGCCCTTGTACATATTCAGGTGTTTCACCTGGGAAGGGTGGGAACAGTTCAGCAGCATCTGGCCTGGGGCTCAGCTCACGTTTACTCACAGAGGCCTGGGCACGGTCTCCCAGCTTTGCAATAAGGACGCTCCTTGCGTGGGCGGGTGGGGCTGCTGGCTGTATGGGAGATGATTCCCCACCTCTGACCAATTTCAGAATTGTTTACCACTGGAGCAAGTGCCTTGGTAGTGTTTTCCTCTGTATAACTGTTAGGTTCAGTTTTTTTTTTTTTCTTTTTTGGTTCAAGTTAGATTTTATTCCTCTTTTATGTATTTATAGATATAAGCATGGAAATAATTCATTGTTATATATACATCAGTGTGAATGGAAGAACTTTTTTTCTGTTTTATTTTTACATTTTATTTTTAAAAATTTTGAAATTTAATTTTGTTTATTTTTTTATACAGTAGGTTATTATTAGTTATCTATTTTATGCATATACATGTATACAGGTCAATCCCAATCTCCCAACTCATCCCACCACCACCACCCCATGGCTTCCCCCACTTTGTGTCCATACGTCTGTTCTCTACCTCTGTGTCTCTATTTCTGCCCTGCAAACCAGTTCATCTGTACCATTTTTCTAGGTTCCACATATAGGCATTAGTATACAATATTTGTTTTTCTCTTTCTGACTTACTTCACTCTGTATGACAGTCTCCAGATCCATCAACTTCTCTACAAATGACCCAGTTTCATTCCTTTTTATGGCTGAGTAATATTCCATTTTATATATGTACCACATCTTTATCCATTCGTCTGTCTGTGGGCATTTAGGTTGCTTCCATTACCTGGCTATTGTAAATAGTGCTGCAATGAACATTGTGGTGAATGTGTCTTTGTGATTTATGGTTTTCTCTGGGTATATGCCCAGAAGTGGGATTGCTGGATCCTATGGTAATTCTCTTTTTAGTTTTTTAAAGGAACCTCCATACTGTTCTCCATAGTGACTGTATCAATTTACATTCCCACCAATAGCGGAAGAGGGTTCCTTTTGTCCACACCCTCCCCAGAATTTGTTGTTTGTACATTATCTGATGATGCCGATTCTAACAGGTGTGAGGTCTTACCTCATTGTAGTTTTGATTTGCATTTCTCTAATAATTAGTGATGTTGAGCAGCTTCTCATGTGCGTCTTGGCCATCTCTGTGACTTCTTTGAAGAAACGTCTCTTTAGATCTTCTGCCCATTTTTGTATTGGGTTGTTTGTTTTATTAATATTAAGCTGCATGAGCTGTTTATATATATTGGAGATTAAACCTTTGTCCATTGATTCGTTTGTGAACGTTTTCGCCCATTGTGAGGGTTGCCTTTTTCCATTCCCGTTTTTTTAACAAAGAAAGAAAGAAAGCAAAAGAAGCAGAACACTAATGTGCGTGAAATATGCCTCTTGAAACTGTCGTTTTGAAATATGGACGTCTTTTGAATTTTTTGGTCGATATATGACCCCAGGATTTGTTTTCAGGGCAGGTGTCATTTACAGGCCGGTAATGATTTGGAATATCCACTGACCATTAGCGCTGGGATTAAAGCTGCAGTTGTGAGAAACGGCCACAAGGTGGCAGCAGTTCTCCCTTACCAAATCTGGTTACTAGGGCAGCAGAGCCTCAATGGAAGTCGCGTTCTAGATTGGAATGTAGAACGGAATGTGCCAGGAGAAAGCCCCTCAAGTGTGTCTCACTACTTCTTGTTCTTGTTTTTAATTTAATCTTTTATTTTTTATTACAGCAAGTTTGAGTACAACGTTTAGCTTGTTGTAGGTGTGCAAGAGGTGGTTCTTTTACACATATACATATGTCTGTTCTTCCTGGGATCCTTTTCCCATGTACGTTATGACAGAATGTTGAGTAGTCTTCTCTTGGTACTCCGTAGGTCTTTGGTGATTATATACGTCTACTGTGTTTGTATATGTCTGTTAACCCCAATATCGTAATGAATTCAATCCTCACACCTTTCCTTTGGTGAACCATAAGTTTCTTTAATGAATCTGTGATTGCCCTTCTCCGTGGAAATATCTGCCCTGGTATCAATTTATAGGTAACACCTATAAGTGATATGATACGATATGTGTCTTTCACTTTCTGACTTACTCCAAGTCACGTGATTACCTCGAGACTCATCTACGGTGCTGCAAATGGCATTGTGTCCTTTTTTTCCTTGGCGAATATTCTGTCTTAGCGAGGTCCATTTTCTGCAATGTGATTCCCTGAGGGCTGAGGATTAGCTGCCCTGGGCAGCCTGACCCTGCCGGCAAGCCCTCCCCAGGTGTGCCTGGGTTGAGGTCAATATAAACAGCACTCCAGGCAGCAATAGCCCCTGCATCTGTGCCTGACTCCATATTCTCTGCGCCGTCAGCAGTCTCGGGGCTGTGCTGGTGGGAGGGTGGGAGGGTCCACGGCTTTGTGGGTGGCCCGGTGTGAGTGGGGCTCTGCTGGACTTTCGGCAGGAGTTGCCAGGCTGCCACCTGTAACGAAGAGGATGTGTCACCCATAACTTCCACTGGAATATCTCTCCGGGCTGAGGTGAGGAAGGAAAAAAAGGAGTGGGGGCCGGGACAGGAGGGGTATCTCAGGCAGGGCAATGGAAAGCTTCCAGAAGAGCACCCGTGGCCAGGACCATCCTGGCTGACCTGCAGGCACCAAGTTGGCCTGCGTGCCGTCGCTGGTGTGGCTCCACGGCCCTCCCTCTAGGCTTTCAAGCCCTTGTACATATTCAGGTGTTTCACCTGGGAAGGGTGGGAACAGTTCAGCAGCATCTGGCCTGGGGCTCAGCTCACGTTTACTCACAGAGGCCTGGGCACGGTCTCCCAGCTTTGCAATAAGGACGCTCCTTGCGTGGGCGGGTGGGGCTGCTGGCTGTATGGGAGATGATTCCCCACCTCTGACCAATTTCAGAATTGTTTACCACTGGAGCAAGTGCCTTGGTAGTGTTTTCCTCTGTATAACTGTTAGGTTCAGTTATTTTTTTTTTTCTTTTTTGGTTCAAGTTAGATTTTATTCCTCTTTTATGTATTTATAGATATAAGCATGGAAATAATTCATTGTTATATATACATCAGTGTGAATGGAAGAACTTTTTTTCTGTTTTATTTTTACATTTTATTTTTTAAAATTTTGAAATTTAATTTTGTTTATTTTTTTATACAGTAGGTTATTATTAGTTATCTATTTTATGCATATACATGTATACAGGTCAATCCCAATCTCCCAACTCATCCCACCACCACCACCCCATGGCTTCCCCCACTTTGTGTCCATACGTCTGTTCTCTACCTCTGTGTCTCTATTTCTGCCCTGCAAACCAGTTCATCTGTACCATTTTTCTAGGTTCCACATATAGGCATTAGTATACAATATTTGTTTTTCTCTTTCTGACTTACTTCACTCTGTATGACAGTCTCCAGATCCATCAACTTCTCTACAAATGACCCAGTTTCATTCCTTTTTATGGCTGAGTAATATTCCATTTTATATATGTACCACATCTTTATCCATTCGTCTGTCTGTGGGCATTTAGGTTGCTTCCATTACCTGGCTATTGTAAATAGTGCTGCAATGAACATTGTGGTGAATGTGTCTTTGTGATTTATGGTTTTCTCTGGGTATATGCCCAGAAGTGGGATTGCTGGATCCTATGGTAATTCTCTTTTTAGTTTTTTAAAGGAACCTCCATACTGTTCTCCATAGTGACTGTATCAATTTACATTCCCACCAATAGCGGAAGAGGGTTCCTTTTGTCCACACCCTCCCCAGAATTTGTTGTTTGTACATTATCTGATGATGCCGATTCTAACAGGTGTGAGGTCTTACCTCATTGTAGTTTTGATTTGCATTTCTCTAATAATTAGTGATGTTGAGCAGCTTCTCATGTGCGTCTTGGCCATCTCTGTGACTTCTTTGAAGAAACGTCTCTTTAGATCTTCTGCCCATTTTTGTATTGGGTTGTTTGTTTTATTAATATTAAGCTGCATGAGCTGTTTATATATATTGGAGATTAAACCTTTGTCCATTGATTCGTTTGTGAACGTTTTCGCCCATTGTGAGGGTTGCCTTTTTCCATTCCCGTTTTTTTAACAAAGAAAGAAAGAAAGCCAAAGAAGCAGAACACTAATGTGCGTGAAATATGCCTCTTGAAACTGTCGTTTTGAAATATGGACGTCTTTTGAATTTTTTGGTCGATATATGACCCCAGGATTTGTTTTCAGGGCAGGTGTCATTTACAGGCCGGTAATGATTTGGAATATCCACTGACCATTAGCGCTGGGATTAAAGCTGCAGTTGTGAGAAACGGCCACAAGGTGGCAGCAGTTCTCCCTTACCAAATCTGGTTACTAGGGCAGCAGAGCCTCAATGGAAGTCGCGTTCTAGATTGGAATGTAGAACGGAATGTGCCAGGAGAAAGCCCCTCAAGTGTGTCTCACTACTTCTTGTTCTTGTTTTTAATTTAATCTTTTATTTTTTATTACAGCAAGTTTGAGTACAACGTTTAGCTTGTTGTAGGTGTGCAAGAGGTGGTTCTTTTACACATATACATATGTCTGTTCTTCCTGGGATCCTTTTCCCATGTACGTTATGACAGAATGTTGAGTAGTCTTCTCTTGGTACTCCGTAGGTCTTTGGTGATTATATACGTCTACTGTGTTTGTATATGTCTGTTAACCCCAATATCGTAATGAATTCAATCCTCACACCTTTCCTTTGGTGAACCATAAGTTTCTTTAATGAATCTGTGATTGCCCTTCTCCGTGGAAATATCTGCCCTGGTATCAATTTATAGGTAACACCTATAAGTGATATGATACGATATGTGTCTTTCACTTTCTGACTTACTCCAAGTCACGTGATTACCTCGAGACTCATCTACGGTGCTGCAAATGGCATTGTGTCCTTTTTTTCCTTGGCGAATATTCTGTCTTAGCGAGGTCCATTTTCTGCAATGTGATTCCCTGAGGGCTGAGGATTAGCTGCCCTGGGCAGCCTGACCCTGCCGGCAAGCCCTCCCCAGGTGTGCCTGGGTTGAGGTCAATATAAACAGCACTCCAGGCAGCAATAGCCCCTGCAGCTGTGCCTGACTCCATATTCTCTGCGCCGTCAGCAGTCTCGGGGCTGTGCTGGTGGGAGGGTGGGAGGGTCCACGGCTTTGTGGGTGGCCCGGTGTGAGTGGGGCTCTGCTGGACTTTCGGCAGGAGTTGCCAGGCTGCCACCTGTAAAGAAGAGGATGTGTCACCCATAACTTCCACTGGAATATCTCTCCGGGCTGAGGTGAGGAAGGAAAAACAGGAGTGGGGGCCGGGACAGGAGGGGTATCTCAGGCAGGGCAATGGAAAGCTTCCAGAAGAGCGCCCGTGGCCAGGACCATCCTGGCTGACCTGCAGGCACCAAGTTGGCCTGCGTGCCGTCGCTGGTGTGGCTCCACGGCCCTCCCTCTAGGCTTTCAAGCCCTTGTACATATTCAGGTGTTTCACCTGGGAAGGGTGGGAACAGTTCAGCAGCATCTGGCCTGGGGCTCAGCTCACGTTTACTCACAGAGGCCTGGGCACGGTCTCCCAGCTTTGCAATAAGGACGCTCCTTGCGTGGGCGGGTGGGGCTGCTGGCTGTATGGGAGATGATTCCCCACCTCTGACCAATTTCAGAATTGTTTACCACTGGAGCAAGTGCCTTGGTAGTGTTTTCCTCTGTATAACTGTTAGGTTCAGTTTTTTTTTTTTCTTTTTTGGTTCAAGTTAGATTTTATTCCTCTTTTATGTATTTATAGATATAAGCATGGAAATAATTCATTGTTATATATACATCAGTGTGAATGGAAGAACTTTTTTTCTGTTTTATTTTTACATTTTATTTTTAAAAATTTTGAAATTTAATTTTGTTTATTTTTTTATACAGTAGGTTATTATTAGTTATCTATTTTATGCATATACATGTATACAGGTCAATCCCAATCTCCCAACTCATCCCACCACCACCACCCCATGGCTTCCCCCACTTTGTGTCCATACGTCTGTTCTCTACCTCTGTGTCTCTATTTCTGCCCTGCAAACCAGTTCATCTGTACCATTTTTCTAGGTTCCACATATAGGCATTAGTATACAATATTTGTTTTTCTCTTTCTGACTTACTTCACTCTGTATGACAGTCTCCAGATCCATCAACTTCTCTACAAATGACCCAGTTTCATTCCTTTTTATGGCTGAGTAATATTCCATTTTATATATGTACCACATCTTTATCCATTCGTCTGTCTGTGGGCATTTAGGTTGCTTCCATTACCTGGCTATTGTAAATAGTGCTGCAATGAACATTGTGGTGAATGTGTCTTTGTGATTTATGGTTTTCTCTGGGTATATGCCCAGAAGTGGGATTGCTGGATCCTATGGTAATTCTCTTTTTAGTTTTTTAAAGGAACCTCCATACTGTTCTCCATAGTGACTGTATCAATTTACATTCCCACCAATAGCGGAAGAGGGTTCCTTTTGTCCACACCCTCCCCAGAATTTGTTGTTTGTACATTATCTGATGATGCCGATTCTAACAGGTGTGAGGTCTTACCTCATTGTAGTTTTGATTTGCATTTCTCTAATAATTAGTGATGTTGAGCAGCTTCTCATGTGCGTCTTGGCCATCTCTGTGACTTCTTTGAAGAAACGTCTCTTTAGATCTTCTGCCCAGTTTTGTATTGGGTTGTTTGTTTTATTAATATTAAGCTGCATGAGCTGTTTATATATATTGGAGATTAAACCTTTGTCCATTGATTCGTTTGTGAACGTTTTCGCCCATTGTGAGGGTTGCCTTTTTCCATTCCCGTTTTTTTAACAAAGAAAGAAAGAAAGCCAAAGAAGCAGAACACTAATGTGCGTGAAATATGCCTCTTGAAACTGTCGTTTTGAAATATGGACGTCTTTTGAATTTTTTGGTCGATATATGACCCCAGGATTTGTTTTCAGGGCAGGTGTCATTTACAGGCCGGTAATGATTTGGAATATCCACTGACCATTAGCGCTGGGATTAAAGCTGCAGTTGTGAGAAACGGCCACAAGGTGGCAGCAGTTCTCCCTTACCAAATCTGGTTACTAGGGCAGCAGAGCCTCAATGGAAGTCGCGTTCTAGATTGGAATGTAGAACGGAATGTGCCAGGAGAAAGCCCCTCAAGTGTGTCTCACTACTTCTTGTTCTTGTTTTTAATTTAATCTTTTATTTTTTATTACAGCAAGTTTGAGTACAACGTTTAGCTTGTTGTAGGTGTGCAAGAGGTGGTTCTTTTACACATATACATATGTCTGTTCTTCCTGGGATCCTTTTCCCATGTACGTTATGACAGAATGTTGAGTAGTCTTCTCTTGGTACTCCGTAGGTCTTTGGTGATTATATACGTCTACTGTGTTTGTATATGTCTGTTAACCCCAATATCGTAATGAATTCAATCCTCACACCTTTCCTTTGGTGAACCATAAGTTTCTTTAATGAATCTGTGATTGCCCTTCTCCGTGGAAATATCTGCCCTGGTATCAATTTATAGGTAACACCTATAAGTGATATGATACGATATGTGTCTTTCACTTTCTGACTTACTCCAAGTCACGTGATTACCTCGAGACTCATCTACGGTGCTGCAAATGGCATTGTGTCCTTTTTTTCCTTGGCGAATATTCTGTCTTAGCGAGGTCCATTTTCTGCAATGTGATTCCCTGAGGGCTGAGGATTAGCTGCCCTGGGCAGCCTGACCCTGCCGGCAAGCCCTCCCCAGGTGTGCCTGGGTTGAGGTCAATATAAACAGCACTCCAGGCAGCAATAGCCCCTGCAGCTGTGCCTGACTCCATATTCTCTGCGCCGTCAGCAGTCTCGGGGCTGTGCTGGTGGGAGGGTGGGAGGGTCCACGGCTTTGTGGGTGGCCCGGTGTGAGTGGGGCTCTGCTGGACTTTCGGCAGGAGTTGCCAGGCTGCCACCTGTAAAGGAGAGGATGTGTCACCCATAACTTCCACTGGAATATCTCTCCGGGCTGAGGTGAGGAAGGAAAAACAGGAGTGGGGGCCGGGACAGGAGGGGTATCTCAGGCAGGGCAATGGAAAGCTTCCAGAAGAGCGCCCGTGGCCAGGACCATCCTGGCTGACCTGCAGGCACCAAGTTGGCCTGCGTGCCGTCGCTGGTGTGGCTCCACGGCCCTCCCTCTAGGCTTTCAAGCCCTTGTACATATTCAGGTGTTTCACCTGGGAAGGGTGGGAACAGTTCAGCAGCATCTGGCCTGGGGCTCAGCTCACGTTTACTCACAGAGGCCTGGGCACGGTCTCCCAGCTTTGCAATAAGGACGCTCCTTGCGTGGGCGGGTGGGGCTGCTGGCTGTATGGGAGATGATTCCCCACCTCTGACCAATTTCAGAATTGTTTACCACTGGAGCAAGTGCCTTGGTAGTGTTTTCCTCTGTATAACTGTTAGGTTCAGTTTTGTTTTTTTTTTCTTTTTTGGTTCAAGTTAGATTTTATTCCTCTTTTATGTATTTATAGATATAAGCATGGAAATAATTCATTGTTATATATACATCAGTGTGAATGGAAGAACTTTTTTTCTGTTTTATTTTTACATTTTATTTTTAAAAATTTTGAAATTTAATTTTGTTTATTTTTTTATACAGTAGGTTATTATTAGTTATCTATTTTATGCATATACATGTATACAGGTCAATCCCAATCTCCCAACTCATCCCACCACCACCACCCCATGGCTTCCCCCACTTTGTGTCCATACGTCTGTTCTCTACCTCTGTGTCTCTATTTCTGCCCTGCAAACCAGTTCATCTGTACCATTTTTCTAGGTTCCACATATAGGCATTAGTATACAATATTTGTTTTTCTCTTTCTGACTTACTTCACTCTGTATGACAGTCTCTAGATCCATCAACTTCTCTACAAATGACCCAGTTTCATTCCTTTTTATGGCTGAGTAATATTCCATTTTATATATGTACCACATCTTTATCCATTCGTCTGTCTGTGGGCATTTAGGTTGCTTCCATTACCTGGCTATTGTAAATAGTGCTGCAATGAACATTGTGGTGAATGTGTCTTTGTGATTTATGGTTTTCTCTGGGTATATGCCCAGAAGTGGGATTGCTGGATCCTATGGTAATTCTCTTTTTAGTTTTTTAAAGGAACCTCCATACTGTTCTCCATAGTGACTGTATCAATTTACATTCCCACCAATAGCGGAAGAGGGTTCCTTTTGTCCACACCCTCCCCAGAATTTGTTGTTTGTACATTATCTGATGATGCCGATTCTAACAGGTGTGAGGTCTTACCTCATTGTAGTTTTGATTTGCATTTCTCTAATAATTAGTGATGTTGAGCAGCTTCTCATGTGCGTCTTGGCCATCTCTGTGACTTCTTTGAAGAAACGTCTCTTTAGATCTTCTGCCCAGTTTTGTATTGGGTTGTTTGTTTTATTAATATTAAGCTGCATGAGCTGTTTATATATATTGGAGATTAAACCTTTGTCCATTGATTCGTTTGTGAACGTTTTCGCCCATTGTGAGGGTTGCCTTTTTCCATTCCCGTTTTTTTAACAAAGAAAGAAAGAAAGCAAAAGAAGCAGAACACTAATGTGCGTGAAATATGCCTCTTGAAACTGTCGTTTTGAAATATGGACGTCTTTTGAATTTTTTGGTCGATATATGACCCCAGGATTTGTTTTCAGGGCAGGTGTCATTTACAGGCCGGTAATGATTTGGAATATCCACTGACCATTAGCGCTGGGATTAAAGCTGCAGTTGTGAGAAACGGCCACAAGGTGGCAGCAGTTCTCCCTTACCAAATCTGGTTACTAGGGCAGCAGAGCCTCAATGGAAGTCGCGTTCTAGATTGGAATGTAGAACGGAATGTGCCAGGAGAAAGCCCCTCAAGTGTGTCTCACTACTTCTTGTTCTTGTTTTTAATTTAATCTTTTATTTTTTATTACAGCAAGTTTGAGTACAACGTTTAGCTTGTTGTAGGTGTGCAAGAGGTGGTTCTTTTACACATATACATATGTCTGTTCTTCCTGGGATCCTTTTCCCATGTACGTTATGACAGAATGTTGAGTAGTCTTCTCTTGGTACTCCGTAGGTCTTTGGTGATTATATACGTCTACTGTGTTTGTATATGTCTGTTAACCCCAATATCGTAATGAATTCAATCCTCACACCTTTCCTTTGGTGAACCATAAGTTTCTTTAATGAATCTGTGATTGCCCTTCTCCGTGGAAATATCTGCCCTGGTATCAATTTATAGGTAACACCTATAAGTGATATGATACGATATGTGTCTTTCACTTTCTGACTTACTCCAAGTCACGTGATTACCTCGAGACTCATCTACGGTGCTGCAAATGGCATTGTGTCCTTTTTTTCCTTGGCGAATATTCTGTCTTAGCGAGGTCCATTTTCTGCAATGTGATTCCCTGAGGGCTGAGGATTAGCTGCCCTGGGCAGCCTGACCCTGCCGGCAAGCCCTCCCCAGGTGTGCCTGGGTTGAGGTCAATATAAACAGCACTCCAGGCAGCAATAGCCCCTGCAGCTGTGCCTGACTCCATATTCTCTGCGCCGTCAGCAGTCTCGGGGCTGTGCTGGTGGGAGGGTGGGAGGGTCCACGGCTTTGTGGGTGGCCCGGTGTGAGTGGGGCTCTGCTGGACTTTCGGCAGGAGTTGCCAGGCTGCCACCTGTAAAGGAGAGGATGTGTCACCCATAACTTCCACTGGAATATCTCTCCGGGCTGAGGTGAGGAAGGAAAAACAGGAGTGGGGGCCGGGACAGGAGGGGTATCTCAGGCAGGGCAATGGAAAGCTTCCAGAAGAGCGCCCGTGGCCAGGACCATCCTGGCTGACCTGCAGGCACCAAGTTGGCCTGCGTGCCGTCGCTGGTGTGGCTCCACGGCCCTCCCTCTAGGCTTTCAAGCCCTTGTACATATTCAGGTGTTTCACCTGGGAAGGGTGGGAACAGTTCAGCAGCATCTGGCCTGGGGCTCAGCTCACGTTTACTCACAGAGGCCTGGGCACGGTCTCCCAGCTTTGCAATAAGGACGCTCCTTGCGTGGGCGGGTGGGGCTGCTGGCTGTATGGGAGATGATTCCCCACCTCTGACCAATTTCAGAATTGTTTACCACTGGAGCAAGTGCCTTGGTAGTGTTTTCCTCTGTATAACTGTTAGGTTCAGTTTTTTTTTTTTTTCTTTTTTGGTTCAAGTTAGATTTTATTCCTCTTTTATGTATTTATAGATATAAGCATGGAAATAATTCATTGTTATATATACATCAGTGTGAATGGAAGAACTTTTTTTCTGTTTTATTTTTACATTTTATTTTTAAAAATTTTGAAATTTAATTTTGTTTATTTTTTTATACAGTAGGTTATTATTAGTTATCTATTTTATGCATATACATGTATACAGGTCAATCCCAATCTCCCAACTCATCCCACCACCACCACCCCATGGCTTCCCCCACTTTGTGTCCATACGTCTGTTCTCTACCTCTGTGTCTCTATTTCTGCCCTGCAAACCAGTTCATCTGTACCATTTTTCTAGGTTCCACATATAGGCATTAGTATACAATATTTGTTTTTCTCTTTCTGACTTACTTCACTCTGTATGACAGTCTCCAGATCCATCAACTTCTCTACAAATGACCCAGTTTCATTCCTTTTTATGGCTGAGTAATATTCCATTTTATATATGTACCACATCTTTATCCATTCGTCTGTCTGTGGGCATTTAGGTTGCTTCCATTACCTGGCTATTGTAAATAGTGCTGCAATGAACATTGTGGTGAATGTGTCTTTGTGATTTATGGTTTTCTCTGGGTATATGCCCAGAAGTGGGATTGCTGGATCCTATGGTAATTCTCTTTTTAGTTTTTTAAAGGAACCTCCATACTGTTCTCCATAGTGACTGTATCAATTTACATTCCCACCAATAGCGGAAGAGGGTTCCTTTTGTCCACACCCTCCCCAGAATTTGTTGTTTGTACATTATCTGATGATGCCGATTCTAACAGGTGTGAGGTCTTACCTCATTGTAGTTTTGATTTGCATTTCTCTAATAATTAGTGATGTTGAGCAGCTTCTCATGTGCGTCTTGGCCATCTCTGTGACTTCTTTGAAGAAACGTCTCTTTAGATCTTCTGCCCAGTTTTGTATTGGGTTGTTTGTTTTATTAATATTAAGCTGCATGAGCTGTTTATATATATTGGAGATTAAACCTTTGTCCATTGATTCGTTTGTGAACGTTTTCGCCCATTGTGAGGGTTGCCTTTTTCCATTCCCGTTTTTTTAACAAAGAAAGAAAGAAAGCAAAAGAAGCAGAACACTAATGTGCGTGAAATATGCCTCTTGAAACTGTCGTTTTGAAATATGGACGTCTTTTGAATTTTTTGGTCGATATATGACCCCAGGATTTGTTTTCAGGGCAGGTGTCATTTACAGGCCGGTAATGATTTGGAATATCCACTGACCATTAGCGCTGGGATTAAAGCTGCAGTTGTGAGAAACGGCCACAAGGTGGCAGCAGTTCTCCCTTACCAAATCTGGTTACTAGGGCAGCAGAGCCTCAATGGAAGTCGCGTTCTAGATTGGCATGTAGAACGGAATGTGCCAGGAGAAAGCCCCTCAAGTGTGTCTCACTACTTCTTGTTCTTGTTTTTAATTTAATCTTTTATTTTTTATTACAGCAAGTTTGAGTACAACGTTTAGCTTGTTGTAGGTGTGCAAGAGGTGGTTCTTTTACACATATACATATGTCTGTTCTTCCTGGGATCCTTTTCCCATGTACGTTATGACAGAATGTTGAGTAGTCTTCTCTTGGTACTCCGTAGGTCTTTGGTGATTATATACGTCTACTGTGTTTGTATATGTCTGTTAACCCCAATATCGTAATGAATTCAATCCTCACACCTTTCCTTTGGTGAACCATAAGTTTCTTTAATGAATCTGTGATTGCCCTTCTCCGTGGAAATATCTGCCCTGGTATCAATTTATAGGTAACACCTATAAGTGATATGATACGATATGTGTCTTTCACTTTCTGACTTACTCCAAGTCACGTGATTACCTCGAGACTCATCTACGGTGCTGCAAATGGCATTGTGTCCTTTTTTTCCTTGGCGAATATTCTGTCTTAGCGAGGTCCATTTTCTGCAATGTGATTCCCTGAGGGCTGAGGATTAGCTGCCCTGGGCAGCCTGACCCTGCCGGCAAGCCCTCCCCAGGTGTGCCTGGGTTGAGGTCAATATAAACAGCACTCCAGGCAGCAATAGCCCCTGCAGCTGTGCCTGACTCCATATTCTCTGCCCCGTCAGCAGTCTCGGGGCTGTGCTGGTGGGAGGGTGGGAGGGTCCACGGCTTTGTGGGTGGCCCGGTGTGAGTGGGGCTCTGCTGGACTTTCGGCAGGAGTTGCCAGGCTGCCACCTGTAAAGGAGAGGATGTGTCACCCATAACTTCCACTGGAATATCTCTCCGGGCTGAGGTGAGGAAGGAAAAACAGGAGTGGGGGCCGGGACAGGAGGGGTATCTCAGGCAGGGCAATGGAAAGCTTCCAGAAGAGCGCCCGTGGCCAGGACCATCCTGGCTGACCTGCAGGCACCAAGTTGGCCTGCGTGCCGTCGCTGGTGTGGCTCCACGGCCCTCCCTCTAGGCTTTCAAGCCCTTGTACATATTCAGGTGTTTCACCTGGGAAGGGTGGGAACAGTTCAGCAGCATCTGGCCTGGGGCTCAGCTCACGTTTACTCACAGAGGCCTGGGCACGGTCTCCCAGCTTTGCAATAAGGACGCTCCTTGCGTGGGCGGGTGGGGCTGCTGGCTGTATGGGAGATGATTCCCCACCTCTGACCAATTTCAGAATTGTTTACCACTGGAGCAAGTGCCTTGGTAGTGTTTTCCTCTGTATAACTGTTAGGTTCAGTTTTTTTTTTTTCTTTTTTGGTTCAAGTTAGATTTTATTCCTCTTTTATGTATTTATAGATATAAGCATGGAAATAATTCATTGTTATATATACATCAGTGTGAATGGAAGAACTTTTTTTCTGTTTTATTTTTACATTTTATTTTTAAAAATTTTGAAATTTAATTTTGTTTATTTTTTTATACAGTAGGTTATTATTAGTTATCTATTTTATGCATATACATGTATACAGGTCAATCCCAATCTCCCAACTCATCCCACCACCACCACCCCATGGCTTCCCCCACTTTGTGTCCATACGTCTGTTCTCTACCTCTGTGTCTCTATTTCTGCCCTGCAAACCAGTTCATCTGTACCATTTTTCTAGGTTCCACATATAGGCATTAGTATACAATATTTGTTTTTCTCTTTCTGACTTACTTCACTCTGTATGACAGTCTCTAGATCCATCAACTTCTCTACAAATGACCCAGTTTCATTCCTTTTTATGGCTGAGTAATATTCCATTTTATATATGTACCACATCTTTATCCATTCGTCTGTCTGTGGGCATTTAGGTTGCTTCCATTACCTGGCTATTGTAAATAGTGCTGCAATGAACATTGTGGTGAATGTGTCTTTGTGATTTATGGTTTTCTCTGGGTATATGCCCAGAAGTGGGATTGCTGGATCCTATGGTAATTCTCTTTTTAGTTTTTTAAAGGAACCTCCATACTGTTCTCCATAGTGACTGTATCAATTTACATTCCCACCAATAGCGGAAGAGGGTTCCTTTTGTCCACACCCTCCCCAGAATTTGTTGTTTGTACATTATCTGATGATGCCGATTCTAACAGGTGTGAGGTCTTACCTCATTGTAGTTTTGATTTGCATTTCTCTAATAATTAGTGATGTTGAGCAGCTTCTCATGTGCGTCTTGGCCATCTCTGTGTCTTCTTTGAAGAAACGTCTCTTTAGATCTTCTGCCCAGTTTTGTATTGGGTTGTTTGTTTTATTAATATTAAGCTGCATGAGCTGTTTATATATATTGGAGATTAAACCTTTGTCCATTGATTCGTTTGTGAACGTTTTCGCCCATTGTGAGGGTTGCCTTTTTCCATTCCCGTTTTTTTAACAAAGAAAGAAAGAAAGCAAAAGAAGCAGAACACTAATGTGCGTGAAATATGCCTCTTGAAACTGTCGTTTTGAAATATGGACGTCTTTTGAATTTTTTGGTCGATATATGACCCCAGGATTTGTTTTCAGGGCAGGTGTCATTTACAGGCCGGTAATGATTTGGAATATCCACTGACCATTAGCGCTGGGATTAAAGCTGCAGTTGTGAGAAACGGCCACAAGGTGGCAGCAGTTCTCCCTTACCAAATCTGGTTACTAGGGCAGCAGAGCCTCAATGGAAGTCGCGTTCTAGATTGGCATGTAGAACGGAATGTGCCAGGAGAAAGCCCCTCAAGTGTGTCTCACTACTTCTTGTTCTTGTTTTTAATTTAATCTTTTATTTTTTATTACAGCAAGTTTGAGTACAACGTTTAGCTTGTTGTAGGTGTGCAAGAGGTGGTTCTTTTACACATATACATATGTCTGTTCTTCCTGGGATCCTTTTCCCATGTACGTTATGACAGAATGTTGAGTAGTCTTCTCTTGGTACTCCGTAGGTCTTTGGTGATTATATACGTCTCCTGTGTTTGTATATGTCTGTTAACCCCAATATCGTAATGAATTCAATCCTCACACCTTTCCTTTGGTGAACCATAAGTTTCTTTAATGAATCTGTGATTGCCCTTCTCCGTGGAAATATCTGCCCTGGTATCAATTTATAGGTAACACCTATAAGTGATATGATACGATATGTGTCTTTCACTTTCTGACTTACTCCAAGTCACGTGATTACCTCGAGACTCATCTACGGTGCTGCAAATGGCATTGTGTCCTTTTTTTCCTTGGCGAATATTCTGTCTTAGCGAGGTCCATTTTCTGCAATGTGATTCCCTGAGGGCTGAGGATTAGCTGCCCTGGGCAGCCTGACCCTGCCGGCAAGCCCTCCCCAGGTGTGCCTGGGTTGAGGTCAATATAAACAGCACTCCAGGCAGCAATAGCCCCTGCAGCTGTGCCTGACTCCATATTCTCTGCCCCGTCAGCAGTCTCGGGGCTGTGCTGGTGGGAGGGTGGGAGGGTCCACGGCTTTGTGGGTGGCCCGGTGTGAGTGGGGCTCTGCTGGACTTTCGGCAGGAGTTGCCAGGCTGCCACCTGTAAAGAAGAGGATGTGTCACCCATAACTTCCACTGGAATATCTCTCCGGGCTGAGGTGAGGAAGGAAAAACAGGAGTGGGGGCCGGGACAGGACGGGTATCTCAGGCAGGGCAATGGAAAGCTTCCAGAAGAGCGCCCGTGGCCAGGACCATCCTGGCTGACCTGCAGGCACCAAGTTGGCCTGCGTGCCGTCGCTGGTGTGGCTCCACGGCCCTCCCTCTAGGCTTTCAAGCCCTTGTACATATTCAGGTGTTTCACCTGGGAAGGGTGGGAACAGTTCAGCAGCATCTGGCCTGGGGATCAGCTCACGTTTACTCACAGAGGCCTGGGCACGGTCTCCCAGCTTTGCAATAAGGACGCTCCTTGCGTGGGCGGGTGGGGCTGCTGGCTGTATGGGAGATGATTCCCCACCTCTGACCAATTTCAGAATTGTTTACCACTGGAGCAAGTGCCTTGGTAGTGTTTTCCTCTGTATAACTGTTAGGTTCAGTTTTTTTTTTTTCTTTTTTGGTTCAAGTTAGATTTTATTCCTCTTTTATGTATTTATAGATATAAGCATGGAAATAATTCATTGTTATATATACATCAGTGTGAATGGAAGAACTTTTTTTCTGTTTTATTTTTACATTTTATTTTTAAAAATTTTGAAATTTAATTTTGTTTATTTTTTTATACAGTAGGTTATTATTAGTTATCTATTTTATGCATATACATGTATACAGGTCAATCCCAATCTCCCAACTCATCCCACCACCACCACCCCATGGCTTCCCCCACTTTGTGTCCATACGTCTGTTCTCTACCTCTGTGTCTCTATTTCTGCCCTGCAAACCAGTTCATCTGTACCATTTTTCTAGGTTCCACATATAGGCATTAGTATACAATATTTGTTTTTCTCTTTCTGACTTACTTCACTCTGTATGACAGTCTCTAGATCCATCAACTTCTCTACAAATGACCCAGTTTCATTCCTTTTTATGGCTGAGTAATATTCCATTTTATATATGTACCACATCTTTATCCATTCGTCTGTCTGTGGGCATTTAGGTTGCTTCCATTACCTGGCTATTGTAAATAGTGCTGCAATGAACATTGTGGTGAATGTGTCTTTGTGATTTATGGTTTTCTCTGGGTATATGCCCAGAAGTGGGATTGCTGGATCCTATGGTAATTCTCTTTTTAGTTTTTTAAAGGAACCTCCATACTGTTCTCCATAGTGACTGTATCAATTTACATTCCCACCAATAGCGGAAGAGGGTTCCTTTTGTCCACACCCTCCCCAGAATTTGTTGTTTGTACATTATCTGATGATGCCGATTCTAACAGGTGTGAGGTCTTACCTCATTGTAGTTTTGATTTGCATTTCTCTAATAATTAGTGATGTTGAGCAGCTTCTCATGTGCGTCTTGGCCATCTCTGTGACTTCTTTGAAGAAACGTCTCTTTAGATCTTCTGCCCAGTTTTGTATTGGGTTGTTTGTTTTATTAATATTAAGCTGCATGAGCTGTTTATATATATTGGAGATTAAACCTTTGTCCATTGATTCGTTTGTGAACGTTTTCGCCCATTGTGAGGGTTGCCTTTTTCCATTCCCGTTTTTTTAACAAAGAAAGAAAGAAAGCAAAAGAAGCAGAACACTAATGTGCGTGAAATATGCCTCTTGAAACTGTCGTTTTGAAATATGGACGTCTTTTGAATTTTTTGGTCGATATATGACCCCAGGATTTGTTTTCAGGGCAGGTGTCATTTACAGGCCGGTAATGATTTGGAATATCCACTGACCATTAGCGCTGGGATTAAAGCTGCAGTTGTGAGAAACGGCCACAAGGTGGCAGCAGTTCTCCCTTACCAAATCTGGTTACTAGGGCAGCAGAGCCTCAATGGAAGTCGCGTTCTAGATTGGAATGTAGAACGGAATGTGCCAGGAGAAAGCCCCTCAAGTGTGTCTCACTACTTCTTGTTCTTGTTTTTAATTTAATCTTTTATTTTTTATTACAGCAAGTTTGAGTACAACGTTTAGCTTGTTGTAGGTGTGCAAGAGGTGGTTCTTTTACACATATACATATGTCTGTTCTTCCTGGGATCCTTTTCCCATGTACGTTATGACAGAATGTTGAGTAGTCTTCTCTTGGTACTCCGTAGGTCTTTGGTGATTATATACGTCTCCTGTGTTTGTATATGTCTGTTAACCCCAATATCGTAATGAATTCAATCCTCACACCTTTCCTTTGGTGAACCATAAGTTTCTTTAATGAATCTGTGATTGCCCTTCTCCGTGGAAATATCTGCCCTGGTATCAATTTATAGGTAACACCTATAAGTGATATGATACGATATGTGTCTTTCACTTTCTGACTTACTCCAAGTCACGTGATTACCTCGAGACTCATCTACGGTGCTGCAAATGGCATTGTGTCCTTTTTTTCCTTGGCGAATATTCTGTCTTAGCGAGGTCCATTTTCTGCAATGTGATTCCCTGAGGGCTGAGGATTAGCTGCCCTGGGCAGCCTGACCCTGCCGGCAAGCCCTCCCCAGGTGTGCCTGGGTTGAGGTCAATATAAACAGCACTCCAGGCAGCAATAGCCCCTGCAGCTGTGCCTGACTCCATATTCTCTGCCCCGTCAGCAGTCTCGGGGCTGTGCTGGTGGGAGGGTGGGAGGGTCCACGGCTTTGTGGGTGGCCCGGTGTGAGTGGGGCTCTGCTGGACTTTCGGCAGGAGTTGCCAGGCTGCCACCTGTAAAGGAGAGGATGTGTCACCCATAACTTCCACTGGAATATCTCTCTGGGCTGAGGTGAGGAAGGAAAAACAGGAGTGGGGGCCGGGACAGGAGGGGTATCTCAGGCAGGGCAATGGAAAGCTTCCAGAAGAGCGCCCGTGGCCAGGACCATCCTGGCTGACCTGCAGGCACCAAGTTGGCCTGCGTGCCGTCGCTGGTGTGGCTCCACGGCCCTCCCTCTAGGCTTTCAAGCCCTTGTACATATTCAGGTGTTTCACCTGGGAAGGGTGGGAACAGTTCAGCAGCATCTGGCCTGGGGCTCAGCTCACGTTTACTCACAGAGGCCTGGGCACGGTCTCCCAGCTTTGCAATAAGGACGCTCCTTGCGTGGGCGGGTGGGGCTGCTGGCTGTATGGGAGATGATTCCCCACCTCTGACCAATTTCAGAATTGTTTACCACTGGAGCAAGTGCCTTGGTAGTGTTTTCCTCTGTATAACTGTTAGGTTCAGTTTTTTTTTTTTTCTTTTTTGGTTCAAGTTAGATTTTATTCCTCTTTTATGTATTTATAGATATAAGCATGGAAATAATTCATTGTTATATATACATCAGTGTGAATGGAAGAATTTTTTTCTGTTTTATTTTTACATTTTATTTTTAAAAATTTTGAAATTTAATTTTGTTTATTTTTTTATACAGTAGGTTATTATTAGTTATCTATTTTATGCATATACATGTATACAGGTCAATCCCAATCTCCCAACTCATCCCACCACCACCACCCCATGGCTTCCCCCACTTTGTGTCCATACGTCTGTTCTCTACCTCTGTGTCTCTATTTCTGCCCTGCAAACCAGTTCATCTGTACCATTTTTCTAGGTTCCACATATAGGCATTAGTATACAATATTTGTTTTTCTCTTTCTGACTTACTTCACTCTGTATGACAGTCTCTAGATCCATCAACTTCTCTACAAATGACCCAGTTTCATTCCTTTTTATGGCTGAGTAATATTCCATTTTATATATGTACCACATCTTTATCCATTCGTCTGTCTGTGGGCATTTAGGTTGCTTCCATTACCTGGCTATTGTAAATAGTGCTGCAATGAACATTGTGGTGAATGTGTCTTTGTGATTTATGGTTTTCTCTGGGTATATGCCCAGAAGTGGGATTGCTGGATCCTATGGTAATTCTCTTTTTAGTTTTTTAAAGGAACCTCCATACTGTTCTCCATAGTGACTGTATCAATTTACATTCCCACCAATAGCGGAAGAGGGTTCCTTTTGTCCACACCCTCCCCAGAATTTGTTGTTTGTACATTATCTGATGATGCCGATTCTAACAGGTGTGAGGTCTTACCTCATTGTAGTTTTGATTTGCATTTCTCTAATAATTAGTGATGTTGAGCAGCTTCTCATGTGCGTCTTGGCCATCTCTGTGACTTCTTTGAAGAAACGTCTCTTTAGATCTTCTGCCCAGTTTTGTATTGGGTTGTTTGTTTTATTAATATTAAGCTGCATGAGCTGTTTATATATATTGGAGATTAAACCTTTGTCCATTGATTCGTTTGTGAACGTTTTCGCCCATTGTGAGGGTTGCCTTTTTCCATTCCCGTTTTTTTAACAAAGAAAGAAAGAAAGCAAAAGAAGCAGAACACTAATGTGCGTGAAATATGCCTCTTGAAACTGTCGTTTTGAAATATGGACGTCTTTTGAATTTTTTGGTCGATATATGACCCCAGGATTTGTTTTCAGGGCAGGTGTCATTTACAGGCCGGTAATGATTTGGAATATCCACTGACCATTAGCGCTGGGATTAAAGCTGCAGTTGTGAGAAACGGCCACAAGGTGGCAGCAGTTCTCCCTTACCAAATCTGGTTACTAGGGCAGCAGAGCCTCAATGGAAGTCGCGTTCTAGATTGGAATGTAGAACGGAATGTGCCAGGAGAAAGCCCCTCAAGTGTGTCTCACTACTTCTTGTTCTTGTTTTTAATTTAATCTTTTATTTTTTATTACAGCAAGTTTGAGTACAACGTTTAGCTTGTTGTAGGTGTGCAAGAGGTGGTTCTTTTACACATATACATATGTCTGTTCTTCCTGGGATCCTTTTCCCATGTACGTTATGACAGAATGTTGAGTAGTCTTCTCTTGGTACTCCGTAGGTCTTTGGTGATTATATACGTCTACTGTGTTTGTATATGTCTGTTAACCCCAATATCGTAATGAATTCAATCCTCACACCTTTCCTTTGGTGAACCATAAGTTTCTTTAATGAATCTGTGATTGCCCTTCTCCGTGGAAATATCTGCCCTGGTATCAATTTATAGGTAACACCTATAAGTGATATGATACGATATGTGTCTTTCACTTTCTGACTTACTCCAAGTCACGTGATTACCTCGAGACTCATCTACGGTGCTGCAAATGGCATTGTGTCCTTTTTTTCCTTGGCGAATATTCTGTCTTAGCGAGGTCCATTTTCTGCAATGTGATTCCCTGAGGGCTGAGGATTAGCTGCCCTGGGCAGCCTGACCCTGCCGGCAAGCCCTCCCCAGGTGTGCCTGGGTTGAGGTCAATATAAACAGCACTCCAGGCAGCAATAGCCCCTGCAGCTGTGCCTGACTCCATATTCTCTGCGCCGTCAGCAGTCTCGGGGCTGTGCTGGTGGGAGGGTGGGAGGGTCCACGGCTTTGTGGGTGGCCCGGTGTGAGTGGGGCTCTGCTGGACTTTCGGCAGGAGTTGCCAGGCTGCCACCTGTAAAGGAGAGGATGTGTCACCCATAACTTCCACTGGAATATCTCTCCGGGCTGAGGTGAGGAAGGAAAAACAGGAGTGGGGGCCGGGACAGGAGGGGTATCTCAGGCAGGGCAATGGAAAGCTTCCAGAAGAGCGCCCGTGGCCAGGACCATCCTGGCTGACCTGCAGGCACCAAGTTGGCCTGCGTGCCGTCGCTGGTGTGGCTCCACGGCCCTCCCTCTAGGCTTTCAAGCCCTTGTACATATTCAGGTGTTTCACCTGGGAAGGGTGGGAACAGTTCAGCAGCATCTGGCCTGGGGCTCAGCTCACGTTTACTCACAGAGGCCTGGGCACGGTCTCCCAGCTTTGCAATAAGGACGCTCCTTGCGTGGGCGGGTGGGGCTGCTGGCTGTATGGGAGATGATTCCCCACCTCTGACCAATTTCAGAATTGTTTACCACTGGAGCAAGTGCCTTGGTAGTGTTTTCCTCTGTATAACTGTTAGGTTCAGTTTTTTTTTTTTTTCTTTTTTGGTTCAAGTTAGATTTTATTCCTCTTTTATGTATTTATAGATATAAGCATGGAAATAATTCATTGTTATATATACATCAGTGTGAATGGAAGAATTTTTTTCTGTTTTATTTTTACATTTTATTTTTAAAAATTTTGAAATTTAATTTTGTTTATTTTTTTATACAGTAGGTTATTATTAGTTATCTATTTTATGCATATACATGTATACAGGTCAATCCCAATCTCCCAACTCATCCCACCACCACCACCCCATGGCTTCCCCCACTTTGTGTCCATACGTCTGTTCTCTACCTCTGTGTCTCTATTTCTGCCCTGCAAACCAGTTCATCTGTACCATTTTTCTAGGTTCCACATATAGGCATTAGTATACAATATTTGTTTTTCTCTTTCTGACTTACTTCACTCTGTATGACAGTCTCCAGATCCATCAACTTCTCTACAAATGACCCAGTTTCATTCCTTTTTATGGCTGAGTAATATTCCATTTTATATATGTACCACATCTTTATCCATTCGTCTGTCTGTGGGCATTTAGGTTGCTTCCATTACCTGGCTATTGTAAATAGTGCTGCAATGAACATTGTGGTGAATGTGTCTTTGTGATTTATGGTTTTCTCTGGGTATATGCCCAGAAGTGGGATTGCTGGATCCTATGGTAATTCTCTTTTTAGTTTTTTAAAGGAACCTCCATACTGTTCTCCATAGTGACTGTATCAATTTACATTCCCACCAATAGCGGAAGAGGGTTCCTTTTGTCCACACCCTCCCCAGAATTTGTTGTTTGTACATTATCTGATGATGCCGATTCTAACAGGTGTGAGGTCTTACCTCATTGTAGTTTTGATTTGCATTTCTCTAATAATTAGTGATGTTGAGCAGCTTCTCATGTGCGTCTTGGCCATCTCTGTGACTTCTTTGAAGAAACGTCTCTTTAGATCTTCTGCCCAGTTTTGTATTGGGTTGTTTGTTTTATTAATATTAAGCTGCATGAGCTGTTTATATATATTGGAGATTAAACCTTTGTCCATTGATTCGTTTGTGAACGTTTTCGCCCATTGTGAGGGTTGCCTTTTTCCATTCCCGTTTTTTTAACAAAGAAAGAAAGAAAGCAAAAGAAGCAGAACACTAATGTGCGTGAAATATGCCTCTTGAAACTGTCGTTTTGAAATATGGACGTCTTTTGAATTTTTTGGTCGATATATGACCCCAGGATTTGTTTTCAGGGCAGGTGTCATTTACAGGCCGGTAATGATTTGGAATATCCACTGACCATTAGCGCTGGGATTAAAGCTGCAGTTGTGAGAAACGGCCACAAGGTGGCAGCAGTTCTCCCTTACCAAATCTGGTTACTAGGGCAGCAGAGCCTCAATGGAAGTCGCGTTCTAGATTGGAATGTAGAACGGAATGTGCCAGGAGAAAGCCCCTCAAGTGTGTCTCACTACTTCTTGTTCTTGTTTTTAATTTAATCTTTTATTTTTTATTACAGCAAGTTTGAGTACAACGTTTAGCTTGTTGTAGGTGTGCAAGAGGTGGTTCTTTTACACATATACATATGTCTGTTCTTCCTGGGATCCTTTTCCCATGTACGTTATGACAGAATGTTGAGTAGTCTTCTCTTGGTACTCCGTAGGTCTTTGGTGATTATATACGTCTACTGTGTTTGTATATGTCTGTTAACCCCAATATCGTAATGAATTCAATCCTCACACCTTTCCTTTGGTGAACCATAAGTTTCTTTAATGAATCTGTGATTGCCCTTCTCCGTGGAAATATCTGCCCTGGTATCAATTTATAGGTAACACCTATAAGTGATATGATACGATATGTGTCTTTCACTTTCTGACTTACTCCAAGTCACGTGATTACCTCGAGACTCATCTACGGTGCTGCAAATGGCATTGTGTCCTTTTTTTCCTTGGCGAATATTCTGTCTTAGCGAGGTCCATTTTCTGCAATGTGATTCCCTGAGGGCTGAGGATTAGCTGCCCTGGGCAGCCTGACCCTGCCGGCAAGCCCTCCCCAGGTGTGCCTGGGTTGAGGTCAATATAAACAGCACTCCAGGCAGCAATAGCCCCTGCAGCTGTGCCTGACTCCATATTCTCTGCCCCGTCAGCAGTCTCGGGGCTGTGCTGGTGGGAGGGTGGGAGGGTCCACGGCTTTGTGGGTGGCCCGGTGTGAGTGGGGCTCTGCTGGACTTTCGGCAGGAGTTGCCAGGCTGCCACCTGTAAAGGAGAGGATGTGTCACCCATAACTTCCACTGGAATATCTCTCCGGGCTGAGGTGAGGAAGGAAAAACAGGAGTGGGGGCCGGGACAGGAGGGGTATCTCAGGCAGGGCAATGGAAAGCTTCCAGAAGAGCGCCCGTGGCCAGGACCATCCTGGCTGACCTGCAGGCACCAAGTTGGCCTGCGTGCCGTCGCTGGTGTGGCTCCACGGCCCTCCCTCTAGGCTTTCAAGCCCTTGTACATATTCAGGTGTTTCACCTGGGAAGGGTGGGAACAGTTCAGCAGCATCTGGCCTGGGGCTCAGCTCACGTTTACTCACAGAGGCCTGGGCACGGTCTCCCAGCTTTGCAATAAGGACGCTCCTTGCGTGGGCGGGTGGGGCTGCTGGCTGTATGGGAGATGATTCCCCACCTCTGACCAATTTCAGAATTGTTTACCACTGGAGCAAGTGCCTTGGTAGTGTTTTCCTCTGTATAACTGTTAGGTTCAGTTTTTTTTTTTTTTCTTTTTTGGTTCAAGTTAGATTTTATTCCTCTTTTATGTATTTATAGATATAAGCATGGAAATAATTCATTGTTATATATACATCAGTGTGAATGGAAGAACTTTTTTTCTGTTTTATTTTTACATTTTATTTTTAAAAATTTTGAAATTTAATTTTGTTTATTTTTTTATACAGTAGGTTATTATTAGTTATCTATTTTATGCATATACATGTATACAGGTCAATCCCAATCTCCCAACTCATCCCACCACCACCACCCCATGGCTTCCCCCACTTTGTGTCCATACGTCTGTTCTCTACCTCTGTGTCTCTATTTCTGCCCTGCAAACCAGTTCATCTGTACCATTTTTCTAGGTTCCACATATAGGCATTAGTATACAATATTTGTTTTTCTCTTTCTGACTTACTTCACTCTGTATGACAGTCTCCAGATCCATCAACTTCTCTACAAATGACCCAGTTTCATTCCTTTTTATGGCTGAGTAATATTCCATTTTATATATGTACCACATCTTTATCCATTCGTCTGTCTGTGGGCATTTAGGTTGCTTCCATTACCTGGCTATTGTAAATAGTGCTGCAATGAACATTGTGGTGAATGTGTCTTTGTGATTTATGGTTTTCTCTGGGTATATGCCCAGAAGTGGGATTGCTGGATCCTATGGTAATTCTCTTTTTAGTTTTTTAAAGGAACCTCCATACTGTTCTCCATAGTGACTGTATCAATTTACATTCCCACCAATAGCGGAAGAGGGTTCCTTTTGTCCACACCCTCCCCAGAATTTGTTGTTTGTACATTATCTGATGATGCCGATTCTAACAGGTGTGAGGTCTTACCTCATTGTAGTTTTGATTTGCATTTCTCTAATAATTAGTGATGTTGAGCAGCTTCTCATGTGCGTCTTGGCCATCTCTGTGACTTCTTTGAAGAAACGTCTCTTTAGATCTTCTGCCCAGTTTTGTATTGGGTTGTTTGTTTTATTAATATTAAGCTGCATGAGCTGTTTATATATATTGGAGATTAAACCTTTGTCCATTGATTCGTTTGTGAACGTTTTCGCCCATTGTGAGGGTTGCCTTTTTCCATTCCCGTTTTTTTAACAAAGAAAGAAAGAAAGCAAAAGAAGCAGAACACTAATGTGCGTGAAATATGCCTCTTGAAACTGTCGTTTTGAAATATGGACGTCTTTTGAATTTTTTGGTCGATATATGACCCCAGGATTTGTTTTCAGGGCAGGTGTCATTTACAGGCCGGTAATGATTTGGAATATCCACTGACCATTAGCGCTGGGATTAAAGCTGCAGTTGTGAGAAACGGCCACAAGGTGGCAGCAGTTCTCCCTTACCAAATCTGGTTACTAGGGCAGCAGAGCCTCAATGGAAGTCGCGTTCTAGATTGGAATGTAGAACGGAATGTGCCAGGAGAAAGCCCCTCAAGTGTGTCTCACTACTTCTTGTTCTTGTTTTTAATTTAATCTTTTATTTTTTATTACAGCAAGTTTGAGTACAACGTTTAGCTTGTTGTAGGTGTGCAAGAGGTGGTTCTTTTACACATATACATATGTCTGTTCTTCCTGGGATCCTTTTCCCATGTACGTTATGACAGAATGTTGAGTAGTCTTCTCTTGGTACTCCGTAGGTCTTTGGTGATTATATACGTCTACTGTGTTTGTATATGTCTGTTAACCCCAATATCGTAATGAATTCAATCCTCACACCTTTCCTTTGGTGAACCATAAGTTTCTTTAATGAATCTGTGATTGCCCTTCTCCGTGGAAATATCTGCCCTGGTATCAATTTATAGGTAACACCTATAAGTGATATGATACGATATGTGTCTTTCACTTTCTGACTTACTCCAAGTCACGTGATTACCTCGAGACTCATCTACGGTGCTGCAAATGGCATTGTGTCCTTTTTTTCCTTGGCGAATATTCTGTCTTAGCGAGGTCCATTTTCTGCAATGTGATTCCCTGAGGGCTGAGGATTAGCTGCCCTGGGCAGCCTGACCCTGCCGGCAAGCCCTCCCCAGGTGTGCCTGGGTTGAGGTCAATATAAACAGCACTCCAGGCAGCAATAGCCCCTGCAGCTGTGCCTGACTCCATATTCTCTGCGCCGTCAGCAGTCTCGGGGCTGTGCTGGTGGGAGGGTGGGAGGGTCCACGGCTTTGTGGGTGGCCCGGTGTGAGTGGGGCTCTGCTGGACTTTCGGCAGGAGTTGCCAGGCTGCCACCTGTAAAGGAGAGGATGTGTCACCCATAACTTCCACTGGAATATCTCTCCGGGCTGAGGTGAGGAAGGAAAAACAGGAGTGGGGGCCGGGACAGGAGGGGTATCTCAGGCAGGGCAATGGAAAGCTTCCAGAAGAGCGCCCGTGGCCAGGACCATCCTGGCTGACCTGCAGGCACCAAGTTGGCCTGCGTGCCGTCGCTGGTGTGGCTCCACGGCCCTCCCTCTAGGCTTTCAAGCCCTTGTACATATTCAGGTGTTTCACCTGGGAAGGGTGGGAACAGTTCAGCAGCATCTGGCCTGGGGCTCAGCTCACGTTTACTCACAGAGGCCTGGGCACGGTCTCCCAGCTTTGCAATAAGGACGCTCCTTGCGTGGGCGGGTGGGGCTGCTGGCTGTATGGGAGATGATTCCCCACCTCTGACCAATTTCAGAATTGTTTACCACTGGAGCAAGTGCCTTGGTAGTGTTTTCCTCTGTATAACTGTTAGGTTCAGTTTTTTTTTTTTTTCTTTTTTGGTTCAAGTTAGATTTTATTCCTCTTTTATGTATTTATAGATATAAGCATGGAAATAATTCATTGTTATATATACATCAGTGTGAATGGAAGAATTTTTTTCTGTTTTATTTTTACATTTTATTTTTAAAAATTTTGAAATTTAATTTTGTTTATTTTTTTATACAGTAGGTTATTATTAGTTATCTATTTTATGCATATACATGTATACAGGTCAATCCCAATCTCCCAACTCATCCCACCACCACCACCCCATGGCTTCCCCCACTTTGTGTCCATACGTCTGTTCTCTACCTCTGTGTCTCTATTTCTGCCCTGCAAACCAGTTCATCTGTACCATTTTTCTAGGTTCCACATATAGGCATTAGTATACAATATTTGTTTTTCTCTTTCTGACTTACTTCACTCTGTATGACAGTCTCCAGATCCATCAACTTCTCTACAAATGACCCAGTTTCATTCCTTTTTATGGCTGAGTAATATTCCATTTTATATATGTACCACATCTTTATCCATTCGTCTGTCTGTGGGCATTTAGGTTGCTTCCATTACCTGGCTATTGTAAATAGTGCTGCAATGAACATTGTGGTGAATGTGTCTTTGTGATTTATGGTTTTCTCTGGGTATATGCCCAGAAGTGGGATTGCTGGATCCTATGGTAATTCTCTTTTTAGTTTTTTAAAGGAACCTCCATACTGTTCTCCATAGTGACTGTATCAATTTACATTCCCACCAATAGCGGAAGAGGGTTCCTTTTGTCCACACCCTCCCCAGAATTTGTTGTTTGTACATTATCTGATGATGCCGATTCTAACAGGTGTGAGGTCTTACCTCATTGTAGTTTTGATTTGCATTTCTCTAATAATTAGTGATGTTGAGCAGCTTCTCATGTGCGTCTTGGCCATCTCTGTGACTTCTTTGAAGAAACGTCTCTTTAGATCTTCTGCCCAGTTTTGTATTGGGTTGTTTGTTTTATTAATATTAAGCTGCATGAGCTGTTTATATATATTGGAGATTAAACCTTTGTCCATTGATTCGTTTGTGAACGTTTTCGCCCATTGTGAGGGTTGCCTTTTTCCATTCCCGTTTTTTTAACAAAGAAAGAAAGAAAGCAAAAGAAGCAGAACACTAATGTGCGTGAAATATGCGTCTTGAAACTGTCGTTTTGAAATATGGACGTCTTTTGAATTTTTTGGTCGATATATGACCCCAGGATTTGTTTTCAGGGCAGGTGTCATTTACAGGCCGGTAATGATTTGGAATATCCACTGACCATTAGCGCTGGGATTAAAGCTGCAGTTGTGAGAAACGGCCACAAGGTGGCAGCAGTTCTCCCTTACCAAATCTGGTTACTAGGGCAGCAGAGCCTCAATGGAAGTCGCGTTCTAGATTGGAATGTAGAACGGAATGTGCCAGGAGAAAGCCCCTCAAGTGTGTCTCACTACTTCTTGTTCTTGTTTTTAATTTAATCTTTTATTTTTTATTACAGCAAGTTTGAGTACAACGTTTAGCTTGTTGTAGGTGTGCAAGAGGTGGTTCTTTTACACATATACATATGTCTGTTCTTCCTGGGATCCTTTTCCCATGTACGTTATGACAGAATGTTGAGTAGTCTTCTCTTGGTACTCCGTAGGTCTTTGGTGATTATATACGTCTACTGTGTTTGTATATGTCTGTTAACCCCAATATCGTAATGAATTCAATCCTCACACCTTTCCTTTGGTGAACCATAAGTTTCTTTAATGAATCTGTGATTGCCCTTCTCCGTGGAAATATCTGCCCTGGTATCAATTTATAGGTAACACCTATAAGTGATATGATACGATATGTGTCTTTCACTTTCTGACTTACTCCAAGTCACGTGATTACCTCGAGACTCATCTACGGTGCTGCAAATGGCATTGTGTCCTTTTTTTCCTTGGCGAATATTCTGTCTTAGCGAGGTCCATTTTCTGCAATGTGATTCCCTGAGGGCTGAGGATTAGCTGCCCTGGGCAGCCTGACCCTGCCGGCAAGCCCTCCCCAGGTGTGCCTGGGTTGAGGTCAATATAAACAGCACTCCAGGCAGCAATAGCCCCTGCAGCTGTGCCTGACTCCATATTCTCTGCCCCGTCAGCAGTCTCGGGGCTGTGCTGGTGGGAGGGTGGGAGGGTCCACGGCTTTGTGGGTGGCCCGGTGTGAGTGGGGCTCTGCTGGACTTTCGGCAGGAGTTGCCAGGCTGCCACCTGTAAAGGAGAGGATGTGTCACCCATAACTTCCACTGGAATATCTCTCCGGGCTGAGGTGAGGAAGGAAAAACAGGAGTGGGGGCCGGGACAGGAGGGGTATCTCAGGCAGGGCAATGGAAAGCTTCCAGAAGAGCGCCCGTGGCCAGGACCATCCTGGCTGACCTGCAGGCACCAAGTTGGCCTGCGTGCCGTCGCTGGTGTGGCTCCACGGCCCTCCCTCTAGGCTTTCAAGCCCTTGTACATATTCAGGTGTTTCACCTGGGAAGGGTGGGAACAGTTCAGCAGCATCTGGCCTGGGGCTCAGCTCACGTTTACTCACAGAGGCCTGGGCACGGTCTCCCAGCTTTGCAATAAGGACGCTCCTTGCGTGGGCGGGTGGGGCTGCTGGCTGTATGGGAGATGATTCCCCATCTCTGACCAATTTCAGAATTGTTTACCACTGGAGCAAGTGCCTTGGTAGTGTTTTCCTCTGTATAACTGTTAGGTTCAGTTTTTTTTTTTTTCTTTTTTGGTTCAAGTTAGATTTTATTCCTCTTTTATGTATTTATAGATATAAGCATGGAAATAATTCATTGTTATATATACATCAGTGTGAATGGAAGAATTTTTTTCTGTTTTATTTTTACATTTTATTTTTAAAAATTTTGAAATTTAATTTTGTTTATTTTTTTATACAGTAGGTTATTATTAGTTATCTATTTTATGCATATACATGTATACAGGTCAATCCCAATCTCCCAACTCATCCCACCACCACCACCCCATGGCTTCCCCCACTTTGTGTCCATACGTCTGTTCTCTACCTCTGTGTCTCTATTTCTGCCCTGCAAACCAGTTCATCTGTACCATTTTTCTAGGTTCCACATATAGGCATTAGTATACAATATTTGTTTTTCTCTTTCTGACTTACTTCACTCTGTATGACAGTCTCCAGATCCATCAACTTCTCTACAAATGACCCAGTTTCATTCCTTTTTATGGCTGAGTAATATTCCATTTTATATATGTACCACATCTTTATCCATTCGTCTGTCTGTGGGCATTTAGGTTGCTTCCATTACCTGGCTATTGTAAATAGTGCTGCAATGAACATTGTGGTGAATGTGTCTTTGTGATTTATGGTTTTCTCTGGGTATATGCCCAGAAGTGGGATTGCTGGATCCTATGGTAATTCTCTTTTTAGTTTTTTAAAGGAACCTCCATACTGTTCTCCATAGTGACTGTATCAATTTACATTCCCACCAATAGCGGAAGAGGGTTCCTTTTGTCCACACCCTCCCCAGAATTTGTTGTTTGTACATTATCTGATGATGCCGATTCTAACAGGTGTGAGGTCTTACCTCATTGTAGTTTTGATTTGCATTTCTCTAATAATTAGTGATGTTGAGCAGCTTCTCATGTGCGTCTTGGCCATCTCTGTGACTTCTTTGAAGAAACGTCTCTTTAGATCTTCTGCCCAGTTTTGTATTGGGTTGTTTGTTTTATTAATATTAAGCTGCATGAGCTGTTTATATATATTGGAGATTAAACCTTTGTCCATTGATTCGTTTGTGAACGTTTTCGCCCATTGTGAGGGTTGCCTTTTTCCATTCCCGTTTTTTTAACAAAGAAAGAAAGAAAGCAAAAGAAGCAGAACACTAATGTGCGTGAAATATGCCTCTTGAAACTGTCGTTTTGAAATATGGACGTCTTTTGAATTTTTTGGTCGATATATGACCCCAGGATTTGTTTTCAGGGCAGGTGTCATTTACAGGCCGGTAATGATTTGGAATATCCACTGACCATTAGCGCTGGGATTAAAGCTGCAGTTGTGAGAAACGGCCACAAGGTGGCAGCAGTTCTCCCTTACCAAATCTGGTTACTAGGGCAGCAGAGCCTCAATGGAAGTCGCGTTCTAGATTGGCATGTAGAACGGAATGTGCCAGGAGAAAGCCCCTCAAGTGTGTCTCACTACTTCTTGTTCTTGTTTTTAATTTAATCTTTTATTTTTTATTACAGCAAGTTTGAGTACAACGTTTAGCTTGTTGTAGGTGTGCAAGAGGTGGTTCTTTTACACATATACATATGTCTGTTCTTCCTGGGATCCTTTTCCCATGTACGTTATGACAGAATGTTGAGTAGTCTTCTCTTGGTACTCCGTAGGTCTTTGGTGATTATATACGTCTACTGTGTTTGTATATGTCTGTTAACCCCAATATCGTAATGAATTCAATCCTCACACCTTTCCTTTGGTGAACCATAAGTTTCTTTAATGAATCTGTGATTGCCCTTCTCCGTGGAAATATCTGCCCTGGTATCAATTTATAGGTAACACCTATAAGTGATATGATACGATATGTGTCTTTCACTTTCTGACTTACTCCAAGTCACGTGATTACCTCGAGACTCATCTACGGTGCTGCAAATGGCATTGTGTCCTTTTTTTCCTTGGCGAATATTCTGTCTTAGCGAGGTCCATTTTCTGCAATGTGATTCCCTGAGGGCTGAGGATTAGCTGCCCTGGGCAGCCTGACCCTGCCGGCAAGCCCTCCCCAGGTGTGCCTGGGTTGAGGTCAATATAAACAGCACTCCAGGCAGCAATAGCCCCTGCAGCTGTGCCTGACTCCATATTCTCTGCCCCGTCAGCAGTCTCGGGGCTGTGCTGGTGGGAGGGTGGGAGGGTCCACGGCTTTGTGGGTGGCCCGGTGTGAGTGGGGCTCTGCTGGACTTTCGGCAGGAGTTGCCAGGCTGCCACCTGTAAAGGAGAGGATGTGTCACCCATAACTTCCACTGGAATATCTCTCCGGGCTGAGGTGAGGAAGGAAAAACAGGAGTGGGGGCCGGGACAGGAGGGGTATCTCAGGCAGGGCAATGGAAAGCTTCCAGAAGAGCGCCCGTGGCCAGGACCATCCTGGCTGACCTGCAGGCACCAAGTTGGCCTGCGTGCCGTCGCTGGTGTGGCTCCACGGCCCTCCCTCTAGGCTTTCAAGCCCTTGTACATATTCAGGTGTTTCACCTGGGAAGGGTGGGAACAGTTCAGCAGCATCTGGCCTGGGGCTCAGCTCACGTTTACTCACAGAGGCCTGGGCACGGTCTCCCAGCTTTGCAATAAGGACGCTCCTTGCGTGGGCGGGTGGGGCTGCTGGCTGTATGGGAGATGATTCCCCACCTCTGACCAATTTCAGAATTGTTTACCACTGGAGCAAGTGCCTTGGTAGTGTTTTCCTCTGTATAACTGTTAGGTTCAGTTTTTTTTTTTTTCTTTTTTGGTTCAAGTTAGATTTTATTCCTCTTTTATGTATTTATAGATATAAGCATGGAAATAATTCATTGTTATATATACATCAGTGTGAATGGAAGAACTTTTTTTCTGTTTTATTTTTACATTTTATTTTTAAAAATTTTGAAATTTAATTTTGTTTATTTTTTTATACAGTAGGTTATTATTAGTTATCTATTTTATGCATATACATGTATACAGGTCAATCCCAATCTCCCAACTCATCCCACCACCACCACCCCATGGCTTCCCCCACTTTGTGTCCATACGTCTGTTCTCTACCTCTGTGTCTCTATTTCTGCCCTGCAAACCAGTTCATCTGTACCATTTTTCTAGGTTCCACATATAGGCATTAGTATACAATATTTGTTTTTCTCTTTCTGACTTACTTCACTCTGTATGACAGTCTCTAGATCCATCAACTTCTCTACAAATGACCCAGTTTCATTCCTTTTTATGGCTGAGTAATATTCCATTTTATATATGTACCACATCTTTATCCATTCGTCTGTCTGTGGGCATTTAGGTTGCTTCCATTACCTGGCTATTGTAAATAGTGCTGCAATGAACATTGTGGTGAATGTGTCTTTGTGATTTATGGTTTTCTCTGGGTATATGCCCAGAAGTGGGATTGCTGGATCCTATGGTAATTCTCTTTTTAGTTTTTTAAAGGAACCTCCATACTGTTCTCCATAGTGACTGTATCAATTTACATTCCCACCAATAGCGGAAGAGGGTTCCTTTTGTCCACACGCTCCCCAGAATTTGTTGTTTGTACATTATCTGATGATGCCGATTCTAACAGGTGTGAGGTCTTACCTCATTGTAGTTTTGATTTGCATTTCTCTAATAATTAGTGATGTTGAGCAGCTTCTCATGTGCGTCTTGGCCATCTCTGTGACTTCTTTGAAGAAACGTCTCTTTAGATCTTCTGCCCAGTTTTGTATTGGGTTGTTTGTTTTATTAATATTAAGCTGCATGAGCTGTTTATATATATTGGAGATTAAACCTTTGTCCATTGATTCGTTTGTGAACGTTTTCGCCCATTCTGAGGGTTGCCTTTTTCCATTCCCGTTTTTTTAACAAAGAAAGAAAGAAAGCAAAAGAAGCAGAACACTAATGTGCGTGAAATATGCCTCTTGAAACTGTCGTTTTGAAATATGGACGTCTTTTGAATTTTTTGGTCGATATATGACCCCAGGATTTGTTTTCAGGGCAGGTGTCATTTACAGGCCTGTAATGATTTGGAATATCCACTGACCATTAGCGCTGGGATTAAAGCTGCAGTTGTGAGAAACGGCCACAAGGTGGCAGCAGTTCTCCCTTACCAAATCTGGTTACTAGGGCAGCAGAGCCTCAATGGAAGTCGCGTTCTAGATTGGAATGTAGAACGGAATGTGCCAGGAGAAAGCCCCTCAAGTGTGTCTCACTACTTCTTGTTCTTGTTTTTAATTTAATCTTTTATTTTTTATTACAGCAAGTTTGAGTACAACGTTTAGCTTGTTGTAGGTGTGCAAGAGGTGGTTCTTTTACACATATACATATGTCTGTTCTTCCTGGGATCCTTTTCCCATGTACGTTATGACAGAATGTTGAGTAGTCTTCTCTTGGTACTCCGTAGGTCTTTGGTGATTATATACGTCTACTGTGTTTGTATATGTCTGTTAACCCCAATATCGTAATGAATTCAATCCTCACACCTTTCCTTTGGTGAACCATAAGTTTCTTTAATGAATCTGTGATTGCCCTTCTCCGTGGAAATATCTGCCCTGGTATCAATTTATAGGTAACACCTATAAGTGATATGATACGATATGTGTCTTTCACTTTCTGACTTACTCCAAGTCACGTGATTACCTCGAGACTCATCTACGGTGCTGCAAATGGCATTGTGTCCTTTTTTTCCTTGGCGAATATTCTGTCTTAGCGAGGTCCATTTTCTGCAATGTGATTCCCTGAGGGCTGAGGATTAGCTGCCCTGGGCAGCCTGACCCTGCCGGCAAGCCCTCCCCAGGTGTGCCTGGGTTGAGGTCAATATAAACAGCACTCCAGGCAGCAATAGCCCCTGCAGCTGTGCCTGACTCCATATTCTCTGCGCCGTCAGCAGTCTCGGGGCTGTGCTGGTGGGAGGGTGGGAGGGTCCACGGCTTTGTGGGTGGCCCGGTGTGAGTGGGGCTCTGCTGGACTTTCGGCAGGAGTTGCCAGGCTGCCACCTGTAAAGGAGAGGATGTGTCACCCATAACTTCCACTGGAATATCTCTCCGGGCTGAGGTGAGGAAGGAAAAACAGGAGTGGGGGCCGGGACAGGAGGGGTATCTCAGGCAGGGCAATGGAAAGCTTCCAGAAGAGCGCCCGTGGCCAGGACCATCCTGGCTGACCTGCAGGCACCAAGTTGGCCTGCGTGCCGTCGCTGGTGTGGCTCCACGGCCCTCCCTCTAGGCTTTCAAGCCCTTGTACATATTCAGGTGTTTCACCTGGGAAGGGTGGGAACAGTTCAGCAGCATCTGGCCTGGGGCTCAGCTCACGTTTACTCACAGAGGCCTGGGCACGGTCTCCCAGCTTTGCAATAAGGACGCTCCTTGCGTGGGCGGGTGGGGCTGCTGGCTGTATGGGAGATGATTCCCCACCTCTGACCAATTTCAGAATTGTTTACCACTGGAGCAAGTGCCTTGGTAGTGTTTTCCTCTGTATAACTGTTAGGTTCAGTTTTTTTTTTTTTTCTTTTTTGGTTCAAGTTAGATTTTATTCCTCTTTTATGTATTTATAGATATAAGCATGGAAATAATTCATTGTTATATATACATCAGTGTGAATGGAAGAATTTTTTTCTGTTTTATTTTTACATTTTATTTTTAAAAATTTTGAAATTTAATTTTGTTTATTTTTTTATACAGTAGGTTATTATTAGTTATCTATTTTATGCATATACATGTATACAGGTCAATCCCAATCTCCCAACTCATCCCACCACCACCACCCCATGGCTTCCCCCACTTTGTGTCCATACGTCTGTTCTCTACCTCTGTGTCTCTATTTCTGCCCTGCAAACCAGTTCATCTGTACCATTTTTCTAGGTTCCACATATAGGCATTAGTATACAATATTTGTTTTTCTCTTTCTGACTTACTTCACTCTGTATGACAGTCTCCAGATCCATCAACTTCTCTACAAATGACCCAGTTTCATTCCTTTTTATGGCTGAGTAATATTCCATTTTATATATGTACCACATCTTTATCCATTCGTCTGTCTGTGGGCATTTAGGTTGCTTCCATTACCTGGCTATTGTAAATAGTGCTGCAATGAACATTGTGGTGAATGTGTCTTTGTGATTTATGGTTTTCTCTGGGTATATGCCCAGTAGTGGGATTGCTGGATCCTATGGTAATTCTCTTTTTAGTTTTTTAAAGGAACCTCCATACTGTTCTCCATAGTGACTGTATCAATTTACATTCCCACCAATAGCGGAAGAGGGTTCCTTTTGTCCACACGCTCCCCAGAATTTGTTGTTTGTACATTATCTGATGATGCCGATTCTAACAGGTGTGAGGTCTTACCTCATTGTAGTTTTGATTTGCATTTCTCTAATAATTAGTGATGTTGAGCAGCTTCTCATGTGCGTCTTTGCCATCTCTGTGACTTCTTTGAAGAAACGTCTCTTTAGATCTTCTGCCCAGTTTTGTATTGGGTTGTTTGTTTTATTAATATTAAGCTGCATGAGCTGTTTATATATATTGGAGATTAAACCTTTGTCCATTGATTCGTTTGTGAACGTTTTCGCCCATTGTGAGGGTTGCCTTTTTCCATTCCCGTTTTTTTAACAAAGAAAGAAAGAAAGCAAAAGAAGCAGAACACTAATGTGCGTGAAATATGCCTCTTGAAACTGTCGTTTTGAAATATGGACGTCTTTTGAATTTTTTGGTCGATATATGACCCCAGGATTTGTTTTCAGGGCAGGTGTCATTTACAGGCCGGTAATGATTTGGAATATCCACTGACCATTAGCGCTGGGATTAAAGCTGCAGTTGTGAGAAACGGCCACAAGGTGGCAGCAGTTCTCCCTTACCAAATCTGGTTACTAGGGCAGCAGAGCCTCAATGGAAGTCGCGTTCTAGATTGGAATGTAGAACGGAATGTGCCAGGAGAAAGCCCCTCAAGTGTGTCTCACTACTTCTTGTTCTTGTTTTTAATTTAATCTTTTATTTTTTATTACAGCAAGTTTGAGTACAACGTTTAGCTTGTTGTAGGTGTGCAAGAGGTGGTTCTTTTACACATATACATATGTCTGTTCTTCCTGGGATCCTTTTCCCATGTACGTTATGACAGAATGTTGAGTAGTCTTCTCTTGGTACTCCGTAGGTCTTTGGTGATTATATACGTCTACTGTGTTTGTATATGTCTGTTAACCCCAATATCGTAATGAATTCAATCCTCACACCTTTCCTTTGGTGAACCATAAGTTTCTTTAATGAATCTGTGATTGCCCTTCTCCGTGGAAATATCTGCCCTGGTATCAATTTATAGGTAACACCTATAAGTGATATGATACGATATGTGTCTTTCACTTTCTGACTTACTCCAAGTCACGTGATTACCTCGAGACTCATCTACGGTGCTGCAAATGGCATTGTGTCCTTTTTTTCCTTGGCGAATATTCTGTCTTAGCGAGGTCCATTTTCTGCAATGTGATTCCCTGAGGGCTGAGGATTAGCTGCCCTGGGCAGCCTGACCCTGCCGGCAAGCCCTCCCCAGGTGTGCCTGGGTTGAGGTCAATATAAACAGCACTCCAGGCAGCAATAGCCCCTGCAGCTGTGCCTGACTCCATATTCTCTGCGCCGTCAGCAGTCTCGGGGCTGTGCTGGTGGGAGGGTGGGAGGGTCCACGGCTTTGTGGGTGGCCCGGTGTGAGTGGGGCTCTGCTGGACTTTCGGCAGGAGTTGCCAGGCTGCCACCTGTAAAGGAGAGGATGTGTCACCCATAACTTCCACTGGAATATCTCTCCGGGCTGAGGTGAGGAAGGAAAAACAGGAGTGGGGGCCGGGACAGGAGGGGTATCTCAGGCAGGGCAATGGAAAGCTTCCAGAAGAGCGCCCGTGGCCAGGACCATCCTGGCTGACCTGCAGGCACCAAGTTGGCCTGCGTGCCGTCGCTGGTGTGGCTCCACGGCCCTCCCTCTAGGCTTTCAAGCCCTTGTACATATTCAGGTGTTTCACCTGGGAAGGGTGGGAACAGTTCAGCAGCATCTGGCCTGGGGCTCAGCTCACGTTTACTCACAGAGGCCTGGGCACGGTCTCCCAGCTTTGCAATAAGGACGCTCCTTGCGTGGGCGGGTGGGGCTGCTGGCTGTATGGGAGATGATTCCCCACCTCTGACCAATTTCAGAATTGTTTACCACTGGAGCAAGTGCCTTGGTAGTGTTTTCCTCTGTATAACTGTTAGGTTCAGTTTTTTTTTTTTTTCTTTTTTGGTTCAAGTTAGATTTTATTCCTCTTTTATGTATTTATAGATATAAGCATGGAAATAATTCATTGTTATATATACATCAGTGTGAATGGAAGAATTTTTTTCTGTTTTATTTTTACATTTTATTTTTAAAAATTTTGAAATTTAATTTTGTTTATTTTTTTATACAGTAGGTTATTATTAGTTATCTATTTTATGCATATACATGTATACAGGTCAATCCCAATCTCCCAACTCATCCCACCACCACCACCCCATGGCTTCCCCCACTTTGTGTCCATACGTCTGTTCTCTACCTCTGTGTCTCTATTTCTGCCCTGCAAACCAGTTCATCTGTACCATTTTTCTAGGTTCCACATATAGGCATTAGTATACAATATTTGTTTTTCTCTTTCTGACTTACTTCACTCTGTATGACAGTCTCCAGATCCATCAACTTCTCTACAAATGACCCAGTTTCATTCCTTTTTATGGCTGAGTAATATTCCATTTTATATATGTACCACATCTTTATCCATTCGTCTGTCTGTGGGCATTTAGGTTGCTTCCATTACCTGGCTATTGTAAATAGTGCTGCAATGAACATTGTGGTGAATGTGTCTTTGTGATTTATGGTTTTCTCTGGGTATATGCCCAGTAGTGGGATTGCTGGATCCTATGGTAATTCTCTTTTTAGTTTTTTAAAGGAACCTCCATACTGTTCTCCATAGTGACTGTATCAATTTACATTCCCACCAATAGCGGAAGAGGGTTCCTTTTGTCCACACGCTCCCCAGAATTTGTTGTTTGTACATTATCTGATGATGCCGATTCTAACAGGTGTGAGGTCTTACCTCATTGTAGTTTTGATTTGCATTTCTCTAATAATTAGTGATGTTGAGCAGCTTCTCATGTGCGTCTTGGCCATCTCTGTGACTTCTTTGAAGAAACGTCTCTTTAGATCTTCTGCCCAGTTTTGTATTGGGTTGTTTGTTTTATTAATATTAAGCTGCATGAGCTGTTTATATATATTGGAGATTAAACCTTTGTCCATTGATTCGTTTGTGAACGTTTTCGCCCATTGTGAGGGTTGCCTTTTTCCATTCCCGTTTTTTTAACAAAGAAAGAAAGAAAGCAAAAGAAGCAGAACACTAATGTGCGTGAAATATGCCTCTTGAAACTGTCGTTTTGAAATATGGACGTCTTTTGAATTTTTTGGTCGATATATGACCCCAGGATTTGTTTTCAGGGCAGGTGTCATTTACAGGCCGGTAATGATTTGGAATATCCACTGACCATTAGCGCTGGGATTAAAGCTGCAGTTGTGAGAAACGGCCACAAGGTGGCAGCAGTTCTCCCTTACCAAATCTGGTTACTAGGGCAGCAGAGCCTCAATGGAAGTCGCGTTCTAGATTGGAATGTAGAACGGAATGTGCCAGGAGAAAGCCCCTCAAGTGTGTCTCACTACTTCTTGTTCTTGTTTTTAATTTAATCTTTTATTTTTTATTACAGCAAGTTTGAGTACAACGTTTAGCTTGTTGTAGGTGTGCAAGAGGTGGTTCTTTTACACATATACATATGTCTGTTCTTCCTGGGATCCTTTTCCCATGTACGTTATGACAGAATGTTGAGTAGTCTTCTCTTGGTACTCCGTAGGTCTTTGGTGATTATATACGTCTACTGTGTTTGTATATGTCTGTTAACCCCAATATCGTAATGAATTCAATCCTCACACCTTTCCTTTGGTGAACCATAAGTTTCTTTAATGAATCTGTGATTGCCCTTCTCCGTGGAAATATCTGCCCTGGTATCAATTTATAGGTAACACCTATAAGTGATATGATACGATATGTGTCTTTCACTTTCTGACTTACTCCAAGTCACGTGATTACCTCGAGACTCATCTACGGTGCTGCAAATGGCATTGTGTCCTTTTTTTCCTTGGCGAATATTCTGTCTTAGCGAGGTCCATTTTCTGCAATGTGATTCCCTGAGGGCTGAGGATTAGCTGCCCTGGGCAGCCTGACCCTGCCGGCAAGCCCTCCCCAGGTGTGCCTGGGTTGAGGTCAATATAAACAGCACTCCAGGCAGCAATAGCCCCTGCAGCTGTGCCTGACTCCATATTCTCTGCGCCGTCAGCAGTCTCGGGGCTGTGCTGGTGGGAGGGTGGGAGGGTCCACGGCTTTGTGGGTGGCCCGGTGTGAGTGGGGCTCTGCTGGACTTTCGGCAGGAGTTGCCAGGCTGCCACCTGTAACGAAGAGGATGTGTCACCCATAACTTCCACTGGAATATCTCTCCGGGCTGAGGTGAGGAAGGAAAAAAAGGAGTGGGGGCCGGGACAGGAGGGGTATCTCAGGCAGGGCAATGGAAAGCTTCCAGAAGAGCGCCCGTGGCCAGGACCATCCTGGCTGACCTGCAGGCACCAAGTTGGCCTGCGTGCCGTCGCTGGTGTGGCTCCACGGCCCTCCCTCTAGGCTTTCAAGCCCTTGTACATATTCAGGTGTTTCACCTGGGAAGGGTGGGAACAGTTCAGCAGCATCTGGCCTGGGGCTCAGCTCACGTTTACTCACAGAGGCCTGGGCACGGTCTCCCAGCTTTGCAATAAGGACGCTCCTTGCGTGGGCGGGTGGGGCTGCTGGCTGTATGGGAGATGATTCCCCACCTCTGACCAATTTCAGAATTGTTTACCACTGGAGCAAGTGCCTTGGTAGTGTTTTCCTCTGTATAACTGTTAGGTTCAGTTATTTTTTTTTTCTTTTTTGGTTCAAGTTAGATTTTATTCCTCTTTTATGTATTTATAGATATAAGCATGGAAATAATTCATTGTTATATATACATCAGTGTGAATGGAAGAACTTTTTTTCTGTTTTATTTTTACATTTTATTTTTTAAAATTTTGAAATTTAATTTTGTTTATTTTTTTATACAGTAGGTTATTATTAGTTATCTATTTTATGCATATACATGTATACAGGTCAATCCCAATCTCCCAACTCATCCCACCACCACCACCCCATGGCTTCCCCCACTTTGTGTCCATACGTCTGTTCTCTACCTCTGTGTCTCTATTTCTGCCCTGCAAACCAGTTCATCTGTACCATTTTTCTAGGTTCCACATATAGGCATTAGTATACAATATTTGTTTTTCTCTTTCTGACTTACTTCACTCTGTATGACAGTCTCCAGATCCATCAACTTCTCTACAAATGACCCAGTTTCATTCCTTTTTATGGCTGAGTAATATTCCATTTTATATATGTACCACATCTTTATCCATTCGTCTGTCTGTGGGCATTTAGGTTGCTTCCATTACCTGGCTATTGTAAATAGTGCTGCAATGAACATTGTGGTGAATGTGTCTTTGTGATTTATGGTTTTCTCTGGGTATATGCCCAGAAGTGGGATTGCTGGATCCTATGGTAATTCTCTTTTTAGTTTTTTAAAGGAACCTCCATACTGTTCTCCATAGTGACTGTATCAATTTACATTCCCACCAATAGCGGAAGAGGGTTCCTTTTGTCCACACCCTCCCCAGAATTTGTTGTTTGTACATTATCTGATGATGCCGATTCTAACAGGTGTGAGGTCTTACCTCATTGTAGTTTTGATTTGCATTTCTCTAATAATTAGTGATGTTGAGCAGCTTCTCATGTGCGTCTTGGCCATCTCTGTGTCTTCTTTGAAGAAACGTCTCTTTAGATCTTCTGCCCATTTTTGTATTGGGTTGTTTGTTTTATTAATATTAAGCTGCATGAGCTGTTTATATATATTGGAGATTAAACCTTTGTCCATTGATTCGTTTGTGAACGTTTTCGCCCATTCTGAGGGTTGCCTTTTTCCATTCCCGTTTTTTTAACAAAGAAAGAAAGAAAGCAAAAGAAGCAGAACACTAATGTGCGTGAAATATGCCTCTTGAAACTGTCGTTTTGAAATATGGACGTCTTTTGAATTTTTTGGTCGATATATGACCCCAGGATTTGTTTTCAGGGCAGGTGTCATTTACAGGCCGGTAATGATTTGGAATATCCACTGACCATTAGCGCTGGGATTAAAGCTGCAGTTGTGAGAAACGGCCACAAGGTGGCAGCAGTTCTCCCTTACCAAATCTGGTTACTAGGGCAGCAGAGCCTCAATGGAAGTCGCGTTCTAGATTGGAATGTAGAACGGAATGTGCCAGGAGAAAGCCCCTCAAGTGTGTCTCACTACTTCTTGTTCTTGTTTTTAATTTAATCTTTTATTTTTTATTACAGCAAGTTTGAGTACAACGTTTAGCTTGTTGTAGGTGTGCAAGAGGTGGTTCTTTTACACATATACATATGTCTGTTCTTCCTGGGATCCTTTTCCCATGTACGTTATGACAGAATGTTGAGTAGTCTTCTCTTGGTACTCCGTAGGTCTTTGGTGATTATATACGTCTACTGTGTTTGTATATGTCTGTTAACCCCAATATCGTAATGAATTCAATCCTCACACCTTTCCTTTGGTGAACCATAAGTTTCTTTAATGAATCTGTGATTGCCCTTCTCCGTGGAAATATCTGCCCTGGTATCAATTTATAGGTAACACCTATAAGTGATATGATACGATATGTGTCTTTCACTTTCTGACTTACTCCAAGTCACGTGATTACCTCGAGACTCATCTACGGTGCTGCAAATGGCATTGTGTCCTTTTTTTCCTTGGCGAATATTCTGTCTTAGCGAGGTCCATTTTCTGCAATGTGATTCCCTGAGGGCTGAGGATTAGCTGCCCTGGGCAGCCTGACCCTGCCGGCAAGCCCTCCCCAGGTGTGCCTGGGTTGAGGTCAATATAAACAGCACTCCAGGCAGCAATAGCCCCTGCAGCTGTGCCTGACTCCATATTCTCTGCCCCGTCAGCAGTCTCGGGGCTGTGCTGGTGGGAGGGTGGGAGGGTCCACGGCTTTGTGGGTGGCCCGGTGTGAGTGGGGCTCTGCTGGACTTTCGGCAGGAGTTGCCAGGCTGCCACCTGTAAAGGAGAGGATGTGTCACCCATAACTTCCACTGGAATATCTCTCCGGGCTGAGGTGAGGAAGGAAAAACAGGAGTGGGGGCCGGGACAGGAGGGGTATCTCAGGCAGGGCAATGGAAAGCTTCCAGAAGAGCGCCCGTGGCCAGGACCATCCTGGCTGACCTGCAGGCACCAAGTTGGCCTGCGTGCCGTCGCTGGTGTGGCTCCACGGCCCTCCCTCTAGGCTTTCAAGCCCTTGTACATATTCAGGTGTTTCACCTGGGAAGGGTGGGAACAGTTCAGCAGCATCTGGCCTGGGGCTCAGCTCACGTTTACTCACAGAGGCCTGGGCACGGTCTCCCAGCTTTGCAATAAGGACGCTCCTTGCGTGGGCGGGTGGGGCTGCTGGCTGTATGGGAGATGATTCCCCACCTCTGACCAATTTCAGAATTGTTTACCACTGGAGCAAGTGCCTTGGTAGTGTTTTCCTCTGTATAACTGTTAGGTTCAGTTTTTTTTTTTTTTCTTTTTTGGTTCAAGTTAGATTTTATTCCTCTTTTATGTATTTATAGATATAAGCATGGAAATAATTCATTGTTATATATACATCAGTGTGAATGGAAGAATTTTTTTCTGTTTTATTTTTACATTTTATTTTTAAAAATTTTGAAATTTAATTTTGTTTATTTTTTTATACAGTAGGTTATTATTAGTTATCTATTTTATGCATATACATGTATACAGGTCAATCCCAATCTCCCAACTCATCCCACCACCACCACCCCATGGCTTCCCCCACTTTGTGTCCATACGTCTGTTCTCTACCTCTGTGTCTCTATTTCTGCCCTGCAAACCAGTTCATCTGTACCATTTTTCTAGGTTCCACATATAGGCATTAGTATACAATATTTGTTTTTCTCTTTCTGACTTACTTCACTCTGTATGACAGTCTCCAGATCCATCAACTTCTCTACAAATGACCCAGTTTCATTCCTTTTTATGGCTGAGTAATATTCCATTTTATATATGTACCACATCTTTATCCATTCGTCTGTCTGTGGGCATTTAGGTTGCTTCCATTACCTGGCTATTGTCAATAGTGCTGCAATGAACATTGTGGTGAATGTGTCTTTGTGATTTATGGTTTTCTCTGGGTATATGCCCAGAAGTGGGATTGCTGGATCCTATGGTAATTCTCTTTTTAGTTTTTTAAAGGAACCTCCATACTGTTCTCCATAGTGACTGTATCAATTTACATTCCCACCAATAGCGGAAGAGGGTTCCTTTTGTCCACACCCTCCCCAGAATTTGTTGTTTGTACATTATCTGATGATGCCGATTCTAACAGGTGTGAGGTCTTACCTCATTGTAGTTTTGATTTGCATTTCTCTAATAATTAGTGATGTTGAGCAGCTTCTCATGTGCGTCTTGGCCATCTCTGTGACTTCTTTGAAGAAACGTCTCTTTAGATCTTCTGCCCAGTTTTGTATTGGGTTGTTTGTTTTATTAATATTAAGCTGCATGAGCTGTTTATATATATTGGAGATTAAACCTTTGTCCATTGATTCGTTTGTGAACGTTTTCGCCCATTGTGAGGGTTGCCTTTTTCCATTCCCGTTTTTTTAACAAAGAAAGAAAGAAAGCAAAAGAAGCAGAACACTAATGTGCGTGAAATATGCCTCTTGAAACTGTCGTTTTGAAATATGGACGTCTTTTGAATTTTTTGGTCGATATATGACCCCAGGATTTGTTTTCAGGGCAGGTGTCATTTACAGGCCGGTAATGATTTGGAATATCCACTGACCATTAGCGCTGGGATTAAAGCTGCAGTTGTGAGAAACGGCCACAAGGTGGCAGCAGTTCTCCCTTACCAAATCTGGTTACTAGGGCAGCAGAGCCTCAATGGAAGTCGCGTTCTAGATTGGAATGTAGAACGGAATGTGCCAGGAGAAAGCCCCTCAAGTGTGTCTCACTACTTCTTGTTCTTGTTTTTAATTTAATCTTTTATTTTTTATTACAGCAAGTTTGAGTACAACGTTTAGCTTGTTGTAGGTGTGCAAGAGGTGGTTCTTTTACACATATACATATGTCTGTTCTTCCTGGGATCCTTTTCCCATGTACGTTATGACAGAATGTTGAGTAGTCTTCTCTTGGTACTCCGTAGGTCTTTGGTGATTATATACGTCTACTGTGTTTGTATATGTCTGTTAACCCCAATATCGTAATGAATTCAATCCTCACACCTTTCCTTTGGTGAACCATAAGTTTCTTTAATGAATCTGTGATTGCCCTTCTCCGTGGAAATATCTGCCCTGGTATCAATTTATAGGTAACACCTATAAGTGATATGATACGATATGTGTCTTTCACTTTCTGACTTACTCCAAGTCACGTGATTTCCTCGAGACTCATCTACGGTGCTGCAAATGGCATTGTGTCCTTTTTTTCCTTGGCGAATATTCTGTCTTAGCGAGGTCCATTTTCTGCAATGTGATTCCCTGAGGGCTGAGGATTAGCTGCCCTGGGCAGCCTGACCCTGCCGGCAAGCCCTCCCCAGGTGTGCCTGGGTTGAGGTCAATATAAACAGCACTCCAGGCAGCAATAGCCCCTGCAGCTGTGCCTGACTCCATATTCTCTGCCCCGTCAGCAGTCTCGGGGCTGTGCTGGTGGGAGGGTGGGAGGGTCCACGGCTTTGTGGGTGGCCCGGTGTGAGTGGGGCTCTGCTGGACTTTCGGCAGGAGTTGCCAGGCTGCCACCTGTAAAGGAGAGGATGTGTCACCCATAACTTCCACTGGAATATCTCTCCGGGCTGAGGTGAGGAAGGAAAAACAGGAGTGGGGGCCGGGACAGGAGGGGTATCTCAGGCAGGGCAATGGAAAGCTTCCAGAAGAGCGCCCGTGGCCCGGACCATCCTGGCTGACCTGCAGGCACCAAGTTGGCCTGCGTGCCGTCGCTGGTGTGGCTCCACGGCCCTCCCTCTAGGCTTTCAAGCCCTTGTACATATTCAGGTGTTTCACCTGGGAAGGGTGGGAACAGTTCAGCAGCATCTGGCCTGGGGCTCAGCTCACGTTTACTCACAGAGGCCTGGGCACGGTCTCCCAGCTTTGCAATAAGGACGCTCCTTGCGTGGGCGGGTGGGGCTGCTGGCTGTATGGGAGATGATTCCCCACCTCTGACCAATTTCAGAATTGTTTACCACTGGAGCAAGTGCCTTGGTAGTGTTTTCCTCTGTATAACTGTTAGGTTCAGTTTTTTTTTTTTTTCTTTTTTGGTTCAAGTTAGATTTTATTCCTCTTTTATGTATTTATAGATATAAGCATGGAAATAATTCATTGTTATATATACATCAGTGTGAATGGAAGAACTTTTTTTCTGTTTTATTTTTACATTTTATTTTTAAAAATTTTGAAATTTAATTTTGTTTATTTTTTTATACAGTAGGTTATTATTAGTTATCTATTTTATGCATATACATGTATACAGGTCAATCCCAATCTCCCAACTCATCCCACCACCACCACCCCATGGCTTCCCCCACTTTGTGTCCATACGTCTGTTCTCTACCTCTGTGTCTCTATTTCTGCCCTGCAAACCAGTTCATCTGTACCATTTTTCTAGGTTCCACATATAGGCATTAGTATACAATATTTGTTTTTCTCTTTCTGACTTACTTCACTCTGTATGACAGTCTCTAGATCCATCAACTTCTCTACAAATGACCCAGTTTCATTCCTTTTTATGGCTGAGTAATATTCCATTTTATATATGTACCACATCTTTATCCATTCGTCTGTCTGTGGGCATTTAGGTTGCTTCCATTACCTGGCTATTGTAAATAGTGCTGCAATGAACATTGTGGTGAATGTGTCTTTGTGATTTATGGTTTTCTCTGGGTATATGCCCAGAAGTGGGATTGCTGGATCCTATGGTAATTCTCTTTTTAGTTTTTTAAAGGAACCTCCATACTGTTCTCCATAGTGACTGTATCAATTTACATTCCCACCAATAGCGGAAGAGGGTTCCTTTTGTCCACACCCTCCCCAGAATTTGTTGTTTGTACATTATCTGATGATGCCGATTCTAACAGGTGTGAGGTCTTACCTCATTGTAGTTTTGATTTGCATTTCTCTAATAATTAGTGATGTTGAGCAGCTTCTCATGTGCGTCTTGGCCATCTCTGTGTCTTCTTTGAAGAAACGTCTCTTTAGATCTTCTGCCCAGTTTTGTATTGGGTTGTTTGTTTTATTAATATTAAGCTGCATGAGCTGTTTATATATATTGGAGATTAAACCTTTGTCCATTGATTCGTTTGTGAACGTTTTCGCCCATTCTGAGGGTTGCCTTTTTCCATTCCCGTTTTTTTAACAAAGAAAGAAAGAAAGCCAAAGAAGCAGAACACTAATGTGCGTGAAATATGCCTCTTGAAACTGTCGTTTTGAAATATGGACGTCTTTTGAATTTTTTGGTCGATATATGACCCCAGGATTTGTTTTCAGGGCAGGTGTCATTTACAGGCCGGTAATGATTTGGAATATCCACTGACCATTAGCGCTGGGATTAAAGCTGCAGTTGTGAGAAACGGCCACAAGGTGGCAGCAGTTCTCCCTTACCAAATCTGGTTACTAGGGCAGCAGAGCCTCAATGGAAGTCGCGTTCTAGATTGGAATGTAGAACGGAATGTGCCAGGAGAAAGCCCCTCAAGTGTGTCTCACTACTTCTTGTTCTTGTTTTTAATTTAATCTTTTATTTTTTATTACAGCAAGTTTGAGTACAACGTTTAGCTTGTTGTAGGTGTGCAAGAGGTGGTTCTTTTACACATATACATATGTCTGTTCTTCCTGGGATCCTTTTCCCATGTACGTTATGACAGAATGTTGAGTAGTCTTCTCTTGGTACTCCGTAGGTCTTTGGTGATTATATACGTCTACTGTGTTTGTATATGTCTGTTAACCCCAATATCGTAATGAATTCAATCCTCACACCTTTCCTTTGGTGAACCATAAGTTTCTTTAATGAATCTGTGATTGCCCTTCTCCGTGGAAATATCTGCCCTGGTATCAATTTATAGGTAACACCTATAAGTGATATGATACGATATGTGTCTTTCACTTTCTGACTTACTCCAAGTCACGTGATTACCTCGAGACTCATCTACGGTGCTGCAAATGGCATTGTGTCCTTTTTTTCCTTGGCGAATATTCTGTCTTAGCGAGGTCCATTTTCTGCAATGTGATTCCCTGAGGGCTGAGGATTAGCTGCCCTGGGCAGCCTGACCCTGCCGGCAAGCCCTCCCCAGGTGTGCCTGGGTTGAGGTCAATATAAACAGCACTCCAGGCAGCAATAGCCCCTGCAGCTGTGCCTGACTCCATATTCTCTGCCCCGTCAGCAGTCTCGGGGCTGTGCTGGTGGGAGGGTGGGAGGGTCCCCGGCTTTGTGGGTGGCCCGGTGTGAGTGGGGCTCTGCTGGACTTTCGGCAGGAGTTGCCAGGCTGCCACCTGTAAAGAAGAGGATGTGTCACCCATAACTTCCACTGGAATATCTCTCCGGGCTGAGGTGAGGAAGGAAAAACAGGAGTGGGGGCCGGGACAGGAGGGGTATCTCAGGCAGGGCAATGGAAAGCTTCCAGAAGAGCGCCCGTGGCCAGGACCATCCTGGCTGACCTGCAGGCACCAAGTTGACCTGCGTGCCGTCGCTGGTGTGGCTCCACGGCCCTCCCTCTAGGCTTTCAAGCCCTTGTACATATTCAGGTGTTTCACCTGGGAAGGGTGGGAACAGTTCAGCAGCATCTGGCCTGGGGCTCAGCTCACGTTTACTCACAGAGGCCTGGGCACGGTCTCCCAGCTTTGCAATAAGGACGCTCCTTGCGTGGGCGGGTGGGGCTGCTGGCTGTATGGGAGATGATTCCCCACCTCTGACCAATTTCAGAATTGTTTACCACTGGAGCAAGTGCCTTGGTAGTGTTTTCCTCTGTATAACTGTTAGGTTCAGTTTTTTTTTTTTTTCTTTTTTGGTTCAAGTTAGATTTTATTCCTCTTTTATGTATTTATAGATATAAGCATGGAAATTATTCATTGTTATATATACATCAGTGTGAATGGAAGAACTTTTTTTCTGCTTTATTTTTACATTTTATTTTTTAAAATTTTGAAATTTAATTTTGTTTATTTTTTTATACAGTAGGTTATTATTAGTTATCTATTTTATGCATATACATGTATACAGGTCAATCCCAATCTCCCAACTCATCCCACCACCACCACCCCATGGCTTCCCCCACTTTGTGTCCATACGTCTGTTCTCTACCTCTGTGTCTCTATTTCTGCCCTGCAAACCAGTTCATCTGTACCATTTTTCTAGGTTCCACATATAGGCATTAGTATACAATATTTGTTTTTCTCTTTCTGACTTACTTCACTCTGTATGACAGTCTCTAGATCCATCAACTTCTCTACAAATGACCCAGTTTCATTCCTTTTTATGGCTGAGTAATATTCCATTTTATATATGTACCACATCTTTATCCATTCGTCTGTCTGTGGGCATTTAGGTTGCTTCCATTACCTGGCTATTGTAAATAGTGCTGCAATGAACATTGTGGTGAATGTGTCTTTGTGATTTATGGTTTTCTCTGGGTATATGCCCAGAAGTGGGATTGCTGGATCCTATGGTAATTCTCTTTTTAGTTTTTTAGAGGAACCTCCATACTGTTCTCCATAGTGACTGTATCAATTTACATTCCCACCAATAGTGGAAGAGGGTTCCTTTTGTCCACACCCTCCCCAGAATTTGTTGTTTGTACATTATCTGATGATGCCGATTCTAACAGGTGTGAGGTCTTACCTCATTGTAGTTTTGATTTGCATTTCTCTAATAATTAGTGATGTTGAGCAGCTTCTCATGTGCGTCTTGGCCATCTCTGTGTCTTCTTTGAAGAAACGTCTCTTTAGATCTTCTGCCCATTTTTGTATTGGGTTGTTTGTTTTATTAATATTAAGCTGCATGAGCTGTTTATATATATTGGAGATTAAACCTTTGTTCATTGATTCGTTTGTGAACGTTTTCGCCCATTCTGAGGGTTGCCTTTTTCCATTCCCGTTTTTTTAACAAAGAAAGAAAGAAAGCAAAAGAAGCAGAACACTAATGTGCGTGAAATATGCCTCTTGAAACTGTCGTTTTGAAATATGGACGTCTTTTGAATTTTTTGGTCGATATATGACCCCAGGATTTGTTTTCAGGGCAGGTGTCATTTACAGGCCGGTAATGATTTGGAATATCCACTGACCATTAGCGCTGGGATTAAAGCTGCAGTTGTGAGAAACGGCCACAAGATGGCAGCAGTTCTCCCTTACCAAATCTGGTTACTAGGGCAGCAGAGCCTCAATGGAAGTCGCGTTCTAGATTGGAATGTAGAACGGAATGTGCCAGGAGAAAGCCCCTCAAGTGTGTCTCACTACTTCTTGTTCTTGTTTTTAATTTAATCTTTTATTTTTTATTACAGCAAGTTTGAGTACAACGTTTAGCTTGTTGTAGGTGTGCAAGAGGTGGTTCTTTTACACATATACATATGTCTGTTCTTCCTGGGATCCTTTTCCCATGTACGTTATGACAGAATGTTGAGTAGTCTTCTCTTGGTACTCCGTAGGTCTTTGGTGATTATATACGTCTACTGTGTTTGTATATGTCTGTTAACCCCAATATCGTAATGAATTCAATCCTCACACCTTTCCTTTGGTGAACCATAAGTTTCTTTAATGAATCTGTGATTGCCCTTCTCCGTGGAAATATCTGCCCTGGTATCAATTTATAGGTAACACCTATAAGTGATATGATACGATATGTGTCTTTCACTTTCTGACTTACTCCAAGTCACGTGATTACCTCGAGACTCATCTACGGTGCTGCAAATGGCATTGTGTCCTTTGTTTCCTTGGCGAATATTCTGTCTTAGCGAGGTCCATTTTCTGCAATGTGATTCCCTGAGGGCTGAGGATTAGCTGCCCTGGGCAGCCTGACCCTGCCGGCAAGCCCTCCCCAGGTGTGCCTGGGTTGAGGTCAATATAAACAGCACTCCAGGCAGCAATAGCCCCTGTAGCTGTGCCTGACTCCATATTCTCTGCCCCGTCAGCAGTCTCGGGGCTGTGCTGGTGGGAGGGTGGGAGGGTCCACGGCTTTGTGGGTGGCCCGGTGTGAGTGGGGCTCTGCTGGACTTTCGGCAGGAGTTGCCAGGATGCCACCTGTAAAGGAGAGGATGTGTCACCCATAACTTCCACTGGAATATCTCTCCGGGCTGAGGTGAGGAAGGAAAAAAAGGAGTGGGGGCCGGGACAGGAGGGGTATCTCAGGCAGGGCAATGGAAAGCTTCCAGAAGAGCGCCCGTGGCCAGGACCATCCTGGCTGACCTGCAGACACCAAGTTGGCCTGCGTGCCGTCGCTGGTGTGGCTCCACGGCCCTCCCTCTAGGCTTTCAAGCCCTTGTACATATTCAGGTGTTTCACCTGGGAAGGGTGGGAACAGTTCAGCAGCATCTGGCCTGGGGCTCAGCTCACGTTTACTCACAGAGGCCTGGGCACGGTCTCCCAGCTTTGCAATAAGGACGCTCCTTGCGTGGGCGGGTGGGGCTGCTGGCTGTATGGGAGATGATTCCCCACCTCTGACCAATTTCAGAATTGTTTACCACTGGAGCAAGTGCCTTGGTAGTGTTTTCCTCTGTATAACTGTTAGGTTCAGTTTTTTTTTTTTCTTTTTTGGTTCAAGTTAGATTTTATTCCTCTTTTATGTATTTATAGATATAAGCATGGAAATAATTCATTGTTATATATACATCAGTGTGAATGGAAGAACTTTTTTTCTGTTTTATTTTTACATTTTATTTTTAAAAATTTTGAAATTTAATTTTGTTTATTTTTTTATACAGTAGGTTATTATTAGTTATCTATTTTATGCATATACATGTATACAGGTCAATCCCAATCTCCCAACTCATCCCACCACCACCACCCCATGGCTTCCCCCACTTTGTGTCCATACGTCTGTTCTCTACCTCTGTGTCTCTATTTCTGCCCTGCAAACCAGTTCATCTGTACCATTTTTCTAGGTTCCACATATAGGCATTAGTATACAATATTTGTTTTTCTCTTTCTGACTTACTTCACTCTGTATGACAGTCTCTAGATCCATCAACTTCTCTACAAATGACCCAGTTTCATTCCTTTTTATGGCTGAGTAATATTCCATTTTATATATGTACCACATCTTTATCCATTCGTCTGTCTGTGGGCATTTAGGTTGCTTCCATTACCTGGCTATTGTAAATAGTGCTGCAATGAACATTGTGGTGAATGTGTCTTTGTGATTTATGGTTTTCTCTGGGTATATGCCCAGAAGTGGGATTGCTGGATCCTATGGTAATTCTCTTTTTAGTTTTTTAGAGGAACCTCCATACTGTTCTCCATAGTGACTGTATCAATTTACATTCCCACCAATAGCGGAAGAGGGTTCCTTTTGTCCACACCCTCCCCAGAATTTGTTGTTTGTACATTATCTGATGATGCCGATTCTAACAGGTGTGAGGTCTTACCTCATTGTAGTTTTGATTTGCATTTCTCTAATAATTAGTGATGTTGAGCAGCTTCTCATGTGCGTCTTGGCCATCTCTGTGTCTTCTTTGAAGAAACGTCTCTTTAGATCTTCTGCCCAGTTTTGTATTGGGTTGTTTGTTTTATTAATATTAAGCTGCATGAGCTGTTTATATATATTGGAGATTAAACCTTTGTCCATTGATTCGTTTGTGAACGTTTTCGCCCATTCTGAGGGTTGCCTTTTTCCATTCCCGTTTTTTTAACAAAGAAAGAAAGAAAGCCAAAGAAGCAGAACACTAATGTGCGTGAAATATGCCTCTTGAAACTGTCGTTTTGAAATATGGACGTCTTTTGAATTTTTTGGTCGATATATGACCCCAGGATTTGTTTTCAGGGCAGGTGTCATTTACAGGCCGGTAATGATTTGGAATATCCACTGACCATTAGCGCTGGGATTAAAGCTGCAGTTGTGAGAAACGGCCACAAGGTGGCAGCAGTTCTCCCTTACCAAATCTGGTTACTAGGGCAGCAGAGCCTCAATGGAAGTCGCGTTCTAGATTGGAATGTAGAACGGAATGTGCCAGGAGAAAGCCCCTCAAGTGTGTCTCACTACTTCTTGTTCTTGTTTTTAATTTAATCTTTTATTTTTTATTACAGCAAGTTTGAGTACAACGTTTAGCTTGTTGTAGGTGTGCAAGAGGTGGTTCTTTTACACATATACATATGTCTGTTCTTCCTGGGATCCTTTTCCCATGTACGTTATGACAGAATGTTGAGTAGTCTTCTCTTGGTACTCCGTAGGTCTTTGGTGATTATATACGTCTACTGTGTTTGTATATGTCTGTTAACCCCAATATCGTAATGAATTCAATCCTCACACCTTTCCTTTGGTGAACCATAAGTTTCTTTAATGAATCTGTGATTGCCCTTCTCCGTGGAAATATCTGCCCTGGTATCAATTTATAGGTAACACCTATAAGTGATATGATACGATATGTGTCTTTCACTTTCTGACTTACTCCAAGTCACGTGATTACCTCGAGACTCATCTACGGTGCTGCAAATGGCATTGTGTCCTTTTTTTCCTTGGCGAATATTCTGTCTTAGCGAGGTCCATTTTCTGCAATGTGATTCCCTGAGGGCTGAGGATTAGCTGCCCTGGGCAGCCTGACCCTGCCGGCAAGCCCTCCCCAGGTGTGCCTGGGTTGAGGTCAATATAAACAGCACTCCAGGCAGCAATAGCCCCTGCAGCTGTGCCTGACTCCATATTCTCTGCCCCGTCAGCAGTCTCGGGGCTGTGCTGGTGGGAGGGTGGGAGGGTCCACGGCTTTGTGGGTGGCCCGGTGTGAGTGGGGCTCTGCTGGACTTTCGGCAGGAGTTGCCAGGCTGCCACCTGTAAAGGAGAGGATGTGTCACCCATAACTTCCACTGGAATATCTCTCCGGGCTGAGGTGAGGAAGGAAAAAAAGGAGTGGGGGCCGGGACAGGAGGGGTATCTCAGGCAGGGCAATGGAAAGCTTCCAGAAGAGCGCCCGTGGCCAGGACCATCCTGGCTGACCTGCAGACACCAAGTTGGCCTGCGTGCCGTCGCTGGTGTGGCTCCACGGCCCTCCCTCTAGGCTTTCAAGCCCTTGTACATATTCAGGTGTTTCACCTGGGAAGGGTGGGAACAGTTCAGCAGCATCTGGCCTGGGGCTCAGCTCACGTTTACTCACAGAGGCCTGGGCACGGTCTCCCAGCTTTGCAATAAGGACGCTCCTTGCGTGGGCGGGTGGGGCTGCTGGCTGTATGGGAGATGATTCCCCACCTCTGACCAATTTCAGAATTGTTTACCACTGGAGCAAGTGCCTTGGTAGTGTTTTCCTCTGTATAACTGTTAGGTTCAGTTTTTTTTTTTTCTTTTTTGGTTCAAGTTAGATTTTATTCCTCTTTTATGTATTTATAGATATAAGCATGGAAATAATTCATTGTTATATATACATCAGTGTGAATGGAAGAACTTTTTTTCTGTTTTATTTTTACATTTTATTTTTAAAAATTTTGAAATTTAATTTTGTTTATTTTTTTATACAGTAGGTTATTATTAGTTATCTATTTTATGCATATACATGTATACAGGTCAATCCCAATCTCCCAACTCATCCCACCACCACCACCCCATGGCTTCCCCCACTTTGTGTCCATACGTCTGTTCTCTACCTCTGTGTCTCTATTTCTGCCCTGCAAACCAGTTCATCTGTACCATTTTTCTAGGTTCCACATATAGGCATTAGTATACAATATTTGTTTTTCTCTTTCTGACTTACTTCACTCTGTATGACAGTCTCTAGATCCATCAACTTCTCTACAAATGACCCAGTTTCATTCCTTTTTATGGCTGAGTAATATTCCATTTTATATATGTACCACATCTTTATCCATTCGTCTGTCTGTGGGCATTTAGGTTGCTTCCATTACCTGGCTATTGTAAATAGTGCTGCAATGAACATTGTGGTGAATGTGTCTTTGTGATTTATGGTTTTCTCTGGGTATATGCCCAGAAGTGGGATTGCTGGATCCTATGGTAATTCTCTTTTTAGTTTTTTAGAGGAACCTCCATACTGTTCTCCATAGTGACTGTATCAATTTACATTCCCACCAATAGCGGAAGAGGGTTCCTTTTGTCCACACCCTCCCCAGAATTTGTTGTTTGTACATTATCTGATGATGCCGATTCTAACAGGTGTGAGGTCTTACCTCATTGTAGTTTTGATTTGCATTTCTCTAATAATTAGTGATGTTGAGCAGCTTCTCATGTGCGTCTTGGCCATCTCTGTGTCTTCTTTGAAGAAACGTCTCTTTAGATCTTCTGCCCAGTTTTGTATTGGGTTGTTTGTTTTATTAATATTAAGCTGCATGAGCTGTTTATATATATTGGAGATTAAACCTTTGTTCATTGATTCGTTTGTGAACGTTTTCGCCCATTCTGAGGGTTGCCTTTTTCCATTCCCGTTTTTTTAACAAAGAAAGAAAGAAAGCAAAAGAAGCAGAACACTAATGTGCGTGAAATATGCCTCTTGAAACTGTCGTTTTGAAATATGGACGTCTTTTGAATTTTTTGGTCGATATATGACCCCAGGATTTGTTTTCAGGGCAGGTGTCATTTACAGGCCGGTAATGATTTGGAATATCCACTGACCATTAGCGCTGGGATTAAAGCTGCAGTTGTGAGAAACGGCCACAAGATGGCAGCAGTTCTCCCTTACCAAATCTGGTTACTAGGGCAGCAGAGCCTCAATGGAAGTCGCGTTCTAGATTGGAATGTAGAACGGAATGTGCCAGGAGAAAGCCCCTCAAGTGTGTCTCACTACTTCTTGTTCTTGTTTTTAATTTAATCTTTTATTTTTTATTACAGCAAGTTTGAGTACAACGTTTAGCTTGTTGTAGGTGTGCAAGAGGTGGTTCTTTTACACATATACATATGTCTGTTCTTCCTGGGATCCTTTTCCCATGTACGTTATGACAGAATGTTGAGTAGTCTTCTCTTGGTACTCCGTAGGTCTTTGGTGATTATATACGTCTACTGTGTTTGTATATGTCTGTTAACCCCAATATCGTAATGAATTCAATCCTCACACCTTTCCTTTGGTGAACCATAAGTTTCTTTAATGAATCTGTGATTGCCCTTCTCCGTGGAAATATCTGCCCTGGTATCAATTTATAGGTAACACCTATAAGTGATATGATACGATATGTGTCTTTCACTTTCTGACTTACTCCAAGTCACGTGATTACCTCGAGACTCATCTACGGTGCTGCAAATGGCATTGTGTCCTTTGTTTCCTTGGCGAATATTCTGTCTTAGCGAGGTCCATTTTCTGCAATGTGATTCCCTGAGGGCTGAGGATTAGCTGCCCTGGGCAGCCTGACCCTGCCGGCAAGCCCTCCCCAGGTGTGCCTGGGTTGAGGTCAATATAAACAGCACTCCAGGCAGCAATAGCCCCTGTAGCTGTGCCTGACTCCATATTCTCTGCCCCGTCAGCAGTCTCGGGGCTGTGCTGGTGGGAGGGTGGGAGGGTCCACGGCTTTGTGGGTGGCCCGGTGTGAGTGGGGCTCTGCTGGACTTTCGGCAGGAGTTGCCAGGATGCCACCTGTAAAGGAGAGGATGTGTCACCCATAACTTCCACTGGAATATCTCTCCGGGCTGAGGTGAGGAAGGAAAAAAAGGAGTGGGGGCCGGGACAGGAGGGGTATCTCAGGCAGGGCAATGGAAAGCTTCCAGAAGAGCGCCCGTGGCCAGGACCATCCTGGCTGACCTGCAGACACCAAGTTGGCCTGCGTGCCGTCGCTGGTGTGGCTCCACGGCCCTCCCTCTAGGCTTTCAAGCCCTTGTACATATTCAGGTGTTTCACCTGGGAAGGGTGGGAACAGTTCAGCAGCATCTGGCCTGGGGCTCAGCTCACGTTTACTCACAGAGGCCTGGGCACGGTCTCCCAGCTTTGCAATAAGGACGCTCCTTGCGTGGGCGGGTGGGGCTGCTGGCTGTATGGGAGATGATTCCCCACCTCTGACCAATTTCAGAATTGTTTACCACTGGAGCAAGTGCCTTGGTAGTGTTTTCCTCTGTATAACTGTTAGGTTCAGTTTTTTTTTTTTCTTTTTTGGTTCAAGTTAGATTTTATTCCTCTTTTATGTATTTATAGATATAAGCATGGAAATAATTCATTGTTATATATACATCAGTGTGAATGGAAGAACTTTTTTTCTGTTTTATTTTTACATTTTATTTTTAAAAATTTTGAAATTTAATTTTGTTTATTTTTTTATACAGTAGGTTATTATTAGTTATCTATTTTATGCATATACATGTATACAGGTCAATCCCAATCTCCCAACTCATCCCACCACCACCACCCCATGGCTTCCCCCACTTTGTGTCCATACGTCTGTTCTCTACCTCTGTGTCTCTATTTCTGCCCTGCAAACCAGTTCATCTGTACCATTTTTCTAGGTTCCACATATAGGCATTAGTATACAATATTTGTTTTTCTCTTTCTGACTTACTTCACTCTGTATGACAGTCTCTAGATCCATCAACTTCTCTACAAATGACCCAGTTTCATTCCTTTTTATGGCTGAGTAATATTCCATTTTATATATGTACCACATCTTTATCCATTCGTCTGTCTGTGGGCATTTAGGTTGCTTCCATTACCTGGCTATTGTAAATAGTGCTGCAATGAACATTGTGGTGAATGTGTCTTTGTGATTTATGGTTTTCTCTGGGTATATGCCCAGAAGTGGGATTGCTGGATCCTATGGTAATTCTCTTTTTAGTTTTTTAGAGGAACCTCCATACTGTTCTCCATAGTGACTGTATCAATTTACATTCCCACCAATAGCGGAAGAGGGTTCCTTTTGTCCACACCCTCCCCAGAATTTGTTGTTTGTACATTATCTGATGATGCCGATTCTAACAGGTGTGAGGTCTTACCTCATTGTAGTTTTGATTTGCATTTCTCTAATAATTAGTGATGTTGAGCAGCTTCTCATGTGCGTCTTGGCCATCTCTGTGTCTTCTTTGAAGAAACGTCTCTTTAGATCTTCTGCCCAGTTTTGTATTGGGTTGTTTGTTTTATTAATATTAAGCTGCATGAGCTGTTTATATATATTGGAGATTAAACCTTTGTCCATTGATTCGTTTGTGAACGTTTTCGCCCATTCTGAGGGTTGCCTTTTTCCATTCCCGTTTTTTTAACAAAGAAAGAAAGAAAGCCAAAGAAGCAGAACACTAATGTGCGTGAAATATGCCTCTTGAAACTGTCGTTTTGAAATATGGACGTCTTTTGAATTTTTTGGTCGATATATGACCCCAGGATTTGTTTTCAGGGCAGGTGTCATTTACAGGCCGGTAATGATTTGGAATATCCACTGACCATTAGCGCTGGGATTAAAGCTGCAGTTGTGAGAAACGGCCACAAGGTGGCAGCAGTTCTCCCTTACCAAATCTGGTTACTAGGGCAGCAGAGCCTCAATGGAAGTCGCGTTCTAGATTGGAATGTAGAACGGAATGTGCCAGGAGAAAGCCCCTCAAGTGTGTCTCACTACTTCTTGTTCTTGTTTTTAATTTAATCTTTTATTTTTTATTACAGCAAGTTTGAGTACAACGTTTAGCTTGTTGTAGGTGTGCAAGAGGTGGTTCTTTTACACATATACATATGTCTGTTCTTCCTGGGATCCTTTTCCCATGTACGTTATGACAGAATGTTGAGTAGTCTTCTCTTGGTACTCCGTAGGTCTTTGGTGATTATATACGTCTACTGTGTTTGTATATGTCTGTTAACCCCAATATCGTAATGAATTCAATCCTCACACCTTTCCTTTGGTGAACCATAAGTTTCTTTAATGAATCTGTGATTGCCCTTCTCCGTGGAAATATCTGCCCTGGTATCAATTTATAGGTAACACCTATAAGTGATATGATACGATATGTGTCTTTCACTTTCTGACTTACTCCAAGTCACGTGATTACCTCGAGACTCATCTACGGTGCTGCAAATGGCATTGTGTCCTTTTTTTCCTTGGCGAATATTCTGTCTTAGCGAGGTCCATTTTCTGCAATGTGATTCCCTGAGGGCTGAGGATTAGCTGCCCTGGGCAGCCTGACCCTGCCGGCAAGCCCTCCCCAGGTGTGCCTGGGTTGAGGTCAATATAAACAGCACTCCAGGCAGCAATAGCCCCTGCAGCTGTGCCTGACTCCATATTCTCTGCCCCGTCAGCAGTCTCGGGGCTGTGCTGGTGGGAGGGTGGGAGGGTCCACGGCTTTGTGGGTGGCCCGGTGTGAGTGGGGCTCTGCTGGACTTTCGGCAGGAGTTGCCAGGCTGCCACCTGTAAAGGAGAGGATGTGTCACCCATAACTTCCACTGGAATATCTCTCCGGGCTGAGGTGAGGAAGGAAAAAAAGGAGTGGGGGCCGGGACAGGAGGGGTATCTCAGGCAGGGCAATGGAAAGCTTCCAGAAGAGCGCCCGTGGCCAGGACCATCCTGGCTGACCTGCAGACACCAAGTTGGCCTGCGTGCCGTCGCTGGTGTGGCTCCACGGCCCTCCCTCTAGGCTTTCAAGCCCTTGTACATATTCAGGTGTTTCACCTGGGAAGGGTGGGAACAGTTCAGCAGCATCTGGCCTGGGGCTCAGCTCACGTTTACTCACAGAGGCCTGGGCACGGTCTCCCAGCTTTGCAATAAGGACGCTCCTTGCGTGGGCGGGTGGGGCTGCTGGCTGTATGGGAGATGATTCCCCACCTCTGACCAATTTCAGAATTGTTTACCACTGGAGCAAGTGCCTTGGTAGTGTTTTCCTCTGTATAACTGTTAGGTTCAGTTTTTTTTTTTTCTTTTTTGGTTCAAGTTAGATTTTATTCCTCTTTTATGTATTTATAGATATAAGCATGGAAATAATTCATTGTTATATATACATCAGTGTGAATGGAAGAACTTTTTTTCTGTTTTATTTTTACATTTTATTTTTAAAAATTTTGAAATTTAATTTTGTTTATTTTTTTATACAGTAGGTTATTATTAGTTATCTATTTTATGCATATACATGTATACAGGTCAATCCCAATCTCCCAACTCATCCCACCACCACCACCCCATGGCTTCCCCCACTTTGTGTCCATACGTCTGTTCTCTACCTCTGTGTCTCTATTTCTGCCCTGCAAACCAGTTCATCTGTACCATTTTTCTAGGTTCCACATATAGGCATTAGTATACAATATTTGTTTTTCTCTTTCTGACTTACTTCACTCTGTATGACAGTCTCTAGATCCATCAACTTCTCTACAAATGACCCAGTTTCATTCCTTTTTATGGCTGAGTAATATTCCATTTTATATATGTACCACATCTTTATCCATTCGTCTGTCTGTGGGCATTTAGGTTGCTTCCATTACCTGGCTATTGTAAATAGTGCTGCAATGAACATTGTGGTGAATGTGTCTTTGTGATTTATGGTTTTCTCTGGGTATATGCCCAGAAGTGGGATTGCTGGATCCTATGGTAATTCTCTTTTTAGTTTTTTAGAGGAACCTCCATACTGTTCTCCATAGTGACTGTATCAATTTACATTCCCACCAATAGCGGAAGAGGGTTCCTTTTGTCCACACCCTCCCCAGAATTTGTTGTTTGTACATTATCTGATGATGCCGATTCTAACAGGTGTGAGGTCTTACCTCATTGTAGTTTTGATTTGCATTTCTCTAATAATTAGTGATGTTGAGCAGCTTCTCATGTGCGTCTTGGCCATCTCTGTGTCTTCTTTGAAGAAACGTCTCTTTAGATCTTCTGCCCAGTTTTGTATTGGGTTGTTTGTTTTATTAATATTAAGCTGCATGAGCTGTTTATATATATTGGAGATTAAACCTTTGTCCATTGATTCGTTTGTGAACGTTTTCGCCCATTCTGAGGGTTGCCTTTTTCCATTCCCGTTTTTTTAACAAAGAAAGAAAGAAAGCCAAAGAAGCAGAACACTAATGTGCGTGAAATATGCCTCTTGAAACTGTCGTTTTGAAATATGGACGTCTTTTGAATTTTTTGGTCGATATATGACCCCAGGATTTGTTTTCAGGGCAGGTGTCATTTACAGGCCGGTAATGATTTGGAATATCCACTGACCATTAGCGCTGGGATTAAAGCTGCAGTTGTGAGAAACGGCCACAAGGTGGCAGCAGTTCTCCCTTACCAAATCTGGTTACTAGGGCAGCAGAGCCTCAATGGAAGTCGCGTTCTAGATTGGAATGTAGAACGGAATGTGCCAGGAGAAAGCCCCTCAAGTGTGTCTCACTACTTCTTGTTCTTGTTTTTAATTTAATCTTTTATTTTTTATTACAGCAAGTTTGAGTACAACGTTTAGCTTGTTGTAGGTGTGCAAGAGGTGGTTCTTTTACACATATACATATGTCTGTTCTTCCTGGGATCCTTTTCCCATGTACGTTATGACAGAATGTTGAGTAGTCTTCTCTTGGTACTCCGTAGGTCTTTGGTGATTATATACGTCTACTGTGTTTGTATATGTCTGTTAACCCCAATATCGTAATGAATTCAATCCTCACACCTTTCCTTTGGTGAACCATAAGTTTCTTTAATGAATCTGTGATTGCCCTTCTCCGTGGAAATATCTGCCCTGGTATCAATTTATAGGTAACACCTATAAGTGATATGATACGATATGTGTCTTTCACTTTCTGACTTACTCCAAGTCACGTGATTACCTCGAGACTCATCTACGGTGCTGCAAATGGCATTGTGTCCTTTTTTTCCTTGGCGAATATTCTGTCTTAGCGAGGTCCATTTTCTGCAATGTGATTCCCTGAGGGCTGAGGATTAGCTGCCCTGGGCAGCCTGACCCTGCCGGCAAGCCCTCCCCAGGTGTGCCTGGGTTGAGGTCAATATAAACAGCACTCCAGGCAGCAATAGCCCCTGCAGCTGTGCCTGACTCCATATTCTCTGCCCCGTCAGCAGTCTCGGGGCTGTGCTGGTGGGAGGGTGGGAGGGTCCACGGCTTTGTGGGTGGCCCGGTGTGAGTGGGGCTCTGCTGGACTTTCGGCAGGAGTTGCCAGGCTGCCACCTGTAAAGGAGAGGATGTGTCACCCATAACTTCCACTGGAATATCTCTCCGGGCTGAGGTGAGGAAGGAAAAACAGGAGTGGGGGCCGGGACAGGAGGGGTATCTCAGGCAGGGCAATGGAAAGCTTCCAGAAGAGCGCCCGTGGCCAGGACCATCCTGGCTGACCTGCAGGCACCAAGTTGGCCTGCGTGCCGTCGCTGGTGTGGCTCCACGGCCCTCCCTCTAGGCTTTCAAGCCCTTGTACATATTCAGGTGTTTCACCTGGGAAGGGTGGGAACAGTTCAGCAGCATCTGGCCTGGGGCTCAGCTCACGTTTACTCACAGAGGCCTGGGCACGGTCTCCCAGCTTTGCAATAAGGACGCTCCTTGCGTGGGCGGGTGGGGCTGCTGGCTGTATGGGAGATGATTCCCCACCTCTGACCAATTTCAGAATTGTTTACCACTGGAGCAAGTGCCTTGGTAGTGTTTTCCTCTGTATAACTGTTAGGTTCAGTTTTTTTTTTTTCTTTTTTGGTTCAAGTTAGATTTTATTCCTCTTTTATGTATTTATAGATATAAGCATGGAAATAATTCATTGTTATATATACATCAGTGTGAATGGAAGAACTTTTTTTCTGCTTTATTTTTACATTTTATTTTTAAAAATTTTGAAATTTAATTTTGTTTATTTTTTTATACAGTAGGTTATTATTAGTTATCTATTTTATGCATATACATGTATACAGGTCAATCCCAATCTCCCAACTCATCCCACCACCACCACCCCATGGCTTCCCCCACTTTGTGTCCATACGTCTGTTCTCTACCTCTGTGTCTCTATTTCTGCCCTGCAAACCAGTTCATCTGTACCATTTTTCTAGGTTCCACATATAGGCATTAGTATACAATATTTGTTTTTCTCTTTCTGACTTACTTCACTCTGTATGACAGTCTCTAGATCCATCAACTTCTCTACAAATGACCCAGTTTCATTCCTTTTTATGGCTGAGTAATATTCCATTTTATATATGTACCACATCTTTATCCATTCGTCTGTCTGTGGGCATTTAGGTTGCTTCCATTACCTGGCTATTGTAAATAGTGCTGCAATGAACATTGTGGTGAATGTGTCTTTGTGATTTATGGTTTTCTCTGGGTATATGCCCAGAAGTGGGATTGCTGGATCCTATGGTAATTCTCTTTTTAGTTTTTTAGAGGAACCTCCATACTGTTCTCCATAGTGACTGTATCAATTTACATTCCCACCAATAGCGGAAGAGGGTTCCTTTTGTCCACACCCTCCCCAGAATTTGTTGTTTGTACATTATCTGATGATGCCGATTCTAACAGGTGTGAGGTCTTACCTCATTGTAGTTTTGATTTGCATTTCTCTAATAATTAGTGATGTTGAGCAGCTTCTCATGTGCGTCTTGGCCATCTCTGTGTCTTCTTTGAAGAAACGTCTCTTTAGATCTTCTGCCCAGTTTTGTATTGGGTTGTTTGTTTTATTAATATTAAGCTGCATGAGCTGTTTATATATATTGGAGATTAAACCTTTGTCCATTGATTCGTTTGTGAACGTTTTCGCCCATTCTGAGGGTTGCCTTTTTCCATTCCCGTTTTTTTAACAAAGAAAGAAAGAAAGCCAAAGAAGCAGAACACTAATGTGCGTGAAATATGCCTCTTGAAACTGTCGTTTTGAAATATGGACGTCTTTTGAATTTTTTGGTCGATATATGACCCCAGGATTTGTTTTCAGGGCAGGTGTCATTTACAGGCCGGTAATGATTTGGAATATCCACTGACCATTAGCGCTGGGATTAAAGCTGCAGTTGTGAGAAACGGCCACAAGGTGGCAGCAGTTCTCCCTTACCAAATCTGGTTACTAGGGCAGCAGAGCCTCAATGGAAGTCGCGTTCTAGATTGGAATGTAGAACGGAATGTGCCAGGAGAAAGCCCCTCAAGTGTGTCTCACTACTTCTTGTTCTTGTTTTTAATTTAATCTTTTATTTTTTATTACAGCAAGTTTGAGTACAACGTTTAGCTTGTTGTAGGTGTGCAAGAGGTGGTTCTTTTACACATATACATATGTCTGTTCTTCCTGGGATCCTTTTCCCATGTACGTTATGACAGAATGTTGAGTAGTCTTCTCTTGGTACTCCGTAGGTCTTTGGTGATTATATACGTCTACTGTGTTTGTATATGTCTGTTAACCCCAATATCGTAATGAATTCAATCCTCACACCTTTCCTTTGGTGAACCATAAGTTTCTTTAATGAATCTGTGATTGCCCTTCTCCGTGGAAATATCTGCCCTGGTATCAATTTATAGGTAACACCTATAAGTGATATGATACGATATGTGTCTTTCACTTTCTGACTTACTCCAAGTCACGTGATTACCTCGAGACTCATCTACGGTGCTGCAAATGGCATTGTGTCCTTTTTTTCCTTGGCGAATATTCTGTCTTAGCGAGGTCCATTTTCTGCAATGTGATTCCCTGAGGGCTGAGGATTAGCTGCCCTGGGCAGCCTGATCCTGCCGGCAAGCCCTCCCCAGGTGTGCCTGGGTTGAGGTCAATATAAACAGCACTCCAGGCAGCAATAGCCCCTGCAGCTGTGCCTGACTCCATATTCTCTGCCCCGTCAGCAGTCTCGGGGCTGTGCTGGTGGGAGGGTGGGAGGGTCCACGGCTTTGTGGGTGGCCCGGTGTGAGTGGGGCTCTGCTGGACTTTCGGCAGGAGTTGCCAGGCTGCCACCTGTAAAGGAGAGGATGTGTCACCCATAACTTCCACTGGAATATCTCTCCGGGCTGAGGTGAGGAAGGAAAAACAGGAGTGGGGGCCGGGACAGGAGGGGTATCTCAGGCAGGGCAATGGAAAGCTTCCAGAAGAGCGCCCGTGGCCAGGACCATCCTGGCTGACCTGCAGGCACCAAGTTGGCCTGCGTGCCGTCGCTGGTGTGGCTCCACGGCCCTCCCTCTAGGCTTTCAAGCCCTTGTACATATTCAGGTGTTTCACCTGGGAAGGGTGGGAACAGTTCAGCAGCATCTGGCCTGGGGCTCAGCTCACGTTTACTCACAGAGGCCTGGGCACGGTCTCCCAGCTTTGCAATAAGGACGCTCCTTGCGTGGGCGGGTGGGGCTGCTGGCTGTATGGGAGATGATTCCCCACCTCTGACCAATTTCAGAATTGTTTACCACTGGAGCAAGTGCCTTGGTAGTGTTTTCCTCTGTATAACTGTTAGGTTCAGTTTTTTTTTTTTTTTCTTTTTTGGTTCAAGTTAGATTTTATTCCTCTTTTATGTATTTATAGATATAAGCATGGAAATAATTCATTGTTATATATACATCAGTGTGAATGGAAGAATTTTTTTCTGTTTTATTTTTACATTTTATTTTTAAAAATTTTGAAATTTAATTTTGTTTATTTTTTTATACAGTAGGTTATTATTAGTTATCTATTTTATGCATATACATGTATACAGGTCAATCCCAATCTCCCAACTCATCCCACCACCACCACCCCATGGCTTCCCCCACTTTGTGTCCATACGTCTGTTCTCTACCTCTGTGTCTCTATTTCTGCCCTGCAAACCAGTTCATCTGTACCATTTTTCTAGGTTCCACATATAGGCATTAGTATACAATATTTGTTTTTCTCTTTCTGACTTACTTCACTCTGTATGACAGTCTCCAGATCCATCAACTTCTCTACAAATGACCCAGTTTCATTCCTTTTTATGGCTGAGTAATATTCCATTTTATATATGTACCACATCTTTATCCATTCGTCTGTCTGTGGGCATTTAGGTTGCTTCCATTACCTGGCTATTGTAAATAGTGCTGCAATGAACATTGTGGTGAATGTGTCTTTGTGATTTATGGTTTTCTCTGGGTATATGCCCAGAAGTGGGATTGCTGGATCCTATGGTAATTCTCTTTTTAGTTTTTTAAAGGAACCTCCATACTGTTCTCCATAGTGACTGTATCAATTTACATTCCCACCAATAGCGGAAGAGGGTTCCTTTTGTCCACACCCTCCCCAGAATTTGTTGTTTGTACATTATCTGATGATGCCGATTCTAACAGGTGTGAGGTCTTACCTCATTGTAGTTTTGATTTGCATTTCTCTAATAATTAGTGATGTTGAGCAGCTTCTCATGTGCGTCTTGGCCATCTCTGTGACTTCTTTGAAGAAACGTCTCTTTAGATCTTCTGCCCAGTTTTGTATTGGGTTGTTTGTTTTATTAATATTAAGCTGCATGAGCTGTTTATATATATTGGAGATTAAACCTTTGTCCATTGATTCGTTTGTGAACGTTTTCGCCCATTCTGAGGGTTGCCTTTTTCCATTCCCGTTTTTTTAACAAAGAAAGAAAGAAAGCAAAAGAAGCAGAACACTAATGTGCGTGAAATATGCCTCTTGAAACTGTCGTTTTGAAATATGGACGTCTTTTGAATTTTTTGGTCGATATATGACCCCAGGATTTGTTTTCAGGGCAGGTGTCATTTACAGGCCGGTAATGATTTGGAATATCCACTGACCATTAGCGCTGGGATTAAAGCTGCAGTTGTGAGAAACGGCCACAAGGTGGCAGCAGTTCTCCCTTACCAAATCTGGTTACTAGGGCAGCAGAGCCTCAATGGAAGTCGCGTTCTAGATTGGAATGTAGAACGGAATGTGCCAGGAGAAAGCCCCTCAAGTGTGTCTCACTACTTCTTGTTCTTGTTTTTAATTTAATCTTTTATTTTTTATTACAGCAAGTTTGAGTACAACGTTTAGCTTGTTGTAGGTGTGCAAGAGGTGGTTCTTTTACACATATACATATGTCTGTTCTTCCTGGGATCCTTTTCCCATGTACGTTATGACAGAATGTTGAGTAGTCTTCTCTTGGTACTCCGTAGGTCTTTGGTGATTATATACGTCTACTGTGTTTGTATATGTCTGTTAACCCCAATATCGTAATGAATTCAATCCTCACACCTTTCCTTTGGTGAACCATAAGTTTCTTTAATGAATCTGTGATTGCCCTTCTCCGTGGAAATATCTGCCCTGGTATCAATTTATAGGTAACACCTATAAGTGATATGATACGATATGTGTCTTTCACTTTCTGACTTACTCCAAGTCACGTGATTACCTCGAGACTCATCTACGGTGCTGCAAATGGCATTGTGTCCTTTTTTTCCTTGGCGAATATTCTGTCTTAGCGAGGTCCATTTTCTGCAATGTGATTCCCTGAGGGCTGAGGATTAGCTGCCCTGGGCAGCCTGACCCTGCCGGCAAGCCCTCCCCAGGTGTGCCTGGGTTGAGGTCAATATAAACAGCACTCCAGGCAGCAATAGCCCCTGCAGCTGTGCCTGACTCCATATTCTCTGCCCCGTCAGCAGTCTCGGGGCTGTGCTGGTGGGAGGGTGGGAGGGTCCCCGGCTTTGTGGGTGGCCCGGTGTGAGTGGGGCTCTGCTGGACTTTCGGCAGGAGTTGCCAGGCTGCCACCTGTAAAGAAGAGGATGTGTCACCCATAACTTCCACTGGAATATCTCTCCGGGCTGAGGTGAGGAAGGAAAAACAGGAGTGGGGGCCGGGACAGGAGGGGTATCTCAGGCAGGGCAATGGAAAGCTTCCAGAAGAGCGCCCGTGGCCAGGACCATCCTGGCTGACCTGCAGGCACCAAGTTGGCCTGCGTGCCGTCGCTGGTGTGGCTCCACGGCCCTCCCTCTAGGCTTTCAAGCCCTTGTACATATTCAGGTGTTTCACCTGGGAAGGGTGGGAACAGTTCAGCAGCATCTGGCCTGGGGCTCAGCTCACGTTTACTCACAGAGGCCTGGGCACGGTCTCCCAGCTTTGCAATAAGGACGCTCCTTGCGTGGGCGGGTGGGGCTGCTGGCTGTATGGGAGATGATTCCCCACCTCTGACCAATTTCAGAATTGTTTACCACTGGAGCAAGTGCCTTGGTAGTGTTTTCCTCTGTATAACTGTTAGGTTCAGTTTTTTTTTTTTTTTCTTTTTTGGTTCAAGTTAGATTTTATTCCTCTTTTATGTATTTATAGATATAAGCATGGAAATAATTCATTGTTATATATACATCAGTGTGAATGGAAGAACTTTTTTTCTGCTTTATTTTTACATTTTATTTTTTAAAATTTTGAAATTTAATTTTGTTTATTTTTTTATACAGTAGGTTATTATTAGTTATCTATTTTATGCATATACATGTTTACAGGTCAATCCCAATCTCCCAACTCATCCCACCACCACCACCCCATGGCTTCCCCCACTTTGTGTCCATACGTCTGTTCTCTACCTCTGTGTCTCTATTTCTGCCCTGCAAACCAGTTCATCTGTACCATTTTTCTAGGTTCCACATATAGGCATTAGTATACAATATTTGTTTTTCTCTTTCTGACTTACTTCACTCTGTATGACAGTCTCTAGATCCATCAACTTCTCTACAAATGACCCAGTTTCATTCCTTTTTATGGCTGAGTAATATTCCATTTTATATATGTACCACATCTTTATCCATTCGTCTGTCTGTGGGCATTTAGGTTGCTTCCATTACCTGGCTATTGTAAATAGTGCTGCAATGAACATTGTGGTGAATGTGTCTTTGTGATTTATGGTTTTCTCTGGGTATATGCCCAGAAGTGGGATTGCTGGATCCTATGGTAATTCTCTTTTTAGTTTTTTAGAGGAACCTCCATACTGTTCTCCATAGTGACTGTATCAATTTACATTCCCACCAATAGCGGAAGAGGGTTCCTTTTGTCCACACCCTCCCCAGAATTTGTTGTTTGTACATTATCTGATGATGCCGATTCTAACAGGTGTGAGGTCTTACCTCATTGTAGTTTTGATTTGCATTTCTCTAATAATTAGTGATGTTGAGCAGCTTCTCATGTGCGTCTTGGCCATCTCTGTGTCTTCTTTGAAGAAACGTCTCTTTAGATCTTCTGCCCAGTTTTGTATTGGGTTGTTTGTTTTATTAATATTAAGCTGCATGAGCTGTTTATATATATTGGAGATTAAACCTTTGTCCATTGATTCGTTTGTGAACGTTTTCGCCCATTGTGAGGGTTGCCTTTTTCCATTCCCGTTTTTTTAACAAAGAAAGAAAGAAAGCAAAAGAAGCAGAACACTAATGTGCGTGAAATATGCCTCTTGAAACTGTCGTTTTGAAATATGGACGTCTTTTGAATTTTTTGGTCGATATATGACCCCAGGATTTGTTTTCAGGGCAGGTGTCATTTACAGGCCGGTAATGATTTGGAATATCCACTGACCATTAGCGCTGGGATTAAAGCTGCAGTTGTGAGAAACGGCCACAAGATGGCAGCAGTTCTCCCTTACCAAATCTGGTTACTAGGGCAGCAGAGCCTCAATGGAAGTCGCGTTCTAGATTGGAATGTAGAACGGAATGTGCCAGGAGAAAGCCCCTCAAGTGTGTCTCACTACTTCTTGTTCTTGTTTTTAATTTAATCTTTTATTTTTTATTACAGCAAGTTTGAGTACAACGTTTAGCTTGTTGTAGGTGTGCAAGAGGTGGTTCTTTTACACATATACATATGTCTGTTCTTCCTGGGATCCTTTTCCCATGTACGTTATGACAGAATGTTGAGTAGTCTTCTCTTGGTACTCCGTAGGTCTTTGGTGATTATATACGTCTACTGTGTTTGTATATGTCTGTTAACCCCAATATCGTAATGAATTCAATCCTCACACCTTTCCTTTGGTGAACCATAAGTTTCTTTAATGAATCTGTGATTGCCCTTCTCCGTGGAAATATCTGCCCTGGTATCAATTTATAGGTAACACCTATAAGTGATATGATACGATATGTGTCTTTCACTTTCTGACTTACTCCAAGTCACGTGATTACCTCGAGACTCATCTACGGTGCTGCAAATGGCATTGTGTCCTTTTTTTCCTTGGCGAATATTCTGTCTTAGCGAGGTCCATTTTCTGCAATGTGATTCCCTGAGGGCTGAGGATTAGCTGCCCTGGGCAGCCTGACCCTGCCGGCAAGCCCTCCCCAGGTGTGCCTGGGTTGAGGTCAATATAAACAGCACTCCAGGCAGCAATAGCCCCTGCAGCTGTGCCTGACTCCATATTCTCTGCCCCGTCAGCAGTCTCGGGGCTGTGCTGGTGGGAGGGTGGGAGGGTCCCCGGCTTTGTGGGTGGCCCGGTGTGAGTGGGGCTCTGCTGGACTTTCGGCAGGAGTTGCCAGGCTGCCACCTGTAAAGAAGAGGATGTGTCACCCATAACTTCCACTGGAATATCTCTCCGGGCTGAGGTGAGGAAGGAAAAACAGGAGTGGGGGCCGGGACAGGAGGGGTATCTCAGGCAGGGCAATGGAAAGCTTCCAGAAGAGCGCCCGTGGCCAGGACCATCCTGGCTGACCTGCAGGCACCAAGTTGGCCTGCGTGCCGTCGCTGGTGTGGCTCCACGGCCCTCCCTCTAGGCTTTCAAGCCCTTGTACATATTCAGGTGTTTCACCTGGGAAGGGTGGGAACAGTTCAGCAGCATCTGGCCTGGGGCTCAGCTCACGTTTACTCACAGAGGCCTGGGCACGGTCTCCCAGCTTTGCAATAAGGACGCTCCTTGCGTGGGCGGGTGGGGCTGCTGGCTGTATGGGAGATGATTCCCCACCTCTGACCAATTTCAGAATTGTTTACCACTGGAGCAAGTGCCTTGGTAGTGTTTTCCTCTGTATAACTGTTAGGTTCAGTTTTTTTTTTTTTTTTCTTTTTTGGTTCAAGTTAGATTTTATTCCTCTTTTATGTATTTATAGATATAAGCATGGAAATAATTCATTGTTATATATACATCAGTGTGAATGGAAGAACTTTTTTTCTGCTTTATTTTTACATTTTATTTTTTAAAATTTTGAAATTTAATTTTGTTTATTTTTTTATACAGTAGGTTATTATTAGTTATCTATTTTATGCATATACATGTTTACAGGTCAATCCCAATCTCCCAACTCATCCCACCACCACCACCCCATGGCTTCCCCCACTTTGTGTCCATACGTCTGTTCTCTACCTCTGTGTCTCTATTTCTGCCCTGCAAACCAGTTCATCTGTACCATTTTTCTAGGTTCCACATATAGGCATTAGTATACAATATTTGTTTTTCTCTTTCTGACTTACTTCACTCTGTATGACAGTCTCTAGATCCATCAACTTCTCTACAAATGACCCAGTTTCATTCCTTTTTATGGCTGAGTAATATTCCATTTTATATATGTACCACATCTTTATCCATTCGTCTGTCTGTGGGCATTTAGGTTGCTTCCATTACCTGGCTATTGTAAATAGTGCTGCAATGAACATTGTGGTGAATGTGTCTTTGTGATTTATGGTTTTCTCTGGGTATATGCCCAGAAGTGGGATTGCTGGATCCTATGGTAATTCTCTTTTTAGTTTTTTAGAGGAACCTCCATACTGTTCTCCATAGTGACTGTATCAATTTACATTCCCACCAATAGCGGAAGAGGGTTCCTTTTGTCCACACCCTCCCCAGAATTTGTTGTTTGTACATTATCTGATGATGCCGATTCTAACAGGTGTGAGGTCTTACCTCATTGTAGTTTTGATTTGCATTTCTCTAATAATTAGTGATGTTGAGCAGCTTCTCATGTGCGTCTTGGCCATCTCTGTGTCTTCTTTGAAGAAACGTCTCTTTAGATCTTCTGCCCATTTTTGTATTGGGTTGTTTGTTTTATTAATATTAAGCTGCATGAGCTGTTTATATATATTGGAGATTAAACCTTTGTCCATTGATTCGTTTGTGAACGTTTTCGCCCATTGTGAGGGTTGCCTTTTTCCATTCCCGTTTTTTTAACAAAGAAAGAAAGAAAGCAAAAGAAGCAGAACACTAATGTGCGTGAAATATGCCTCTTGAAACTGTCGTTTTGAAATATGGACGTCTTTTGAATTTTTTGGTCGATATATGACCCCAGGATTTGTTTTCAGGGCAGGTGTCATTTACAGGCCGGTAATGATTTGGAATATCCACTGACCATTAGCGCTGGGATTAAAGCTGCAGTTGTGAGAAACGGCCACAAGGTGGCAGCAGTTCTCCCTTACCAAATCTGGTTACTAGGGCAGCAGAGCCTCAATGGAAGTCGCGTTCTAGATTGGAATGTAGAACGGAATGTGCCAGGAGAAAGCCCCTCAAGTGTGTCTCACTACTTCTTGTTCTTGTTTTTAATTTAATCTTTTATTTTTTATTACAGCAAGTTTGAGTACAACGTTTAGCTTGTTGTAGGTGTGCAAGAGGTGGTTCTTTTACACATATACATATGTCTGTTCTTCCTGGGATCCTTTTCCCATGTACGTTATGACAGAATGTTGAGTAGTCTTCTCTTGGTACTCCGTAGGTCTTTGGTGATTATATACGTCTACTGTGTTTGTATATGTCTGTTAACCCCAATATCGTAATGAATTCAATCCTCACACCTTTCCTTTGGTGAACCATAAGTTTCTTTAATGAATCTGTGATTGCCCTTCTCCGTGGAAATATCTGCCCTGGTATCAATTTATAGGTAACACCTATAAGTGATATGATACGATATGTGTCTTTCACTTTCTGACTTACTCCAAGTCACGTGATTACCTCGAGACTCATCTACGGTGCTGCAAATGGCATTGTGTCCTTTTTTTCCTTGGCGAATATTCTGTCTTAGCGAGGTCCATTTTCTGCAATGTGATTCCCTGAGGGCTGAGGATTAGCTGCCCTGGGCAGCCTGACCCTGCCGGCAAGCCCTCCCCAGGTGTGCCTGGGTTGAGGTCAATATAAACAGCACTCCAGGCAGCAGTAGCCCCTGTAGCTGTGCCTGACTCCATATTCTCTGCCCCGTCAGCAGTCTCGGGGCTGTGCTGGTGGGAGGGTGGGAGGGTCCACGGCTTTGTGGGTGGCCCGGTGTGAGTGGGGCTCTGCTGGACTTACGGCAGGAGTTGCCAGGATGCCACCTGTAAAGGAGAGGATGTGTCACCGATAACTTCCACTGGAATATCTCTCCGGGCTGAGGTGAGGAAGGAAAAAAAGGAGTGGGGGCCGGGACAGGAGGGGTATCTCAGGCAGGGCAATGGAAAGCTTCCAGAAGAGCGCCCGTGGCCAGGACCATCCTGGCTGACCTGCAGACACCAAGTTGGCCTGCGTGCCGTCGCTGGTGTGGCTCCACGGCCCTCCCTCTAGGCTTTCAAGCCCTTGTACATATTCAGGTGTTTCACCTGGGAAGGGTGGGAACAGTTCAGCAGCATCTGGCCTGGGGCTCAGCTCACGTTTACTCACAGAGGCCTGGGCACGGTCTCCCAGCTTTGCAATAAGGACGCTCCTTGCGTGGGCGGGTGGGGCTGCTGGCTGTATGGGAGATGATTCCCCACCTCTGACCAATTTCAGAATTGTTTACCACTGGAGCAAGTGCCTTGGTAGTGTTTTCCTCTGTATAACTGTTAGGTTCAGTTTTTTTTTTTTTTCTTTTTTGGTTCAAGTTAGATTTTATTCCTCTTTTATGTATTTATAGATATAAGCATGGAAATAATTCATTGTTATATATACATCAGTGTGAATGGAAGAACTTTTTTTCTGTTTTATTTTTACATTTTATTTTTAAAAATTTTGAAATTTAATTTTGTTTATTTTTTTATACAGTAGGTTATTATTAGTTATCTATTTTATGCATATACATGTATACAGGTCAATCCCAATCTCCCAACTCATCCCACCACCACCACCCCATGGCTTCCCCCACTTTGTGTCCATACGTCTGTTCTCTACCTCTGTGTCTCTATTTCTGCCCTGCAAACCAGTTCATCTGTACCATTTTTCTAGGTTCCACATATAGGCATTAGTATACAATATTTGTTTTTCTCTTTCTGACTTACTTCACTCTGTATGACAGTCTGTAGATCCATCAACTTCTCTACAAATGACCCAGTTTCATTCCTTTTTATGGCTGAGTAATATTCCATTTTATATATGTACCACATCTTTATCCATTCGTCTGTCTGTGGGCATTTAGGTTGCTTCCATTACCTGGCTATTGTAAATAGTGCTGCAATGAACATTGTGGTGAATGTGTCTTTGTGATTTATGGTTTTCTCTGGGTATATGCCCAGAAGTGGGATTGCTGGATCCTATGGTAATTCTCTTTTTAGTTTTTTAAAGGAACCTCCATACTGTTCTCCATAGTGACTGTATCAATTTACATTCCCACCAATAGCGGAAGAGGGTTCCTTTTGTCCACACCCTCCCCAGAATTTGTTGTTTGTACATTATCTGATGATGCCGATTCTAACAGGTGTGAGGTCTTACCTCATTGTAGTTTTGATTTGCATTTCTCTAATAATTAGTGATGTTGAGCAGCTTCTCATGTGCGTCTTGGCCATCTCTGTGTCTTCTTTGAAGAAACGTCTCTTTAGATCTTCTGCCCAGTTTTGTATTGGGTTGTTTGTTTTATTAATATTAAGCTGCATGAGCTGTTTATATATATTGGAGATTAAACCTTTGTCCATTGATTCGTTTGTGAACGTTTTCGCCCATTCTGAGGGTTGCCTTTTTCCATTCCCGTTTTTTTAACAAAGAAAGAAAGAAAGCCAAAGAAGCAGAACACTAATGTGCGTGAAATATGCCTCTTGAAACTGTCGTTTTGAAATATGGACGTCTTTTGAATTTTTTGGTCGATATATGACCCCAGGATTTGTTTTCAGGGCAGGTGTCATTTACAGGCCGGTAATGATTTGGAATATCCACTGACCATTAGCGCTGGGATTAAAGCTGCAGTTGTGAGAAACGGCCACAAGGTGGCAGCAGTTCTCCCTTACCAAATCTGGTTACTAGGGCAGCAGAGCCTCAATGGAAGTCGCGTTCTAGATTGGAATGTAGAACGGAATGTGCCAGGAGAAAGCCCCTCAAGTGTGTCTCACTACTTCTTGTTCTTGTTTTTAATTTATTTTTTTATTTTTTATTACAGCAAGTTTGAGTACAACGTTTAGCTTGTTGTAGGTGTGCAAGAGGTGGTTCTTTTACACATATACATATGTCTGTTCTTCCTGGGATCCTTTTCCCATGTACGTTATGACAGAATGTTGAGTAGTCTTCTCTTGGTACTCCGTAGGTCTTTGGTGATTATATACGTCTACTGTGTTTGTATATGTCTGTTAACCCCAATATCGTAATGAATTCAATCCTCACACCTTTCCTTTGGTGAACCATAAGTTTCTTTAATGAATCTGTGATTGCCCTTCTCCGTGGAAATATCTGCCCTGGTATCAATTTATAGGTAACACCTATAAGTGATATGATACGATATGTGTCTTTCACTTTCTGCCTTACTCCAAGTCACGTGATTACCTCGAGACTCATCTACGGTGCTGCAAATGGCATTGTGTCCTTTTTTTCCTTGGCGAATATTCTGTCTTAGCGAGGTCCATTTTCTGCAATGTGATTCCCTGAGGGCTGAGGATTAGCTGCCCTGGGCAGCCTGACCCTGCCGGCAAGCCCTCCCCAGGTGTGCCTGGGTTGAGGTCAATATAAACAGCACTCCAGGCAGCAATAGCCCCTGCAGCTGTGCCTGACTCCATATTCTCTGCCCCGTCAGCAGTCTCGGGGCTGTGCTGGTGGGAGGGTGGGAGGGTCCACGGCTTTGTGGGTGGCCCGGTGTGAGTGGGGCTCTGCTGGACTTTCGGCAGGAGTTGCCAGGCTGCCACCTGTAAAGGAGAGGATGTGTCACCCATAACTTCCACTGGAATATCTCTCCGGGCTGAGGTGAGGAAGGAAAAACAGGAGTGGGGGCCGGGACAGGAGGGGTATCTCAGGCAGGGCAATGGAAAGCTTCCAGAAGAGCGCCCGTGGCCAGGACCATCCTGGCTGACCTGCAGACACCAAGTTGGCCTGCGTGCCGTCGCTGGTGTGGCTCCACGGCCCTCCCTCTAGGCTTTCAAGCCCTTGTACATATTCAGGTGTTTCACCTGGGAAGGGTGGGAACAGTTCAGCAGCATCTGGCCTGGGGCTCAGCTCACGTTTACTCACAGAGGCCTGGGCACGGTCTCCCAGCTTTGCAATAAGGACGCTCCTTGCGTGGGCGGGTGGGGCTGCTGGCTGTATGGGAGATGATTCCCCACCTCTGACCAATTTCAGAATTGTTTACCACTGGAGCAAGTGCCTTGGTAGTGTTTTCCTCTGTATAACTGTTAGGTTCAGTTTTTTTTTTTTTCTTTTTTGGTTCAAGTTAGATTTTATTCCTCTTTTATGTATTTATAGATATAAGCATGGAAATAATTCATTGTTATATATACATCAGTGTGAATGGAAGAACTTTTTTTCTGTTTTATTTTTACATTTTATTTTTAAAAATTTTGAAATTTAATTTTGTTTATTTTTTTATACAGTAGGTTATTATTAGTTATCTATTTTATGCATATACATGTATACAGGTCAATCCCAATCTCCCAACTCATCCCACCACCACCACCCCATGGCTTCCCCCACTTTGTGTCCATACGTCTGTTCTCTACCTCTGTGTCTCTATTTCTGCCCTGCAAACCAGTTCATCTGTACCATTTTTCTAGGTTCCACATATAGGCATTAGTATACAATATTTGTTTTTCTCTTTCTGACTTACTTCACTCTGTATGACAGTCTCTAGATCCATCAACTTCTCTACAAATGACCCAGTTTCATTCCTTTTTATGGCTGAGTAATATTCCATTTTATATATGTACCACATCTTTATCCATTCGTCTGTCTGTGGGCATTTAGGTTGCTTCCATTACCTGGCTATTGTAAATAGTGCTGCAATGAACATTGTGGTGAATGTGTCTTTGTGATTTATGGTTTTCTCTGGGTATATGCCCAGAAGTGGGATTGCTGGATCCTATGGTAATTCTCTTTTTAGTTTTTTAGAGGAACCTCCATACTGTTCTCCATAGTGACTGTATCAATTTACATTCCCACCAATAGCGGAAGAGGGTTCCTTTTGTCCACACCCTCCCCAGAATTTGTTGTTTGTACATTATCTGATGATGCCGATTCTAACAGGTGTGAGGTCTTACCTCATTGTAGTTTTGATTTGCATTTCTCTAATAATTAGTGATGTTGAGCAGCTTCTCATGTGCGTCTTGGCCATCTCTGTGTCTTCTTTGAAGAAACGTCTCTTTAGATCTTCTGCCCAGTTTTGTATTGGGTTGTTTGTTTTATTAATATTAAGCTGCATGAGCTGTTTATATATATTGGAGATTAAACCTTTGTCCATTGATTCGTTTGTGAACGTTTTCGCCCATTCTGAGGGTTGCCTTTTTCCATTCCCGTTTTTTTAACAAAGAAAGAAAGAAAGCCAAAGAAGCAGAACACTAATGTGCGTGAAATATGCCTCTTGAAACTGTCGTTTTGAAATATGGACGTCTTTTGAATTTTTTGGTCGATATATGACCCCAGGATTTGTTTTCAGGGCAGGTGTCATTTACAGGCCGGTAATGATTTGGAATATCCACTGACCATTAGCGCTGGGATTAAAGCTGCAGTTGTGAGAAACGGCCACAAGGTGGCAGCAGTTCTCCCTTACCAAATCTGGTTACTAGGGCAGCAGAGCCTCAATGGAAGTCGCGTTCTAGATTGGAATGTAGAACGGAATGTGCCAGGAGAAAGCCCCTCAAGTGTGTCTCACTACTTCTTGTTCTTGTTTTTAATTTATTTTTTTATTTTTTATTACAGCAAGTTTGAGTACAACGTTTAGCTTGTTGTAGGTGTGCAAGAGGTGGTTCTTTTACACATATACATATGTCTGTTCTTCCTGGGATCCTTTTCCCATGTACGTTATGACAGAATGTTGAGTAGTCTTCTCTTGGTACTCCGTAGGTCTTTGGTGATTATATACGTCTACTGTGTTTGTATATGTCTGTTAACCCCAATATCGTAATGAATTCAATCCTCACACCTTTCCTTTGGTGAACCATAAGTTTCTTTAATGAATCTGTGATTGCCCTTCTCCGTGGAAATATCTGCCCTGGTATCAATTTATAGGTAACACCTATAAGTGATATGATACGATATGTGTCTTTCACTTTCTGCCTTACTCCAAGTCACGTGATTACCTCGAGACTCATCTACGGTGCTGCAAATGGCATTGTGTCCTTTTTTTCCTTGGCGAATATTCTGTCTTAGCGAGGTCCATTTTCTGCAATGTGATTCCCTGAGGGCTGAGGATTAGCTGCCCTGGGCAGCCTGACCCTGCCGGCAAGCCCTCCCCAGGTGTGCCTGGGTTGAGGTCAATATAAACAGCACTCCAGGCAGCAATAGCCCCTGCAGCTGTGCCTGACTCCATATTCTCTGCCCCGTCAGCAGTCTCGGGGCTGTGCTGGTGGGAGGGTGGGAGGGTCCACGGCTTTGTGGGTGGCCCGGTGTGAGTGGGGCTCTGCTGGACTTTCGGCAGGAGTTGCCAGGCTGCCACCTGTAAAGGAGAGGATGTGTCACCCATAACTTCCACTGGAATATCTCTCCGGGCTGAGGTGAGGAAGGAAAAACAGGAGTGGGGGCCGGGACAGGAGGGGTATCTCAGGCAGGGCAATGGAAAGCTTCCAGAAGAGCGCCCGTGGCCAGGACCATCCTGGCTGACCTGCAGACACCAAGTTGGCCTGCGTGCCGTCGCTGGTGTGGCTCCACGGCCCTCCCTCTAGGCTTTCAAGCCCTTGTACATATTCAGGTGTTTCACCTGGGAAGGGTGGGAACAGTTCAGCAGCATCTGGCCTGGGGCTCAGCTCACGTTTACTCACAGAGGCCTGGGCACGGTCTCCCAGCTTTGCAATAAGGACGCTCCTTGCGTGGGCGGGTGGGGCTGCTGGCTGTATGGGAGATGATTCCCCACCTCTGACCAATTTCAGAATTGTTTACCACTGGAGCAAGTGCCTTGGTAGTGTTTTCCTCTGTATAACTGTTAGGTTCAGTTTTTTTTTTTCTTTTTTGGTTCAAGTTAGATTTTATTCCTCTTTTATGTATTTATAGATATAAGCATGGAAATAATTCATTGTTATATATACATCAGTGTGAATGGAAGAACTTTTTTTCTGTTTTATTTTTACATTTTATTTTTAAAAATTTTGAAATTTAATTTTGTTTATTTTTTTATACAGTAGGTTATTATTAGTTATCTATTTTATGCATATACATGTATACAGGTCAATCCCAATCTCCCAACTCATCCCACCACCACCACCCCATGGCTTCCCCCACTTTGTGTCCATACGTCTGTTCTCTACCTCTGTGTCTCTATTTCTGCCCTGCAAACCAGTTCATCTGTACCATTTTTCTAGGTTCCACATATAGGCATTAGTATACAATATTTGTTTTTCTCTTTCTGACTTACTTCACTCTGTATGACAGTCTCTAGATCCATCAACTTCTCTACAAATGACCCAGTTTCATTCCTTTTTATGGCTGAGTAATATTCCATTTTATATATGTACCACATCTTTATCCATTCGTCTGTCTGTGGGCATTTAGGTTGCTTCCATTACCTGGCTATTGTAAATAGTGCTGCAATGAACATTGTGGTGAATGTGTCTTTGTGATTTATGGTTTTCTCTGGGTATATGCCCAGAAGTGGGATTGCTGGATCCTATGGTAATTCTCTTTTTAGTTTTTTAGAGGAACCTCCATACTGTTCTCCATAGTGACTGTATCAATTTACATTCCCACCAATAGCGGAAGAGGGTTCCTTTTGTCCACACCCTCCCCAGAATTTGTTGTTTGTACATTATCTGATGATGCCGATTCTAACAGGTGTGAGGTCTTACCTCATTGTAGTTTTGATTTGCATTTCTCTAATAATTAGTGATGTTGAGCAGCTTCTCATGTGCGTCTTGGCCATCTCTGTGACTTCTTTGAAGAAACGTCTCTTTAGATCTTCTGCCCATTTTTGTATTGGGTTGTTTGTTTTATTAATATTAAGCTGCATGAGCTGTTTATATATATTGGAGATTAAACCTTTGTCCATTGATTCGTTTGTAAACGTTTTCGCCCATTCTGATTGTTGCCTTTTTCCATTCCCGTTTTTTTAACAAAGAAAGAAAGAAAGCAAAAGAAGCAGAACACTAATGTGCGTGAAATATGCCTCTTGAAACTGTCGTTTTGAAATATGGACGTCTTTTGAATTTTTTGGTCGATATATGACCCCAGGATTTGTTTTCAGGGCAGGTGTCATTTACAGGCCGGTAATGATTTGGAATATCCACTGACCATTAGCGCTGGGATTAAAGCTGCAGTTGTGAGAAACGGCCACAAGGTGGCAGCAGTTCTCCCTTACCAAATCTGGTTACTAGGGCAGCAGAGCCTCAATGGAAGTCGCGTTCTAGATTGGAATGTAGAACGGAATGTGCCAGGAGAAAGCCCCTCAAGTGTGTCTCACTACTTCTTGTTCTTGTTTTTAATTTAATCTTTTATTTTTTATTACAGCAAGTTTGAGTACAACGTTTAGCTTGTTGTAGGTGTGCAAGAGGTGGTTCTTTTACACATATACATATGTCTGTTCTTCCTGGGATCCTTTTCCCATGTACGTTATGACAGAATGTTGAGTAGTCTTCTCTTGGTACTCCGTAGGTCTTTGGTGATTATATACGTCTACTGTGTTTGTATATGTCTGTTAACCCCAATATCGTAATGAATTCAATCCTCACACCTTTCCTTTGGTGAACCATAAGTTTCTTTAATGAATCTGTGATTGCCCTTCTCCGTGGAAATATCTGCCCTGGTATCAATTTATAGGTAACACCTATAAGTGATATGATACGATATGTGTCTTTCACTTTCTGCCTTACTCCAAGTCACGTGATTACCTCGAGACTCATCTACGGTGCTGCAAATGGCATTGTGTCCTTTTTTTCCTTGGCGAATATTCTGTCTTAGCGAGGTCCATTTTCTGCAATGTGATTCCCTGAGGGCTGAGGATTAGCTGCCCTGGGCAGCCTGACCCTGCCGGCAAGCCCTCCCCAGGTGTGCCTGGGTTGAGGTCAATATAAACAGCACTCCAGGCAGCAATAGCCCCTGCAGCTGTGCCTGACTCCATATTCTCTGCCCCGTCAGCAGTCTCGGGGCTGTGCTGGTGGGAGGGTGGGAGGGTCCACGGCTTTGTGGGTGGCCCGGTGTGAGTGGGGCTCTGCTGGACTTTCGGCAGGAGTTGCCAGGCTGCCACCTGTAAAGGAGAGGATGTGTCACCCATAACTTCCACTGGAATATCTCTCCGGGCTGAGGTGAGGAAGGAAAAACAGGAGTGGGGGCCGGGACAGGAGGGGTATCTCAGGCAGGGCAATGGAAAGCTTCCAGAAGAGCGCCCGTGGCCAGGACCATCCTGGCTGACCTGCAGACACCAAGTTGGCCTGCGTGCCGTCGCTGGTGTGGCTCCACGGCCCTCCCTCTAGGCTTTCAAGCCCTTGTACATATTCAGGTGTTTCACCTGGGAAGGGTGGGAACAGTTCAGCAGCATCTGGCCTGGGGCTCAGCTCACGTTTACTCACAGAGGCCTGGGCACGGTCTCCCAGCTTTGCAATAAGGACGCTCCTTGCGTGGGCGGGTGGGGCTGCTGGCTGTATGGGAGATGATTCCCCACCTCTGACCAATTTCAGAATTGTTTACCACTGGAGCAAGTGCCTTGGTAGTGTTTTCCTCTGTATAACTGTTAGGTTCAGTTTTTTTTTTTTTCTTTTTTGGTTCAAGTTAGATTTTATTCCTCTTTTATGTATTTATAGATATAAGCATGGAAATAATTCATTGTTATATATACATCAGTGTGAATGGAAGAACTTTTTTTCTGTTTTATTTTTACATTTTATTTTTAAAAATTTTGAAATTTAATTTTGTTTATTTTTTTATACAGTAGGTTATTATTAGTTATCTATTTTATGCATATACATGTATACAGGTCAATCCCAATCTCCCAACTCATCCCACCACCACCACCCCATGGCTTCCCCCACTTTGTGTCCATACGTCTGTTCTCTACCTCTGTGTCTCTATTTCTGCCCTGCAAACCAGTTCATCTGTACCATTTTTCTAGGTTCCACATATAGGCATTAGTATACAATATTTGTTTTTCTCTTTCTGACTTACTTCACTCTGTATGACAGTCTCTAGATCCATCAACTTCTCTACAAATGACCCAGTTTCATTCCTTTTTATGGCTGAGTAATATTCCATTTTATATATGTACCACATCTTTATCCATTCGTCTGTCTGTGGGCATTTAGGTTGCTTCCATTACCTGGCTATTGTAAATAGTGCTGCAATGAACATTGTGGTGAATGTGTCTTTGTGATTTATGGTTTTCTCTGGGTATATGCCCAGAAGTGGGATTGCTGGATCCTATGGTAATTCTCTTTTTAGTTTTTTAGAGGAACCTCCATACTGTTCTCCATAGTGACTGTATCAATTTACATTCCCACCAATAGCGGAAGAGGGTTCCTTTTGTCCACACCCTCCCCAGAATTTGTTGTTTGTACATTATCTGATGATGCCGATTCTAACAGGTGTGAGGTCTTACCTCATTGTAGTTTTGATTTGCATTTCTCTAATAATTAGTGATGTTGAGCAGCTTCTCATGTGCGTCTTGGCCATCTCTGTGTCTTCTTTGAAGAAACGTCTCTTTAGATCTTCTGCCCAGTTTTGTATTGGGTTGTTTGTTTTATTAATATTAAGCTGCATGAGCTGTTTATATATATTGGAGATTAAACCTTTGTCCATTGATTCGTTTGTGAACGTTTTCGCCCATTCTGAGGGTTGCCTTTTTCCATTCCCGTTTTTTTAACAAAGAAAGAAAGAAAGCCAAAGAAGCAGAACACTAATGTGCGTGAAATATGCCTCTTGAAACTGTCGTTTTGAAATATGGACGTCTTTTGAATTTTTTGGTCGATATATGACCCCAGGATTTGTTTTCAGGGCAGGTGTCATTTACAGGCCGGTAATGATTTGGAATATCCACTGACCATTAGCGCTGGGATTAAAGCTGCAGTTGTGAGAAACGGCCACAAGGTGGCAGCAGTTCTCCCTTACCAAATCTGGTTACTAGGGCAGCAGAGCCTCAATGGAAGTCGCGTTCTAGATTGGAATGTAGAACGGAATGTGCCAGGAGAAAGCCCCTCAAGTGTGTCTCACTACTTCTTGTTCTTGTTTTTAATTTAATCTTTTATTTTTTATTACAGCAAGTTTGAGTACAACGTTTAGCTTGTTGTAGGTGTGCAAGAGGTGGTTCTTTTACACATATACATATGTCTGTTCTTCCTGGGATCCTTTTCCCATGTACGTTATGACAGAATGTTGAGTAGTCTTCTCTTGGTACTCCGTAGGTCTTTGGTGATTATATACGTCTACTGTGTTTGTATATGTCTGTTAACCCCAATATCGTAATGAATTCAATCCTCACACCTTTCCTTTGGTGAACCATAAGTTTCTTTAATGAATCTGTGATTGCCCTTCTCCGTGGAAATATCTGCCCTGGTATCAATTTATAGGTAACACCTATAAGTGATATGATACGATATGTGTCTTTCACTTTCTGACTTACTCCAAGTCACGTGATTACCTCGAGACTCATCTACGGTGCTGCAAATGGCATTGTGTCCTTTTTTTCCTTGGCGAATATTCTGTCTTAGCGAGGTCCATTTTCTGCAATGTGATTCCCTGAGGGCTGAGGATTAGCTGCCCTGGGCAGCCTGACCCTGCCGGCAAGCCCTCCCCAGGTGTGCCTGGGTTGAGGTCAATATAAACAGCACTCCAGGCAGCAATAGCCCCTGCAGCTGTGCCTGACTCCATATTCTCTGCCCCGTCAGCAGTCTCGGGGCTGTGCTGGTGGGAGGGTGGGAGGGTCCACGGCTTTGTGGGTGGCCCGGTGTGAGTGGGGCTCTGCTGGACTTTCGGCAGGAGTTGCCAGGCTGCCACCTGTAAAGGAGAGGATGTGTCACCCATAACTTCCACTGGAATATCTCTCCGGGCTGAGGTGAGGAAGGAAAAACAGGAGTGGGGGCCGGGACAGGAGGGGTATCTCAGGCAGGGCAATGGAAAGCTTCCAGAAGAGCGCCCGTGGCCAGGACCATCCTGGCTGACCTGCAGGCACCAAGTTGGCCTGCGTGCCGTCGCTGGTGTGGCTCCACGGCCCTCCCTCTAGGCTTTCAAGCCCTTGTACATATTCAGGTGTTTCACCTGGGAAGGGTGGGAACAGTTCAGCAGCATCTGGCCTGGGGCTCAGCTCACGTTTACTCACAGAGGCCTGGGCACGGTCTCCCAGCTTTGCAATAAGGACGCTCCTTGCGTGGGCGGGTGGGGCTGCTGGCTGTATGGGAGATGATTCCCCACCTCTGACCAATTTCAGAATTGTTTACCACTGGAGCAAGTGCCTTGGTAGTGTTTTCCTCTGTATAACTGTTAGGTTCAGTTTTTTTTTTTCTTTTTTGGTTCAAGTTAGATTTTATTCCTCTTTTATGTATTTATAGATATAAGCATGGAAATAATTCATTGTTATATATACATCAGAGTGAATGGAAGAATTTTTTTCTGTTTTATTTTTACATTTTATTTTTAAAAATTTTGAAATTTAATTTTGTTTATTTTTTTATACAGTAGGTTATTATTAGTTATCTATTTTATGCATATACATGTATACAGGTCAATCCCAATCTCCCAACTCATCCCACCACCACCACCCCATGGCTTCCCCCACTTTGTGTCCATACGTCTGTTCTCTACCTCTGTGTCTCTATTTCTTCCCTGCAAACCAGTTCATCTGTACCATTTTTCTAGGTTCCACATATAGGCATTAGTATACAATATTTGTTTTTCTCTTTCTGACTTACTTCACTCTGTATGACAGTCTCCAGATCCATCAACTTCTCTACAAATGACCCAGTTTCATTCCTTTTTATGGCTGAGTAATATTCCATTTTATATATGTACCACATCTTTATCCATTCGTCTGTCTGTGGGCATTTAGGTTGCTTCCATTACCTGGCTATTGTAAATAGTGCTGCAATGAACATTGTGGTGAATGTGTCTTTGTGATTTATGGTTTTCTCTGGGTATATGCCCAGAAGTGGGATTGCTGGATCCTATGGTAATTCTCTTTTTAGTTTTTTAAAGGAACCTCCATACTGTTCTCCATAGTGACTGTATCAATTTACATTCCCACCAATAGCGGAAGAGGGTTCCTTTTGTCCACACCCTCCCCAGAATTTGTTGTTTGTACATTATCTGATGATGCCGATTCTAACAGGTGTGAGGTCTTACCTCATTGTAGTTTTGATTTGCATTTCTCTAATAATTAGTGATGTTGAGCAGCTTCTCATGTGCGTCTTGGCCATCTCTGTGACTTCTTTGAAGAAACGTCTCTTTAGATCTTCTGCCCAGTTTTGTATTGGGTTGTTTGTTTTATTAATATTAAGCTGCATGAGCTGTTTATATATATTGGAGATTAAACCTTTGTCCATTGATTCGTTTGTGAACGTTTTCGCCCATTCTGAGGGTTGCCTTTTTCCATTCCCGTTTTTTTAACAAAGAAAGAAAGAAAGCCAAAGAAGCAGAACACTAATGTGCGTGAAATATGCCTCTTGAAACTGTCGTTTTGAAATATGGACGTCTTTTGAATTTTTTGGTCGATATATGACCCCAGGATTTGTTTTCAGGGCAGGTGTCATTTACAGGCCGGTAATGATTTGGAATATCCACTGACCATTAGCGCTGGGATTAAAGCTGCAGTTGTGAGAAACGGCCACAAGGTGGCAGCAGTTCTCCCTTACCAAATCTGGTTACTAGGGCAGCAGAGCCTCAATGGAAGTCGCGTTCTAGATTGGAATGTAGAACGGAATGTGCCAGGAGAAAGCCCCTCAAGTGTGTCTCACTACTTCTTGTTCTTGTTTTTAATTTAATCTTTTATTTTTTATTACAGCAAGTTTGAGTACAACGTTTAGCTTGTTGTAGGTGTGCAAGAGGTGGTTCTTTTACACATATACATATGTCTGTTCTTCCTGGGATCCTTTTCCCATGTACGTTATGACAGAATGTTGAGTAGTCTTCTCTTGGTACTCCGTAGGTCTTTGGTGATTATATACGTCTACTGTGTTTGTATATGTCTGTTAACCCCAATATCGTAATGAATTCAATCCTCACACCTTTCCTTTGGTGAACCATAAGTTTCTTTAATGAATCTGTGATTGCCCTTCTCCGTGGAAATATCTGCCCTGGTATCAATTTATAGGTAACACCTATAAGTGATATGATACGATATGTGTCTTTCACTTTCTGACTTACTCCAAGTCACGTGATTACCTCGAGACTCATCTACGGTGCTGCAAATGGCATTGTGTCCTTTTTTTCCTTGGCGAATATTCTGTCTTAGCGAGGTCCATTTTCTGCAATGTGATTCCCTGAGGGCTGAGGATTAGCTGCCCTGGGCAGCCTGACCCTGCCGGCAAGCCCTCCCCAGGTGTGCCTGGGTTGAGGTCAATATAAACAGCACTCCAGGCAGCAATAGCCCCTGCAGCTGTGCCTGACTCCATATTCTCTGCCCCGTCAGCAGTCTCGGGGCTGTGCTGGTGGGAGGGTGGGAGGGTCCACGGCTTTGTGGGTGGCCCGGTGTGAGTGGGGCTCTGCTGGACTTTCGGCAGGAGTTGCCAGGCTGCCACCTGTAAAGGAGAGGATGTGTCACCCATAACTTCCACTGGAATATCTCTCCGGGCTGAGGTGAGGAAGGAAAAACAGGAGTGGGGGCCGGGACAGGAGGGGTATCTCAGGCAGGGCAATGGAAAGCTTCCAGAAGAGCGCCCGTGGCCAGGACCATCCTGGCTGACCTGCAGGCACCAAGTTGGCCTGCGTGCCGTCGCTGGTGTGGCTCCACGGCCCTCCCTCTAGGCTTTCAAGCCCTTGTACATATTCAGGTGTTTCACCTGGGAAGGGTGGGAACAGTTCAGCAGCATCTGGCCTGGGGCTCAGCTCACGTTTACTCACAGAGGCCTGGGCACGGTCTCCCAGCTTTGCAATAAGGACGCTCCTTGCGTGGGCGGGTGGGGCTGCTGGCTGTATGGGAGATGATTCCCCACCTCTGACCAATTTCAGAATTGTTTACCACTGGAGCAAGTGCCTTGGTAGTGTTTTCCTCTGTATAACTGTTAGGTTCAGTTTTTTTTTTTTTTCTTTTTTGGTTCAAGTTAGATTTTATTCCTCTTTTATGTATTTATAGATATAAGCATGGAAATAATTCATTGTTATATATACATCAGTGTGAATGGAAGAACTTTTTTTCTGTTTTATTTTTACATTTTATTTTTAAAAATTTTGAAATTTAATTTTGTTTATTTTTTTATACAGTAGGTTATTATTAGTTATCTATTTTATGCATATACATGTATACAGGTCAATCCCAATCTCCCAACTCATCCCACCACCACCACCCCATGGCTTCCCCCACTTTGTGTCCATACGTCTGTTCTCTACCTCTGTGTCTCTATTTCTGCCCTGCAAACCAGTTCATCTGTACCATTTTTCTAGGTTCCACATATAGGCATTAGTATACAATATTTGTTTTTCTCTTTCTGACTTACTTCACTCTGTATGACAGTCTCCAGATCCATCAACTTCTCTACAAATGACCCAGTTTCATTCCTTTTTATGGCTGAGTAATATTCCATTTTATATATGTACCACATCTTTATCCATTCGTCTGTCTGTGGGCATTTAGGTTGCTTCCATTACCTGGCTATTGTAAATAGTGCTGCAATGAACATTGTGGTGAATGTGTCTTTGTGATTTATGGTTTTCTCTGGGTATATGCCCAGAAGTGGGATTGCTGGATCCTATGGTAATTCTCTTTTTAGTTTTTTAAAGGAACCTCCATACTGTTCTCCATAGTGACTGTATCAATTTACATTCCCACCAATAGCGGAAGAGGGTTCCTTTTGTCCACACCCTCCCCAGAATTTGTTGTTTGTACATTATCTGATGATGCCGATTCTAACAGGTGTGAGGTCTTACCTCATTGTAGTTTTGATTTGCATTTCTCTAATAATTAGTGATGTTGAGCAGCTTCTCATGTGCGTCTTGGCCATCTCTGTGACTTCTTTGAAGAAACGTCTCTTTAGATCTTCTGCCCAGTTTTGTATTGGGTTGTTTGTTTTATTAATATTAAGCTGCATGAGCTGTTTATATATATTGGAGATTAAACCTTTGTCCATTGATTCGTTTGTGAACGTTTTCGCCCATTCTGAGGGTTGCCTTTTTCCATTCCCGTTTTTTTAACAAAGAAAGAAAGAAAGCAAAAGAAGCAGAACACTAATGTGCGTGAAATATGCCTCTTGAAACTGTCGTTTTGAAATATGGACGTCTTTTGAATTTTTTGGTCGATATATGACCCCAGGATTTGTTTTCAGGGCAGGTGTCATTTACAGGCCGGTAATGATTTGGAATATCCACTGACCATTAGCGCTGGGATTAAAGCTGCAGTTGTGAGAAACGGCCACAAGGTGGCAGCAGTTCTCCCTTACCAAATCTGGTTACTAGGGCAGCAGAGCCTCAATGGAAGTCGCGTTCTAGATTGGAATGTAGAACGGAATGTGCCAGGAGAAAGCCCCTCAAGTGTGTCTCACTACTTCTTGTTCTTGTTTTTAATTTAATCTTTTATTTTTTATTACAGCAAGTTTGAGTACAACGTTTAGCTTGTTGTAGGTGTGCAAGAGGTGGTTCTTTTACACATATACATATGTCTGTTCTTCCTGGGATCCTTTTCCCATGTACGTTATGACAGAATGTTGAGTAGTCTTCTCTTGGTACTCCGTAGGTCTTTGGTGATTATATACGTCTACTGTGTTTGTATATGTCTGTTAACCCCAATATCGTAATGAATTCAATCCTCACACCTTTCCTTTGGTGAACCATAAGTTTCTTTAATGAATCTGTGATTGCCCTTCTCCGTGGAAATATCTGCCCTGGTATCAATTTATAGGTAACACCTATAAGTGATATGATACGATATGTGTCTTTCACTTTCTGACTTACTCCAAGTCACGTGATTACCTCGAGACTCATCTACGGTGCTGCAAATGACATTGTGTCCTTTTTTTCCTTGGCGAATATTCTGTCTTAGCGAGGTCCATTTTCTGCAATGTGATTCCCTGAGGGCTGAGGATTAGCTGCCCTGGGCAGCCTGACCCTGCCGGCAAGCCCTCCCCAGGTGTGCCTGGGTTGAGGTCAATATAAACAGCACTCCAGGCAGCAATAGCCCCTGCAGCTGTGCCTGACTCCATATTCTCTGCCCCGTCAGCAGTCTCGGGGCTGTGCTGGTGGGAGGGTGGGAGGGTCCACGGCTTTGTGGGTGGCCCGGTGTGAGTGGGGCTCTGCTGGACTTTCGGCAGGAGTTGCCAGGCTGCCACCTGTAAAGGAGAGGATGTGTCACCCATAACTTCCACTGGAATATCTCTCCGGGCTGAGGTGAGGAAGGAAAAACAGGAGTGGGGGCCGGGACAGGAGGGGTATCTCAGGCAGGGCAATGGAAAGCTTCCAGAAGAGCGCCCGTGGCCAGGACCATCCTGGCTGACCTGCAGACACCAAGTTGGCCTGCGTGCCGTCGCTGGTGTGGCTCCACGGCCCTCCCTCTAGGCTTTCAAGCCCTTGTACATATTCAGGTGTTTCACCTGGGAAGGGTGGGAACAGTTCAGCAGCATCTGGCCTGGGGCTCAGCTCACGTTTACTCACAGAGGCCTGGGCACGGTCTCCCAGCTTTGCAATAAGGACGCTCCTTGCGTGGGCGGGTGGGGCTGCTGGCTGTATGGGAGATGATTCCCCACCTCTGACCAATTTCAGAATTGTTTACCACTGGAGCAAGTGCCTTGGTAGTGTTTTCCTCTGTATAACTGTTAGGTTCAGTTTTTTTTTTTTTCTTTTTTGGTTCAAGTTAGATTTTATTCCTCTTTTATGTATTTATAGATATAAGCATGGAAATAATTCATTGTTATATATACATCAGTGTGAATGGAAGAACTTTTTTTCTGTTTTATTTTTACATTTTATTTTTAAAAATTTTGAAATTTAATTTTGTTTATTTTTTTATACAGTAGGTTATTATTAGTTATCTATTTTATGCATATACATGTATACAGGTCAATCCCAATCTCCCAACTCATCCCACCACCACCACCCCATGGCTTCCCCCACTTTGTGTCCATACGTCTGTTCTCTACCTCTGTGTCTCTATTTCTGCCCTGCAAACCAGTTCATCTGTACCATTTTTCTAGGTTCCACATATAGGCATTAGTATACAATATTTGTTTTTCTCTTTCTGACTTACTTCACTCTGTATGACAGTCTCTAGATCCATCAACTTCTCTACAAATGACCCAGTTTCATTCCTTTTTATGGCTGAGTAATATTCCATTTTATATATGTACCACATCTTTATCCATTCGTCTGTCTGTGGGCATTTAGGTTGCTTCCATTACCTGGCTATTGTAAATAGTGCTGCAATGAACATTGTGGTGAATGTGTCTTTGTGATTTATGGTTTTCTCTGGGTATATGCCCAGAAGTGGGATTGCTGGATCCTATGGTAATTCTCTTTTTAGTTTTTTAGAGGAACCTCCATACTGTTCTCCATAGTGACTGTATCAATTTACATTCCCACCAATAGCGGAAGAGGGTTCCTTTTGTCCACACCCTCCCCAGAATTTGTTGTTTGTACATTATCTGATGATGCCGATTCTAACAGGTGTGAGGTCTTACCTCATTGTAGTTTTGATTTGCATTTCTCTAATAATTAGTGATGTTGAGCAGCTTCTCATGTGCGTCTTGGCCATCTCTGTGACTTCTTTGAAGAAACGTCTCTTTAGATCTTCTGCCCAGTTTTGTATTGGGTTGTTTGTTTTATTAATATTAAGCTGCATGAGCTGTTTATATATATTGGAGATTAAACCTTTGTCCATTGATTCGTTTGTGAACGTTTTCGCCCATTCTGATTGTTGCCTTTTTCCATTCCCGTTTTTTTAACAAAGAAAGAAAGAAAGCAAAAGAAGCAGAACACTAATGTGCGTGAAATATGCCTCTTGAAACTGTCGTTTTGAAATATGGACGTCTTTTGAATTTTTTGGTCGATATATGACCCCAGGATTTGTTTTCAGGGCAGGTGTCATTTACAGGCCGGTAATGATTTGGAATATCCACTGACCATTAGCGCTGGGATTAAAGCTGCAGTTGTGAGAAACGGCCACAAGGTGGCAGCAGTTCTCCCTTACCAAATCTGGTTACTAGGGCAGCAGAGCCTCAATGGAAGTCGCGTTCTAGATTGGAATGTAGAACGGAATGTGCCAGGAGAAAGCCCCTCAAGTGTGTCTCACTACTTCTTGTTCTTGTTTTTAATTTAATCTTTTATTTTTTATTACAGCAAGTTTGAGTACAACGTTTAGCTTGTTGTAGGTGTGCAAGAGGTGGTTCTTTTACACATATACATATGTCTGTTCTTCCTGGGATCCTTTTCCCATGTACGTTATGACAGAATGTTGAGTAGTCTTCTCTTGGTACTCCGTAGGTCTTTGGTGATTATATACGTCTACTGTGTTTGTATATGTCTGTTAACCCCAATATCGTAATGAATTCAATCCTCACACCTTTCCTTTGGTGAACCATAAGTTTCTTTAATGAATCTGTGATTGCCCTTCTCCGTGGAAATATCTGCCCTGGTATCAATTTATAGGTAACACCTATAAGTGATATGATACGATATGTGTCTTTCACTTTCTGACTTACTCCAAGTCACGTGATTACCTCGAGACTCATCTACGGTGCTGCAAATGGCATTGTGTCCTTTTTTTCCTTGGCGAATATTCTGTCTTAGCGAGGTCCATTTTCTGCAATGTGATTCCCTGAGGGCTGAGGATTAGCTGCCCTGGGCAGCCTGACCCTGCCAGCAAGCCCTCCCCAGGTGTGCCTGGGTTGAGGTCAATATAAACAGCACTCCAGGCAGCAATAGCCCCTGCAGCTGTGCCTGACTCCATATTCTCTGCCCCGTCAGCAGTCTCGGGGCTGTGCTGGTGGGAGGGTGGGAGGGTCCACGGCTTTGTGGGTGGCCCGGTGTGAGTGGGGCTCTGCTGGACTTTCGGCAGGAGTTGCCAGGCTGCCACCTGTAAAGGAGAGGATGTGTCACCCATAACTTCCACTGGAATATCTCTCCGGGCTGAGGTGAGGAAGGAAAAAAAGGAGTGGGGGCCTGGACAGGAGGGGTATCTCATGCAGGGCAATGGAAAGCTTCCAGAAGAGCGCCCGTGGCCAGGACCATCCTGGCTGACCTGCAGACACCAAGTTGGCCTGCGTGCCATCGCTGGTGTGGCTCCACGGCCCTCCCTCTAGGCTTTCAAGCCCTTGTACATATTCAGGTGTTTCACCTGGGAAGGGTGGGAACAGTTCAGCAGCATCTGGCCTGGGGCTCAGCTCACGTTTACTCACAGAGGCCTGGGCACGGTCTCCCAGCTTTGCAATAAGGACGCTCCTTGCGTGGGCGGGTGGGGCTGCTGGCTGTATGGGAGATGATTCCCCACCTCTGACCAATTTCAGAATTGTTTACCACTGGAGCAAGTGCCTTGGTAGTGTTTTCCTCTGTATAACTGTTAGGTTCAGTTATTTTTTTTTTCTTTTTTGGTTCAAGTTAGATTTTATTCCTCTTTTATGTATTTATAGATATAAGCATGGAAATAATTCATTGTTATATATACATCAGTGTGAATGGAAGAACTTTTTTTCTGTTTTATTTTTACATTTTATTTTTTAAAATTTTGAAATTTAATTTTGTTTATTTTTTTATACAGTAGGTTATTATTAGTTATCTATTTTATGCATATACATGTATACAGGTCAATCCCAATCTCCCAACTCATCCCACCACCACCACCCCATGGCTTCCCCCACTTTGTGTCCATACGTCTGTTCTCTACATCTGTGTCTCTATTTCTGCCCTGCAAACCAGTTCATCTGTACCATTTTTCTAGGTTCCACATATAGGCATTAGTATACAATATTTGTTTTTCTCTTTCTGACTTACTTCACTCTGTATGACAGTCTCCAGATCCATCAACTTCTCTACAAATGACCCAGTTTCATTCCTTTTTATGGCTGAGTAATATTCCATTTTATATATGTACCACATCTTTATCCATTCGTCTGTCTGTGGGCATTTAGGTTGCTTCCATTACCTGGCTATTGTAAATAGTGCTGCAATGAACATTGTGGTGAATGTGTCTTTGTGATTTATGGTTTTCTCTGGGTATATGCCCAGAAGTGGGATTGCTGGATCCTATGGTAATTCTCTTTTTAGTTTTTTAAAGGAACCTCCATACTGTTCTCCATAGTGACTGTATCAATTTACATTCCCACCAATAGCGGAAGAGGGTTCCTTTTGTCCACACCCTCCCCAGAATTTGTTGTTTGTACATTATCTGATGATGCCGATTCTAACAGGTGTGAGGTCTTACCTCATTGTAGTTTTGGTTTGCATTTCTCTAATAATTAGTGATGTTGAGCAGCTTCTCATGTGCGTCTTGGCCATCTCTGTGACTTCTTTGAAGAAACGTCTCTTTAGATCTTCTGCCCAGTTTTGTATTGGGTTGTTTGTTTTATTAATATTAAGCTGCATGAGCTGTTTATATATATTGGAGATTAAACCTTTGTCCATTGATTCGTTTGTGAACGTTTTCGCCCATTCTGAGGGTTGCCTTTTTCCATTCCCGTTTTTTTAACAAAGAAAGAAAGAAAGCAAAAGAAGCAGAACACTAATGTGCGTGAAATATGCCTCTTGAAACTGTCGTTTTGAAATATGGACGTCTTTTGAATTTTTTGGTCGATATATGACCCCAGGATTTGTTTTCAGGGCAGGTGTCATTTACAGGCCGGTAATGATTTGGAATATCCACTGACCATTAGCGCTGGGATTAAAGCTGCAGTTGTGAGAAACGGCCACAAGGTGGCAGCAGTTCTCCCTTACCAAATCTGGTTACTAGGGCAGCAGAGCCTCAATGGAAGTCGCGTTCTAGATTGGAATGTAGAACGGAATGTGCCAGGAGAAAGCCCCTCAAGTGTGTCTCACTACTTCTTGTTCTTGTTTTTAATTTAATCTTTTATTTTTTATTACAGCAAGTTTGAGTACAACGTTTAGCTTGTTGTAGGTGTGCAAGAGGTGGTTCTTTTACACATATACATATGTCTGTTCTTCCTGGGATCCTTTTCCCATGTACGTTATGACAGAATGTTGAGTAGTCTTCTCTTGGTACTCCGTAGGTCTTTGGTGATTATATACGTCTACTGTGTTTGTATATGTCTGTTAACCCCAATATCGTAATGAATTCAATCCTCACACCTTTCCTTTGGTGAACCATAAGTTTCTTTAATGAATCTGTGATTGCCCTTCTCCGTGGAAATATCTGCCCTGGTATCAATTTATAGGTAACACCTATAAGTGATATGATACGATATGTGTCTTTCACTTTCTGACTTACTCCAAGTCACGTGATTACCTCGAGACTCATCTACGGTGCTGCAAATGGCATTGTGTCCTTTTTTTCCTTGGCGAATATTCTGTCTTAGCGAGGTCCATTTTCTGCAATGTGATTCCCTGAGGGCTGAGGATTAGCTGCCCTGGGCAGCCTGACCCTGCCGGCAAGCCCTCCCCAGGTGTGCCTGGGTTGAGGTCAATATAAACAGCACTCCAGGCAGCAATAGCCCCTGCAGCTGTGCCTGACTCCATATTCTCTGCCCCGTCAGCAGTCTCGGGGCTGTGCTGGTGGGAGGGTGGGAGGGTCCACGGCTTTGTGGGTGGCCCGGTGTGAGTGGGGCTCTGCTGGACTTTCGGCAGGAGTTGCCAGGCTGCCACCTGTAAAGGAGAGGATGTGTCACCCATAACTTCCACTGGAATATCTCTCTGGGCTGAGGTGAGGAAGGAAAAACAGGAGTGGGGGCCGGGACAGGAGGGGTATCTCAGGCAGGGCAATGGAAAGCTTCCAGAAGAGCGCCCGTGGCCAGGACCATCCTGGCTGACCTGCAGGCACCAAGTTGGCCTGCGTGCCGTCGCTGGTGTGGCTCCACGGCCCTCCCTCTAGGCTTTCAAGCCCTTGTACATATTCAGGTGTTTCACCTGGGAAGGGTGGGAACAGTTCAGCAGCATCTGGCCTGGGGCTCAGCTCACGTTTACTCACAGAGGCCTGGGCACGGTCTCCCAGCTTTGCAATAAGGACGCTCCTTGCGTGGGCGGGTGGGGCTGCTGGCTGTATGGGAGATGATTCCCCACCTCTGACCAATTTCAGAATTGTTTACCACTGGAGCAAGTGCCTTGGTAGTGTTTTCCTCTGTATAACTGTTAGGTTCAGTTATTTTTTTTTTTTCTTTTTTGGTTCAAGTTAGATTTTATTCCTCTTTTATGTATTTATAGATATAAGCATGGAAATAATTCATTGTTATATATACATCAGTGTGAATGGAAGAACTTTTTTTCTGTTTTATTTTTACATTTTATTTTTAAAAATTTTGAAATTTAATTTTGTTTATTTTTTTATACAGTAGGTTATTATTAGTTATCTATTTTATGCATATACATGTATACAGGTCAATCCCAATCTCCCAACTCATCCCACCACCACCACCCCATGGCTTCCCCCACTTTGTGTCCATACGTCTGTTCTCTACCTCTGTGTCTCTATTTCTGCCCTGCAAACCAGTTCATCTGTACCATTTTTCTAGGTTCCACATATAGGCATTAGTATACAATATTTGTTTTTCTCTTTCTGACTTACTTCACTCTGTATGACAGTCTCCAGATCCATCAACTTCTCTACAAATGACCCAGTTTCATTCCTTTTTATGGCTGAGTAATATTCCATTTTATATATGTACCACATCTTTATCCATTCGTCTGTCTGTGGGCATTTAGGTTGCTTCCATTACCTGGCTATTGTAAATAGTGCTGCAATGAACATTGTGGTGAATGTGTCTTTGTGATTTATGGTTTTCTCTGGGTATATGCCCAGAAGTGGGATTGCTGGATCCTATGGTAATTCTCTTTTTAGTTTTTTAAAGGAACCTCCATACTGTTCTCCATAGTGACTGTATCAATTTACATTCCCACCAATAGCGGAAGAGGGTTCCTTTTGTCCACACCCTCCCCAGAATTTGTTGTTTGTACATTATCTGATGATGCCGATTCTAACAGGTGTGAGGTCTTACCTCATTGTAGTTTTGATTTGCATTTCTCTAATAATTAGTGATGTTGAGCAGCTTCTCATGTGCGTCTTGGCCATCTCTGTGACTTCTTTGAAGAAACGTCTCTTTAGATCTTCTGCCCAGTTTTGTATTGGGTTGTTTGTTTTATTAATATTAAGCTGCATGAGCTGTTTATATATATTGGAGATTAAACCTTTGTCCATTGATTCGTTTGTGAACGTTTTCGCCCATTGTGAGGGTTGCCTTTTTCCATTCCCGTTTTTTTAACAAAGAAAGAAAGAAAGCCAAAGAAGCAGAACACTAATGTGCGTGAAATATGCCTCTTGAAACTGTCGTTTTGAAATATGGACGTCTTTTGAATTTTTTGGTCGATATATGACCCCAGGATTTGTTTTCAGGGCAGGTGTCATTTACAGGCCGGTAATGATTTGGAATATCCACTGACCATTAGCGCTGGGATTAAAGCTGCAGTTGTGAGAAACGGCCACAAGGTGGCAGCAGTTCTCCCTTACCAAATCTGGTTACTAGGGCAGCAGAGCCTCAATGGAAGTCGCGTTCTAGATTGGAATGTAGAACGGAATGTGCCAGGAGAAAGCCCCTCAAGTGTGTCTCACTACTTCTTGTTCTTGTTTTTAATTTAATCTTTTATTTTTTATTACAGCAAGTTTGAGTACAACGTTTAGCTTGTTGTAGGTGTGCAAGAGGTGGTTCTTTTACACATATACATATGTCTGTTCTTCCTGGGATCCTTTTCCCATGTACGTTATGACAGAATGTTGAGTAGTCTTCTCTTGGTACTCCGTAGGTCTTTGGTGATTATATACGTCTACTGTGTTTGTATATGTCTGTTAACCCCAATATCGTAATGAATTCAATCCTCACACCTTTCCTTTGGTGAACCATAAGTTTCTTTAATGAATCTGTGATTGCCCTTCTCCGTGGAAATATCTGCCCTGGTATCAATTTATAGGTAACACCTATAAGTGATATGATACGATATGTGTCTTTCACTTTCTGACTTACTCCAAGTCACGTGATTACCTCGAGACTCATCTACGGTGCTGCAAATGGCATTGTGTCCTTTTTTTCCTTGGCGAATATTCTGTCTTAGCGAGGTCCATTTTCTGCAATGTGATTCCCTGAGGGCTGAGGATTAGCTGCCCTGGGCAGCCTGACCCTGCCGGCAAGCCCTCCCCAGGTGTGCCTGGGTTGAGGTCAATATAAACAGCACTCCAGGCAGCAATAGCCCCTGCAGCTGTGCCTGACTCCATATTCTCTGCCCCGTCAGCAGTCTCGGGGCTGTGCTGGTGGGAGGGTGGGAGGGTCCACGGCTTTGTGGGTGGCCCGGTGTGAGTGGGGCTCTGCTGGACTTTCGGCAGGAGTTGCCAGGCTGCCACCTGTAACGAAGAGGATGTGTCACCCATAACTTCCACTGGAATATCTCTCCGGGCTGAGGTGAGGAAGGAAAAAAAGGAGTGGGGGCCGGGACAGGAGGGGTATCTCAGGCAGGGCAATGGAAAGCTTCCAGAAGAGCGCCCGTGGCCAGGACCATCCTGGCTGACCTGCAGGCACCAAGTTGGCCTGCGTGCCGTCGCTGGTGTGGCTCCACGGCCCTCCCTCTAGGCTTTCAAGCCCTTGTACATATTCAGGTGTTTCACCTGGGAAGGGTGGGAACAGTTCAGCAGCATCTGGCCTGGGGCTCAGCTCACGTTTACTCACAGAGGCCTGGGCACGGTCTCCCAGCTTTGCAATAAGGACGCTCCTTGCGTGGGCGGGTGGGGCTGCTGGCTGTATGGGAGATGATTCCCCACCTCTGACCAATTTCAGAATTGTTTACCACTGGAGCAAGTGCCTTGGTAGTGTTTTCCTCTGTATAACTGTTAGGTTCAGTTTTTTTTTTTTTCTTTTTTGGTTCAAGTTAGATTTTATTCCTCTTTTATGTATTTATAGATATAAGCATGGAAATAATTCATTGTTATATATACATCAGTGTGAATGGAAGAACTTTTTTTCTGTTTTATTTTTACATTTTATTTTTAAAAATTTTGAAATTTAATTTTGTTTATTTTTTTATACAGTAGGTTATTATTAGTTATCTATTTTATGCATATACATGTATACAGGTCAATCCCAATCTCCCAACTCATCCCACCACCACCACCCCATGGCTTCCCCCACTTTGTGTCCATACGTCTGTTCTCTACCTCTGTGTCTCTATTTCTGCCCTGCAAACCAGTTCATCTGTACCATTTTTCTAGGTTCCACATATAGGCATTAGTATACAATATTTGTTTTTCTCTTTCTGACTTACTTCACTCTGTATGACAGTCTCTAGATCCATCAACTTCTCTACAAATGACCCAGTTTCATTCCTTTTTATGGCTGAGTAATATTCCATTTTATATATGTACCACATCTTTATCCATTCGTCTGTCTGTGGGCATTTAGGTTGCTTCCATTACCTGGCTATTGTCAATAGTGCTGCAATGAACATTGTGGTGAATGTGTCTTTGTGATTTATGGTTTTCTCTGGGTATATGCCCAGAAGTGGGATTGCTGGATCCTATGGTAATTCTCTTTTTAGTTTTTTAAAGGAACCTCCATACTGTTCTCCATAGTGACTGTATCAATTTACATTCCCACCAATAGCGGAAGAGGGTTCCTTTTGTCCACACCCTCCCCAGAATTTGTTGTTTGTACATTATCTGATGATGCCGATTCTAACAGGTGTGAGGTCTTACCTCATTGTAGTTTTGATTTGCATTTCTCTAATAATTAGTGATGTTGAGCAGCTTCTCATGTGCGTCTTGGCCATCTCTGTGACTTCTTTGAAGAAACGTCTCTTTAGATCTTCTGCCCAGTTTTGTATTGGGTTGTTTTATTAATATTAAGCTGCATGAGCTGTTTATATATATTGGAGATTAAACCTTTGTCCATTGATTCGTTTGTGAACGTTTTCGCCCATTCTGAGGGTTGCCTTTTTCCATTCCCGTTTTTTTAACAAAGAAAGAAAGAAAGCCAAAGAAGCAGAACACTAATGTGCGTGAAATATGCCTCTTGAAACTGTCGTTTTGAAATATGGACGTCTTTTGAATTTTTTGGTCGATATATGACCCCAGGATTTGTTTTCAGGGCAGGTGTCATTTACAGGCCGGTAATGATTTGGAATATCCACTGACCATTAGCGCTGGGATTAAAGCTGCAGTTGTGAGAAACGGCCACAAGGTGGCAGCAGTTCTCCCTTACCAAATCTGGTTACTAGGGCAGCAGAGCCTCAATGGAAGTCGCGTTCTAGATTGGAATGTAGAACGGAATGTGCCAGGAGAAAGCCCCTCAAGTGTGTCTCACTACTTCTTGTTCTTGTTTTTAATTTAATCTTTTATTTTTTATTACAGCAAGTTTGAGTACAACGTTTAGCTTGTTGTAGGTGTGCAAGAGGTGGTTCTTTTACACATATACATATGTCTGTTCTTCCTGGGATCCTTTTCCCATGTACGTTATGACAGAATGTTGAGTAGTCTTCTCTTGGTACTCCGTAGGTCTTTGGTGATTATATACGTCTACTGTGTTTGTATATGTCTGTTAACCCCAATATCGTAATGAATTCAATCCTCACACCTTTCCTTTGGTGAACCATAAGTTTCTTTAATGAATCTGTGATTGCCCTTCTCCGTGGAAATATCTGCCCTGGTATCAATTTATAGGTAACACCTATAAGTGATATGATACGATATGTGTCTTTCACTTTCTGACTTACTCCAAGTCACGTGATTACCTCGAGACTCATCTACGGTGCTGCAAATGGCATTGTGTCCTTTTTTTCCTTGGCGAATATTCTGTCTTAGCGAGGTCCATTTTCTGCAATGTGATTCCCTGAGGGCTGAGGATTAGCTGCCCTGGGCAGCCTGACCCTGCCGGCAAGCCCTCCCCAGGTGTGCCTGGGTTGAGGTCAATATAAACAGCACTCCAGGCAGCAATAGCCCCTGCAGCTGTGCCTGACTCCATATTCTCTGCCCCGTCAGCAGTCTCGGGGCTGTGCTGGTGGGAGGGTGGGAGGGTCCACGGCTTTGTGGGTGGCCCGGTGTGAGTGGGGCTCTGCTGGACTTTCGGCAGGAGTTGCCAGGCTGCCACCTGTAACGAAGAGGATGTGTCACCCATAACTTCCACTGGAATATCTCTCCGGGCTGAGGTGAGGAAGGAAAAACAGGAGTGGGGGCCGGGACAGGAGGGGTATCTCAGGCAGGGCAATGGAAAGCTTCCAGAAGAGCGCCCGTGGCCAGGACCATCCTGGCTGACCTGCAGGCACCAAGTTGGCCTGCGTGCCGTCGCTGGTGTGGCTCCACGGCCCTCCCTCTAGGCTTTCAAGCCCTTGTACATATTCAGGTGTTTCACCTGGGAAGGGTGGGAACAGTTCAGCAGCATCTGGCCTGGGGCTCAGCTCACGTTTACTCACAGAGGCCTGGGCACGGTCTCCCAGCTTTGCAATAAGGACGCTCCTTGCGTGGGCGGGTGGGGCTGCTGGCTGTATGGGAGATGATTCCCCACCTCTGACCAATTTCAGAATTGTTTACCACTGGAGCAAGTGCCTTGGTAGTGTTTTCCTCTGTATAACTGTTAGGTTCAGTTTTTTTTTTTTTTCTTTTTTGGTTCAAGTTAGATTTTATTCCTCTTTTATGTATTTATAGATATAAGCATGGAAATAATTCATTGTTATATATACATCAGTGTGAATGGAAGAACATTTTTTCTGTTTTATTTTTACATTTTATTTTTTAAAATTTTGAAATTTAATTTTGTTTATTTTTTTATACAGTAGGTTATTATTAGTTATCTATTTTATGCATATACATGTATACAGGTCAATCCCAATCTCCCAACTCATCCCACCACCACCACCCCATGGCTTCCCCCACTTTGTGTCCATACGTCTGTTCTCTACCTCTGTGTCTCTATTTCTGCCCTGCAAACCAGTTCATCTGTACCATTTTTCTAGGTTCCACATATAGGCATTAGTATACAATATTTGTTTTTCTCTTTCTGACTTACTTCACTCTGTATGACAGTCTCTAGATCCATCAACTTCTCTACAAATGACCCAGTTTCATTCCTTTTTATGGCTGAGTAATATTCCATTTTATATATGTACCACATCTTTATCCATTCGTCTGTCTGTGGGCATTTAGGTTGCTTCCATTACCTGGCTATTGTAAATAGTGCTGCAATGAACATTGTGGTGAATGTGTCTTTGTGATTTATGGTTTTCTCTGGGTATATGCCCAGAAGTGGGATTGCTGGATCCTATGGTAATTCTCTTTTTAGTTTTTTAAAGGAACCTCCATACTGTTCTCCATAGTGACTGTATCAATTTACATTCCCACCAATAGCGGAAGAGGGTTCCTTTTGTCCACACCCTCCCCAGAATTTGTTGTTTGTACATTATCTGATGATGCCGATTCTAACAGGTGTGAGGTCTTACCTCATTGTAGTTTTGATTTGCATTTCTCTAATAATTAGTGATGTTGAGCAGCTTCTCATGTGCGTCTTGGCCATCTCTGTGACTTCTTTGAAGAAACGTCTCTTTAGATCTTCTGCCCAGTTTTGTATTGGGTTGTTTGTTTTATTAATATTAAGCTGCATGAGCTGTTTATATATATTGGAGATTAAACCTTTGTCCATTGATTCGTTTGTGAACGTTTTCGCCCATTCTGAGGGTTGCCTTTTTCCATTCCCGTTTTTTTAACAAAGAAAGAAAGAAAGCAAAAGAAGCAGAACACTAATGTGCGTGAAATATGCCTCTTGAAACTGTCGTTTTGAAATATGGACGTCTTTTGAATTTTTTGGTCGATATATGACCCCAGGATTTGTTTTCAGGGCAGGTGTCATTTACAGGCCGGTAATGATTTGGAATATCCACTGACCATTAGCGCTGGGATTAAAGCTGCAGTTGTGAGAAACGGCCACAAGGTGGCAGCAGTTCTCCCTTACCAAATCTGGTTACTAGGGCAGCAGAGCCTCAATGGAAGTCGCGTTCTAGATTGGAATGTAGAACGGAATGTGCCAGGAGAAAGCCCCTCAAGTGTGTCTCACTACTTCTTGTTCTTGTTTTTAATTTAATCTTTTATTTTTTATTACAGCAAGTTTGAGTACAACGTTTAGCTTGTTGTAGGTGTGCAAGAGGTGGTTCTTTTACACATATACATATGTCTGTTCTTCCTGGGATCCTTTTCCCATGTACGTTATGACAGAATGTTGAGTAGTCTTCTCTTGGTACTCCGTAGGTCTTTGGTGATTATATACGTCTACTGTGTTTGTATATGTCTGTTAACCCCAATATCGTAATGAATTCAATCCTCACACCTTTCCTTTGGTGAACCATAAGTTTCTTTAATGAATCTGTGATTGCCCTTCTCCGTGGAAATATCTGCCCTGGTATCAATTTATAGGTAACACCTATAAGTGATATGATACGATATGTGTCTTTCACTTTCTGACTTACTCCAAGTCACGTGATTACCTCGAGACTCATCTACGGTGCTGCAAATGGCATTGTGTCCTTTTTTTCCTTGGCGAATATTCTGTCTTAGCGAGGTCCATTTTCTGCAATGTGATTCCCTGAGGGCTGAGGATTAGCTGCCCTGGGCAGCCTGACCCTGCCGGCAAGCCCTCCCCAGGTGTGCCTGGGTTGAGGTCAATATAAACAGCACTCCAGGCAGCAATAGCCCCTGCAGCTGTGCCTGACTCCATATTCTCTGCCCCGTCAGCAGTCTCGGGGCTGTGCTGGTGGGAGGGTGGGAGGGTCCACGGCTTTGTGGGTGGCCCGGTGTGAGTGGGGCTCTGCTGGACTTTCGGCAGGAGTTGCCAGGCTGCCACCTGTAACGAAGAGGATGTGTCACCCATAACTTCCACTGGAATATCTCTCCGGGCTGAGGTGAGGAAGGAAAAAAAGGAGTGGGGGCCGGGACAGGAGGGGTATCTCAGGCAGGGCAATGGAAAGCTTCCAGAAGAGCGCCCGTGGCCAGGACCATCCTGGCTGACCTGCAGGCACCAAGTTGGCCTGCGTGCCGTCGCTGGTGTGGCTCCACGGCCCTCCCTCTAGGCTTTCAAGCCCTTGTACATATTCAGGTGTTTCACCTGGGAAGGGTGGGAACAGTTCAGCAGCATCTGGCCTGGGGCTCAGCTCACGTTTACTCACAGAGGCCTGGGCACGGTCTCCCAGCTTTGCAATAAGGACGCTCCTTGCGTGGGCGGGTGGGGCTGCTGGCTGTATGGGAGATGATTCCCCACCTCTGACCAATTTCAGAATTGTTTACCACTGGAGCAAGTGCCTTGGTAGTGTTTTCCTCTGTATAACTGTTAGGTTCAGTTTTTTTTTTTTTTCTTTTTTGGTTCAAGTTAGATTTTATTCCTCTTTTATGTATTTATAGATATAAGCATGGAAATAATTCATTGTTATATATACATCAGTGTGAATGGAAGAACTTTTTTTCTGTTTTATTTTTACATTTTATTTTTAAAAATTTTGAAATTTAATTTTGTTTATTTTTTTATACAGTAGGTTATTATTAGTTATCTATTTTATGCATATACATGTATACAGGTCAATCCCAATCTCCCAACTCATCCCACCACCACCACCCCATGGCTTCCCCCACTTTGTGTCCATACGTCTGTTCTCTACCTCTGTGTCTCTATTTCTGCCCTGCAAACCAGTTCATCTGTACCATTTTTCTAGGTTCCACATATAGGCATTAGTATACAATATTTGTTTTTCTCTTTCTGACTTACTTCACTCTGTATGACAGTCTCCAGATCCATCAACTTCTCTACAAATGACCCAGTTTCATTCCTTTTTATGGCTGAGTAATATTCCATTTTATATATGTACCACATCTTTATCCATTCGTCTGTCTGTGGGCATTTAGGTTGCTTCCATTACCTGGCTATTGTAAATAGTGCTGCAATGAACATTGTGGTGAATGTGTCTTTGTGATTTATGGTTTTCTCTGGGTATATGCCCAGAAGTGGGATTGCTGGATCCTATGGTAATTCTCTTTTTAGTTTTTTAAAGGAACCTCCATACTGTTCTCCATAGTGACTGTATCAATTTACATTCCCACCAATAGCGGAAGAGGGTTCCTTTTGTCCACACCCTCCCCAGAATTTGTTGTTTGTACATTATCTGATGATGCCGATTCTAACAGGTGTGAGGTCTTACCTCATTGTAGTTTTGATTTGCATTTCTCTAATAATTAGTGATGTTGAGCAGCTTCTCATGTGCGTCTTGGCCATCTCTGTGTCTTCTTTGAAGAAACGTCTCTTTAGATCTTCTGCCCATTTTTGTATTGGGTTGTTTGTTTTATTAATATTAAGCTGCATGAGCTGTTTATATATATTGGAGATTAAACCTTTGTCCATTGATTCGTTTGTGAACGTTTTCGCCCATTCTGAGGGTTGCCTTTTTCCATTCCCGTTTTTTTAACAAAGAAAGAAAGAAAGCCAAAGAAGCAGAACACTAATGTGCGTGAAATATGCCTCTTGAAACTGTCGTTTTGAAATATGGACGTCTTTTGAATTTTTTGGTCGATATATGACCCCAGGATTTGTTTTCAGGGCAGGTGTCATTTACAGGCCGGTAATGATTTGGAATATCCACTGACCATTAGCGCTGGGATTAAAGCTGCAGTTGTGAGAAACGGCCACAAGGTGGCAGCAGTTCTCCCTTACCAAATCTGGTTACTAGGGCAGCAGAGCCTCAATGGAAGTCGCGTTCTAGATTGGAATGTAGAACGGAATGTGCCAGGAGAAAGCCCCTCAAGTGTGTCTCACTACTTCTTGTTCTTGTTTTTAATTTAATCTTTTATTTTTTATTACAGCAAGTTTGAGTACAACGTTTAGCTTGTTGTAGGTGTGCAAGAGGTGGTTCTTTTACACATATACATATGTCTGTTCTTCCTGGGATCCTTTTCCCATGTACGTTATGACAGAATGTTGAGTAGTCTTCTCTTGGTACTCCGTAGGTCTTTGGTGATTATATACGTCTACTGTGTTTGTATATGTCTGTTAACCCCAATATCGTAATAAATTCAATCATCACACCTTTCCTTTGGTGAACCATAAGTTTCTTTAATGAATCTGTGATTGCCCTTCTCCGTGGAAATATCTGCCCTGGTATCAATTTATAGGTAACACCTATAAGTGATATGATACGATATGTGTCTTTCACTTTCTGACTTACTCCAAGTCACGTGATTACCTCGAGACTCATCTACGGTGCTGCAAATGGCATTGGGTCCTTTTTTTCCTTGGCGAATATTCTGTCTTAGCGAGGTCCATTTTCTGCAATGTGATTCCCTGAGGGCTGAGGATTAGCTGCCCTGGGCAGCCTGACCCTGCCGGCAAGCCCTCCCCAGGTGTGCCTGGGTTGAGGTCAATATAAACAGCACTCCAGGCAGCAATAGCCCCTGCAGCTGTGCCTGACTCCATATTCTCTGCCCCGTCAGCAGTCTCGGGGCTGTGCTGGTGGGAGGGTGGGAGGGTCCACGGCTTTGTGGGTGGCCCGGTGTGAGTGGGGCTCTGCTGGACTTTCGGCAGGAGTTGCCAGGCTGCCACCTGTAACGAAGAGGATGTGTCACCCATAACTTCCACTGGAATATCTCTCCGGGCTGAGGTGAGGAAGGAAAAACAGGAGTGGGGGCCGGGACAGGAGGGGTATCTCAGGCAGGGCAATGGAAAGCTTCCAGAAGAGCGCCCGTGGCCAGGACCATCCTGGCTGACCTGCAGGCACCAAGTTGGCCTGCGTGCCGTCGCTGGTGTGGCTCCACGGCCCTCCCTCTAGGCTTTCAAGCCCTTGTACATATTCAGGTGTTTCACCTGGGAAGGGTGGGAACAGTTCAGCAGCATCTGGCCTGGGGCTCAGCTCACGTTTACTCACAGAGGCCTGGGCACGGTCTCCCAGCTTTGCAATAAGGACGCTCCTTGCGTGGGCGGGTGGGGCTGCTGGCTGTATGGGAGATGATTCCCCACCTCTGACCAATTTCAGAATTGTTTACCACTGGAGCAAGTGCCTTGGTAGTGTTTTCCTCTGTATAACTGTTAGGTTCAGTTATTTTTTTTTTTTCTTTTTTGGTTCAAGTTAGATTTTATTCCTCTTTTATGTATTTATAGATATAAGCATGGAAATAATTCATTGTTATATATACATCAGTGTGAATGGAAGAACTTTTTTTCTGTTTTATTTTTACATTTTATTTTTAAAAATTTTGAAATTTAATTTTGTTTATTTTTTATACAGTAGGTTATTATTAGTTATCTATTTTATGCATATACATGTATACAGGTCAATCCCAATCTCCCAACTCATCCCACCACCACCACCCCATGGCTTCCCCCACTTTGTGTCCATACGTCTGTTCTCTACCTCTGTGTCTCTATTTCTGCCCTGCAAACCAGTTCATCTGTACCATTTTTCTAGGTTCCACATATAGGCATTAGTATACAATATTTGTTTTTCTCTTTCTGACTTACTTCACTCTGTATGACAGTCTCCAGATCCATCAACTTCTCTACAAATGACCCAGTTTCATTCCTTTTTATGGCTGAGTAATATTCCATTTTATATATGTACCACATCTTTATCCATTCGTCTGTCTGTGGGCATTTAGGTTGCTTCCATTACCTGGCTATTGTAAATAGTGCTGCAATGAACATTGTGGTGAATGTGTCTTTGTGATTTATGGTTTTCTCTGGGTATATGCCCAGAAGTGGGATTGCTGGATCCTATGGTAATTCTCTTTTTAGTTTTTTAAAGGAACCTCCATACTGTTCTCCATAGTGACTGTATCAATTTACATTCCCACCAATAGCGGAAGAGGGTTCCTTTTGTCCACACCCTCCCCAGAATTTGTTGTTTGTACATTATCTGATGATGCCGATTCTAACAGGTGTGAGGTCTTACCTCATTGTAGTTTTGATTTGCATTTCTCTAATAATTAGTGATGTTGAGCAGCTTCTCATGTGCGTCTTGGCCATCTCTGTGACTTCTTTGAAGAAACGTCTCTTTAGATCTTCTGCCCATTTTTGTATTGGGTTGTTTGTTTTATTAATATTAAGCTGCATGAGCTGTCTATATATATTGGAGATTAAACCTTTGTCCATTGATTCGTTTGTGAACGTTTTCGCCCATTCTGAGGGTTGCCTTTTTCCATTCCCGTTTTTTTAACAAAGAAAGAAAGAAAGCCAAAGAAGCAGAACACTAATGTGCGTGAAATATGCCTCTTGAAACTGTCGTTTTGAAATATGGACGTCTTTTGAATTTTTTGGTCGATATATGACCCCAGGATTTGTTTTCAGGGCAGGTGTCATTTACAGGCCGGTAATGATTTGGAATATCCACTGACCATTAGCGCTGGGATTAAAGCTGCAGTTGTGAGAAACGGCCACAAGGTGGCAGCAGTTCTCCCTTACCAAATCTGGTTACTAGGGCAGCAGAGCCTCAATGGAAGTCGCGTTCTAGATTGGAATGTAGAACGGAATGTGCCAGGAGAAAGCCCCTCAAGTGTGTCTCACTACTTCTTGTTCTTGTTTTTAATTTAATCTTTTATTTTTTATTACAGCAAGTTTGAGTACAACGTTTAGCTTGTTGTAGGTGTGCAAGAGGTGGTTCTTTTACACATATACATATGTCTGTTCTTCCTGGGATCCTTTTCCCATGTACGTTATGACAGAATGTTGAGTAGTCTTCTCTTGGTACTCCGTAGGTCTTTGGTGATTATATACGTCTACTGTGTTTGTATATGTCTGTTAACCCCAATATCGTAATGAATTCAATCCTCACACCTTTCCTTTGGTGAACCATAAGTTTCTTTAATGAATCTGTGATTGCCCTTCTCCGTGGAAATATCTGCCCTGGTATCAATTTATAGGTAACACCTATAAGTGATATGATACGATATGTGTCTTTCACTTTCTGACTTACTCCAAGTCACGTGATTACCTCGAGACTCATCTACGGTGCTGCAAATGGCATTGTGTCCTTTTTTTCCTTGGCGAATATTCTGTCTTAGCGAGGTCCATTTTCTGCAATGTGATTCCCTGAGGGCTGAGGATTAGCTGCCCTGGGCAGCCTGACCCTGCCGGCAAGCCCTCCCCAGGTGTGCCTGGGTTGAGGTCAATATAAACAGCACTCCAGGCAGCAATAGCCCCTGCAGCTGTGCCTGACTCCATATTCTCTGCCCCGTCAGCAGTCTCGGGGCTGTGCTGGTGGGAGGGTGGGAGGGTCCACGGCTTTGTGGGTGGCCCGGTGTGAGTGGGGCTCTGCTGGACTTTCGGCAGGAGTTGCCAGGCTGCCACCTGTAAAGGAGAGGATGTGTCACCCATAACTTCCACTGGAATATCTCTCCGGGCTGAGGTGAGGAAGGAAAAACAGGAGTGGGGGCCGGGACAGGAGGGGTATCTCAGGCAGGGCAATGGAAAGCTTCCAGAAGAGCGCCCGTGGCCAGGACCATCCTGGCTGACCTGCAGGCACCAAGTTGGCCTGCGTGCCGTCGCTGGTGTGGCTCCACGGCCCTCCCTCTAGGCTTTCAAGCCCTTGTACATATTCAGGTGTTTCACCTGGGAAGGGTGGGAACAGTTCAGCAGCATCTGGCCTGGGGCTCAGCTCACGTTTACTCACAGAGGCCTGGGCACGGTCTCCCAGCTTTGCAATAAGGACGCTCCTTGCGTGGGCGGGTGGGGCTGCTGGCTGTATGGGAGATGATTCCCCACCTCTGACCAATTTCAGAATTGTTTACCACTGGAGCAAGTGCCTTGGTAGTGTTTTCCTCTGTATAACTGTTAGGTTCAGTTTTTTTTTTTCTTTTTTGGTTCAAGTTAGATTTTATTCCTCTTTTATGTATTTATAGATATAAGCATGGAAATAATTCATTGTTATATATACATCAGTGTGAATGGAAGAATTTTTTTCTGTTTTATTTTTACATTTTATTTTTAAAAATTTTGAAATTTAATTTTGTTTATTTTTTTATACAGTAGGTTATTATTAGTTATCTATTTTATGCATATACATGTATACAGGTCAATCCCAATCTCCCAACTCATCCCACCACCACCACCCCATGGCTTCCCCCACTTTGTGTCCATACGTCTGTTCTCTACCTCTGTGTCTCTATTTCTGCCCTGCAAACCAGTTCATCTGTACCATTTTTCTAGGTTCCACATATAGGCATTAGTATACAATATTTGTTTTTCTCTTTCTGACTTACTTCACTCTGTATGACAGTCTCCAGATCCATCAACTTCTCTACAAATGACCCAGTTTCATTCCTTTTTATGGCTGAGTAATATTCCATTTTATATATGTACCACATCTTTATCCATTCGTCTGTCTGTGGGCATTTAGGTTGCTTCCATTACCTGGCTATTGTAAATAGTGCTGCAATGAACATTGTGGTGAATGTGTCTTTGTGATTTATGGTTTTCTCTGGGTATATGCCCAGAAGTGGGATTGCTGGATCCTATGGTAATTCTCTTTTTAGTTTTTTAAAGGAACCTCCATACTGTTCTCCATAGTGACTGTATCAATTTACATTCCCACCAATAGCGGAAGAGGGTTCCTTTTGTCCACACCCTCCCCAGAATTTGTTGTTTGTACATTATCTGATGATGCCGATTCTAACAGGTGTGAGGTCTTACCTCATTGTAGTTTTGATTTGCATTTCTCTAATAATTAGTGATGTTGAGCAGCTTCTCATGTGCGTCTTGGCCATCTCTGTGACTTCTTTGAAGAAACGTCTCTTTAGATCTTCTGCCCATTTTTGTATTGGGTTGTTTGTTTTATTAATATTAAGCTGCATGAGCTGTTTATATATATTGGAGATTAAACCTTTGTCCATTGATTCGTTTGTGAACGTTTTCGCCCATTCTGAGGGTTGCCTTTTTCCATTCCCGTTTTTTTAACAAAGAAAGAAAGAAAGCAAAAGAAGCAGAACACTAATGTGCGTGAAATATGCCTCTTGAAACTGTCGTTTTGAAATATGGACGTCTTTTGAATTTTTTGGTCGATATATGACCCCAGGATTTGTTTTCAGGGCAGGTGTCATTTACAGGCCGGTAATGATTTGGAATATCCACTGACCATTAGCGCTGGGATTAAAGCTGCAGTTGTGAGAAACGGCCACAAGGTGGCAGCAGTTCTCCCTTACCAAATCTGGTTACTAGGGCAGCAGAGCCTCAATGGAAGTCTGTTCTAGATTGGAATGTAGAACGGAATGTGCCAGGAGAAAGCCCCTCAAGTGTGTCTCACTACTTCTTGTTCTTGTTTTTAATTTAATCTTTTATTTTTTATTACAGCAAGTTTGAGTACAACGTTTAGCTTGTTGTAGGTGTGCAAGAGGTGGTTCTTTTACACATATACATATGTCTGTTCTTCCTGGGATCCTTTTCCCATGTACGTTATGACAGAATGTTGAGTAGTCTTCTCTTGGTACTCCGTAGGTCTTTGGTGATTATATACGTCTACTGTGTTTGTATATGTCTGTTAACCCCAATATCGTAATGAATTCAATCCTCACACCTTTCCTTTGGTGAACCATAAGTTTCTTTAATGAATCTGTGATTGCCCTTCTCCGTGGAAATATCTGCCCTGGTATCAATTTATAGGTAACACCTATAAGTGATATGATACGATATGTGTCTTTCACTTTCTGACTTACTCCAAGTCACGTGATTACCTCGAGACTCATCTACGGTGCTGCAAATGGCATTGTGTCCTTTTTTTCCTTGGCGAATATTCTGTCTTAGCGAGGTCCATTTTCTGCAATGTGATTCCCTGAGGGCTGAGGATTAGCTGCCCTGGGCAGCCTGACCCTGCCGGCAAGCCCTCCCCAGGTGTGCCTGGGTTGAGGTCAATATAAACAGCACTCCAGGCAGCAATAGCCCCTGCAGCTGTGCCTGAATCCATATTCTCTGCCCCGTCAGCAGTCTCGGGGCTGTGCTGGTGGGAGGGTGGGAGGGTCCACGGCTTTGTGGGTGGCCCGGTGTGAGTGTGGCTCTGCTGGACTTTCGGCAGGAGTTGCCAGGCTGCCACCTGTAAAGGAGAGGATGTGTCACCCATAACTTCCACTGGAATATCTCTCCGGGCTGAGGTGAGGAAGGAAAAACAGGAGTGGGGGCCGGGACAGGAGGGGTATCTCAGGCAGGGCAATGGAAAGCTTCCAGAAGAGCGCCCGTGGCCAGGACCATCCTGGCTGACCTGCAGGCACCAAGTTGGCCTGCGTGCCGTCGCTGGTGTGGCTCCACGGCCCTCCCTCTAGGCTTTCAAGCCCTTGTACATATTCAGGTGTTTCACCTGGGAAGGGTGTGAACAGTTCAGCAGCATCTGGCCTGGGGCTCAGCTCACGTTTACTCACAGAGGCCTGGGCACGGTCTCCCAGCTTTGCAATAAGGACGCTCCTTGCGTGGGCGGGTGGGGCTGCTGGCTGTATGGGAGATGATTCCCCACCTCTGACCAATTTCAGAATTGTTTACCACTGGAGCAAGTGCCTTGGTAGTGTTTTCCTCTGTATAACTGTTAGGTTCAGTTTTGTTTTTTTTTCTTTTTTGGTTCAAGTTAGATTTTATTCCTCTTTTATGTATTTATAGATATAAGCATGGAAATAATTCATTGTTATATATACATCAGTGTGAATGGAAGAACTTTTTTTCTGTTTTATTTTTACATTTTATTTTTTAAAATTTTGAAATTTAATTTTGTTTATTTTTTTATACAGTAGGTTATTATTAGTTATCTATTTTATGCATATACATGTATACAGGTCAATCCCAATCTCCCAACTCATCCCACCACCACCACCCCATGGCTTCCCCCACTTTGTGTCCATACGTCTGTTCTCTACCTCTGTGTCTCTATTTCTGCCCTGCAAACCAGTTCATCTGTACCATTTTTCTAGGTTCCACATATAGGCATTAGTATACAATATTTGTTTTTCTCTTTCTGACTTACTTCACTCTGTATGACAGTCTCCAGATCCATCAACTTCTCTACAAATGACCCAGTTTCATTCCTTTTTATGGCTGAGTAATATTCCATTTTATATATGTACCACATCTTTATCCATTCGTCTGTCTGTGGGCATTTAGGTTGCTTCCATTACCTGGCTATTGTAAATAGTGCTGCAATGAACATTGTGGTGAATGTGTCTTTGTGATTTATGGTTTTCTCTGGGTATATGCCCAGAAGTGGGATTGCTGGATCCTATGGTAATTCTCTTTTTAGTTTTTTAAAGGAACCTCCATACTGTTCTCCATAGTGACTGTATCAATTTACATTCCCACCAATAGCGGAAGAGGGTTCCTTTTGTCCACACCCTCCCCAGAATTTGTTGTTTGTACATTATCTGATGATGCCGATTCTAACAGGTGTGAGGTCTTACCTCATTGTAGTTTTGATTTGCATTTCTCTAATAATTAGTGATGTTGAGCAGCTTCTCATGTGCGTCTTGGCCATCTCTGTGACTTCTTTGAAGAAACGTCTCTTTAGATCTTCTGCCCATTTTTGTATTGGGTTGTTTGTTTTATTAATATTAAGCTGCATGAGCTGTTTATATATATTGGAGATTAAACCTTTGTCCATTGATTCGTTTGTGAACGTTTTCGCCCATTCTGAGGGTTGCCTTTTTCCATTCCCGTTTTTTTAACAAAGAAAGAAAGAAAGCAAAAGAAGCAGAACACTAATGTGCGTGAAATATGCCTCTTGAAACTGTCGTTTTGAAATATGGACGTCTTTTGAATTTTTTGGTCGATATATGACCCCAGGATTTGTTTTCAGGGCAGGTGTCATTTACAGGCCGGTAATGATTTGGAATATCCACTGACCATTAGCGCTGGGATTAAAGCTGCAGTTGTGAGAAACGGCCACAAGGTGGCAGCAGTTCTCCCTTACCAAATCTGGTTACTAGGGCAGCAGAGCCTCAATGGAAGTCGCGTTCTAGATTGGAATGTAGAACGGAATGTGCCAGGAGAAAGCCCCTCAAGTGTGTCTCACTACTTCTTGTTCTTGTTTTTAATTTAATCTTTTATTTTTTATTACAGCAAGTTTGAGTACAACGTTTAGCTTGTTGTAGGTGTGCAAGAGGTGGTTCTTTTACACATATACATATGTCTGTTCTTCCTGGGATCCTTTTCCCATGTACGTTATGACAGAATGTTGAGTAGTCTTCTCTTGGTACTCCGTAGGTCTTTGGTGATTATATACGTCTACTGTGTTTGTATATGTCTGTTAACCCCAATATCGTAATGAATTCAATCCTCACACCTTTCCTTTGGTGAACCATAAGTTTCTTTAATGAATCTGTGATTGCCCTTCTCCGTGGAAATATCTGCCCTGGTATCAATTTATAGGTAACACCTATAAGTGATATGATACGATATGTGTCTTTCACTTTCTGACTTACTCCAAGTCACGTGATTACCTCGAGACTCATCTACGGTGCTGCAAATGGCATTGTGTCCTTTTTTTCCTTGGCGAATATTCTGTCTTAGCGAGGTCCATTTTCTGCAATGTGATTCCCTGAGGGCTGAGGATTAGCTGCCCTGGGCAGCCTGACCCTGCCGGCAAGCCCTCCCCAGGTGTGCCTGGGTTGAGGTCAATATAAACAGCACTCCAGGCAGCAATAGCCCCTGCAGCTGTGCCTGAATCCATATTCTCTGCCCCGTCAGCAGTCTCGGGGCTGTGCTGGTGGGAGGGTGGGAGGGTCCACGGCTTTGTGGGTGGCCCGGTGTGAGTGTGGCTCTGCTGGACTTTCGGCAGGAGTTGCCAGGCTGCCACCTGTAAAGGAGAGGATGTGTCACCCATAACTTCCACTGGAATATCTCTCCGGGCTGAGGTGAGGAAGGAAAAACAGGAGTGGGGGCCGGGACAGGAGGGGTATCTCAGGCAGGGCAATGGAAAGCTTCCAGAAGAGCGCCCGTGGCCAGGACCATCCTGGCTGACCTGCAGGCACCAAGTTGGCCTGCGTGCCGTCGCTGGTGTGGCTCCACGGCCCTCCCTCTAGGCTTTCAAGCCCTTGTACATATTCAGGTGTTTCACCTGGGAAGGGTGTGAACAGTTCAGCAGCATCTGGCCTGGGGCTCAGCTCACGTTTACTCACAGAGGCCTGGGCACGGTCTCCCAGCTTTGCAATAAGGACGCTCCTTGCGTGGGCGGGTGGGGCTGCTGGCTGTATGGGAGATGATTCCCCACCTCTGACCAATTTCAGAATTGTTTACCACTGGAGCAAGTGCCTTGGTAGTGTTTTCCTCTGTATAACTGTTAGGTTCAGTTTTGTTTTTTTTTCTTTTTTGGTTCAAGTTAGATTTTATTCCTCTTTTATGTATTTATAGATATAAGCATGGAAATAATTCATTGTTATATATACATCAGTGTGAATGGAAGAACTTTTTTTCTGTTTTATTTTTACATTTTATTTTTTAAAATTTTGAAATTTAATTTTGTTTATTTTTTTATACAGTAGGTTATTATTAGTTATCTATTTTATGCATATACATGTATACAGGTCAATCCCAATCTCCCAACTCATCCCACCACCACCACCCCATGGCTTCCCCCACTTTGTGTCCATACGTCTGTTCTCTACCTCTGTGTCTCTATTTCTGCCCTGCAAACCAGTTCATCTGTACCATTTTTCTAGGTTCCACATATAGGCATTAGTATACAATATTTGTTTTTCTCTTTCTGACTTACTTCACTCTGTATGACAGTCTCCAGATCCATCAACTTCTCTACAAATGACCCAGTTTCATTCCTTTTTATGGCTGAGTAATATTCCATTTTATATATGTACCACATCTTTATCCATTCGTCTGTCTGTGGGCATTTAGGTTGCTTCCATTACCTGGCTATTGTAAATAGTGCTGCAATGAACATTGTGGTGAATGTGTCTTTGTGATTTATGGTTTTCTCTGGGTATATGCCCAGAAGTGGGATTGCTGGATCCTATGGTAATTCTCTTTTTAGTTTTTTAAAGGAACCTCCATACTGTTCTCCATAGTGACTGTATCAATTTACATTCCCACCAATAGCGGAAGAGGGTTCCTTTTGTCCACACCCTCCCCAGAATTTGTTGTTTGTACATTATCTGATGATGCCGATTCTAACAGGTGTGAGGTCTTACCTCATTGTAGTTTTGATTTGCATTTCTCTAATAATTAGTGATGTTGAGCAGCTTCTCATGTGCGTCTTGGCCATCTCTGTGACTTCTTTGAAGAAACGTCTCTTTAGATCTTCTGCCCAGTTTTGTATTGGGTTGTTTGTTTTATTAATATTAAGCTGCATGAGCTGTTTATATATATTGGAGATTAAACCTTTGTCCATTGATTCGTTTGTGAACGTTTTCGCCCATTCTGAGGGTTGCCTTTTTCCATTCCCGTTTTTTTAACAAAGAAAGAAAGAAAGCCAAAGAAGCAGAACACTAATGTGCGTGAAATATGCCTCTTGAAACTGTCGTTTTGAAATATGGACGTCTTTTGAATTTTTTGGTCGATATATGACCCCAGGATTTGTTTTCAGGGCAGGTGTCATTTACAGGCCGGTAATGATTTGGAATATCCACTGACCATTAGCGCTGGGATTAAAGCTGCAGTTGTGAGAAACGGCCACAAGGTGGCAGCAGTTCTCCCTTACCAAATCTGGTTACTAGTGCAGCAGAGCCTCAATGGAAGTCGCGTTCTAGATTGGAATGTAGAACGGAATGTGCCAGGAGAAAGCCCCTCAAGTGTGTCTCACTACTTCTTGTTCTTGTTTTTAATTTAATCTTTTATTTTTTATTACAGCAAGTTTGAGTACAACGTTTAGCTTGTTGTAGGTGTGCAAGAGGTGGTTCTTTTACACATATACATATGTCTGTTCTTCCTGGGATCCTTTTCCCATGTACGTTATGACAGAATGTTGAGTAGTCTTCTCTTGGTACTCCGTAGGTCTTTGGTGATTATATACGTCTACTGTGTTTGTATATGTCTGTTAACCCCAATATCGTAATGAATTCAATCCTCACACCTTTCCTTTGGTGAACCATAAGTTTCTTTAATGAATCTGTGATTGCCCTTCTCCGTGGAAATATCTGCCCTGGTATCAATTTATAGGTAACACCTATAAGTGATATGATACGATATGTGTCTTTCACTTTCTGACTTACTCCAAGTCACGTGATTACCTCGAGACTCATCTACGGTGCTGCAAATGGCATTGTGTCCTTTTTTTCCTTGGCGAATATTCTGTCTTAGCGAGGTCCATTTTCTGCAATGTGATTCCCTGAGGGCTGAGGATTAGCTGCCCTGGGCAGCCTGACCCTGCCGGCAAGCCCTCCCCAGGTGTGCCTGGGTTGAGGTCAATATAAACAGCACTCCAGGCAGCAATAGCCCCTGCAGCTGTGCCTGACTCCATATTCTCTGCCCCGTCAGCAGTCTCGGGGCTGTGCTGGTGGGAGGGTGGGAGGGTCCACGGCTTTGTGGGTGGCCCGGTGTGAGTGGGGCTCTGCTGGACTTTCGGCAGGAGTTGCCAGGCTGCCACCTGTAAAGGAGAGGATGTGTCACCCATAACTTCCACTGGAATATCTCTCCGGGCTGAGGTGAGGAAGGAAAAACAGGAGTGGGGGCCGGGACAGGAGGGGTATCTCAGGCAGGGCAATGGAAAGCTTCCAGAAGAGCGCCCGTGGCCAGGACCATCCTGGCTGACCTGCAGGCACCAAGTTGGCCTGCGTGCCGTCGCTGGTGTGGCTCCACGGCCCTCCCTCTAGGCTTTCAAGCCCTTGTACATATTCAGGTGTTTCACCTGGGAAGGGTGGGAACAGTTCAGCAGCATCTGGCCTGGGGCTCAGCTCACGTTTACTCACAGAGGCCTGGGCACGGTCTCCCAGCTTTGCAATAAGGACGCTCCTTGCGTGGGCGGGTGGGGCTGCTGGCTGTATGGGAGATGATTCCCCACCTCTGACCAATTTCAGAATTGTTTACCACTGGAGCAAGTGCCTTGGTAGTGTTTTCCTCTGTATAACTGTTAGGTTCAGTTTTGTTTTTTTTTCTTTTTTGGTTCAAGTTAGATTTTATTCCTCTTTTATGTATTTATAGATATAAGCATGGAAATTATTCATTGTTATATATACATCAGTGTGAATGGAAGAACTTTTTTTCTGTTTTATTTTTACATTTTATTTTTAAAAATTTTGAAATTTAATTTTGTTTATTTTTTTATACAGTAGGTTATTATTAGTTATCTATTTTATGCATATACATGTATACAGGTCAATCCCAATCTCCCAACTCATCCCACCACCACCACCCCATGGCTTCCCCCACTTTGTGTCCATACGTCTGTTCTCTACCTCTGTGTCTCTATTTCTGCCCTGCAAACCAGTTCATCTGTACCATTTTTCTAGGTTCCACATATAGGCATTAGTATACAATATTTGTTTTTCTCTTTCTGACTTACTTCACTCTGTATGACAGTCTCCAGATCCATCAACTTCTCTACAAATGACCCAGTTTCATTCCTTTTTATGGCTGAGTAATATTCCATTTTATATATGTACCACATCTTTATCCATTCGTCTGTCTGTGGGCATTTAGGTTGCTTCCATTACCTGGCTATTGTAAATAGTGCTGCAATGAACATTGTGGTGAATGTGTCTTTGTGATTTATGGTTTTCTCTGGGTATATGCCCAGAAGTGGGATTGCTGGATCCTATGGTAATTCTCTTTTTAGTTTTTTAAAGGAACCTCCATACTGTTCTCCATAGTGACTGTATCAATTTACATTCCCACCAATAGCGGAAGAGGGTTCCTTTTGTCCACACCCTCCCCGGAATTTGTTGTTTGTACATTATCTGATGATGCCGATTCTAACAGGTGTGAGGTCTTACCTCATTGTAGTTTTGATTTGCATTTCTCTAATAATTAGTGATGTTGAGCAGCTTCTCATGTGCGTCTTGGCCATCTCTGTGACTTCTTTGAAGAAACGTCTCTTTAGATCTTCTGCCCAGTTTTGTATTGGGTTGTTTGTTTTATTAATATTAAGCTGCATGAGCTGTTTATATATATTGGAGATTAAACCTTTGTCCATTGATTCGTTTGTGAACGTTTTCGCCCATTCTGAGGGTTGCCTTTTTCCATTCCCGTTTTTTTAACAAAGAAAGAAAGAAAGCAAAAGAAGCAGAACACTAATGTGCGTGAAATATGCCTCTTGAAACTGTCGTTTTGAAATATGGACGTCTTTTGAATTTTTTGGTCGATATATGACCCCAGGATTTGTTTTCAGGGCAGGTGTCATTTACAGGCCGGTAATGATTTGGAATATCCACTGACCATTAGCGCTGGGATTAAAGCTGCAGTTGTGAGAAACGGCCACAAGGTGGCAGCAGTTCTCCCTTACCAAATCTGGTTACTAGGGCAGCAGAGCCTCAATGGAAGTCGCGTTCTAGATTGGAATGTAGAACGGAATGTGCCAGGAGAAAGCCCCTCAAGTGTGTCTCACTACTTCTTGTTCTTGTTTTTAATTTAATCTTTTATTTTTTATTACAGCAAGTTTGAGTACAACGTTTAGCTTGTTGTAGGTGTGCAAGAGGTGGTTCTTTTACACATATACATATGTCTGTTCTTCCTGGGATCCTTTTCCCATGTACGTTATGACAGAATGTTGAGTAGTCTTCTCTTGGTACTCCGTAGGTCTTTGGTGATTATATACGTCTACTGTGTTTGTATATGTCTGTTAACCCCAATATCGTAATGAATTCAATCCTCACACCTTTCCTTTGGTGAACCATAAGTTTCTTTAATGAATCTGTGATTGCCCTTCTCCGTGGAAATATCTGCCCTGGTATCAATTTATAGGTAACACCTATAAGTGATATGATACGATATGTGTCTTTCACTTTCTGACTTACTCCAAGTCACGTGATTACCTCGAGACTCATCTACGGTGCTGCAAATGGCATTGTGTCCTTTTTTTCCTTGGCGAATATTCTGTCTTAGCGAGGTCCATTTTCTGCAATGTGATTCCCTGAGGGCTGAGGATTAGCTGCCCTGGGCAGCCTGACCCTGCCGGCAAGCCCTCCCCAGGTGTGCCTGGGTTGAGGTCAATATAAACAGCACTCCAGGCAGCAATAGCCCCTGCAGCTGTGCCTGACTCCATATTCTCTGCCCCGTCAGCAGTCTCGGGGCTGTGCTGGTGGGAGGGTGGGAGGGTCCACGGCTTTGTGGGTGGCCCGGTGTGAGTGGGGCTCTGCTGGACTTTCGGCAGGAGTTGCCAGGCTGCCACCTGTAAAGGAGAGGATGTGTCACCCATAACTTCCACTGGAATATCTCTCCGGGCTGAGGTGAGGAAGGAAAAACAGGAGTGGGGGCCGGGACAGGAGGGGTATCTCAGGCAGGGCAATGGAAAGCTTCCAGAAGAGCGCCCGTGGCCAGGACCATCCTGGCTGACCTGCAGGCACCAAGTTGGCCTGCGTGCCGTCGCTGGTGTGGCTCCACGGCCCTCCCTCTAGGCTTTCAAGCCCTTGTACATATTCAGGTGTTTCACCTGGGAAGGGTGGGAACAGTTCAGCAGCATCTGGCCTGGGGCTCAGCTCACGTTTACTCACAGAGGCCTGGGCACGGTCTCCCAGCTTTGCAATAAGGACGCTCCTTGCGTGGGCGGGTGGGGCTGCTGGCTGTATGGGAGATGATTCCCCACCTCTGACCAATTTCAGAATTGTTTACCACTGGAGCAAGTGCCTTGGTAGTGTTTTCCTCTGTATAACTGTTAGGTTCAGTTTTGTTTTTTTTTCTTTTTTGGTTCAAGTTAGATTTTATTCCTCTTTTATGTATTTATAGATATAAGCATGGAAATTATTCATTGTTATATATACATCAGTGTGAATGGAAGAACTTTTTTTCTGTTTTATTTTTACATTTTATTTTTAAAAATTTTGAAATTTAATTTTGTTTATTTTTTTATACAGTAGGTTATTATTAGTTATCTATTTTATGCATATACATGTATACAGGTCAATCCCAATCTCCCAACTCATCCCACCACCACCACCCCATGGCTTCCCCCACTTTGTGTCCATACGTCTGTTCTCTACCTCTGTGTCTCTATTTCTGCCCTGCAAACCAGTTCATCTGTACCATTTTTCTAGGTTCCACATATAGGCATTAGTATACAATATTTGTTTTTCTCTTTCTGACTTACTTCACTCTGTATGACAGTCTCCAGATCCATCAACTTCTCTACAAATGACCCAGTTTCATTCCTTTTTATGGCTGAGTAATATTCCATTTTATATATGTACCACATCTTTATCCATTCGTCTGTCTGTGGGCATTTAGGTTGCTTCCATTACCTGGCTATTGTAAATAGTGCTGCAATGAACATTGTGGTGAATGTGTCTTTGTGATTTATGGTTTTCTCTGGGTATATGCCCAGAAGTGGGATTGCTGGATCCTATGGTAATTCTCTTTTTAGTTTTTTAAAGGAACCTCCATACTGTTCTCCATAGTGACTGTATCAATTTACATTCCCACCAATAGCGGAAGAGGGTTCCTTTTGTCCACACCCTCCCCGGAATTTGTTGTTTGTACATTATCTGATGATGCCGATTCTAACAGGTGTGAGGTCTTACCTCATTGTAGTTTTGATTTGCATTTCTCTAATAATTAGTGATGTTGAGCAGCTTCTCATGTGCGTCTTGGCCATCTCTGTGACTTCTTTGAAGAAACGTCTCTTTAGATCTTCTGCCCAGTTTTGTATATGGTTGTTTGTTTTATTAATATTAAGCTGCATGAGCTGTTTATATATATTGGAGATTAAACCTTTGTCCATTGATTCGTTTGTGAACCTTTTCGCCCATTCTGAGGGTTGCCTTTTTCCATTCCCGTTTTTTTAACAAAGAAAGAAAGAAAGCAAAAGAAGCAGAACACTAATGTGCGTGAAATATGCCTCTTGAAACTGTCGTTTTGAAATATGGACGTCTTTTGAATTTTTTGGTCGATATATGACCCCAGGATTTGTTTTCAGGGCAGGTGTCATTTACAGGCCGGTAATGATTTGGAATATCCACTGACCATTAGCGCTGGGATTAAAGCTGCAGTTGTGAGAAACGGCCACAAGGTGGCAGCAGTTCTCCCTTACCAAATCTGGTTACTAGGGCAGCAGAGCCTCAATGGAAGTCGCGTTCTAGATTGGAATGTAGAACGGAATGTGCCAGGAGAAAGCCCCTCATGTGTGTCTCACTACTTCTTGTTCTTGTTTTTAATTTAATCTTTTATTTTTTATTACAGCAAGTTTGAGTACAACGTTTAGCTTGTTGTAGGTGTGCAAGAGGTGGTTCTTTTACACATATACATATGTCTGTTCTTCCTGGGATCCTTTTCCCATGTACGTTATGACAGAATGTTGAGTAGTCTTCTCTTGGTACTCCGTAGGTCTTTGGTGATTATATACGTCTACTGTGTTTGTATATGTCTGTTAACCCCAATATCGTAATGAATTCAATCCTCACACCTTTCCTTTGGTGAACCATAAGTTTCTTTAATGAATCTGTGATTGCCCTTCTCCGTGGAAATATCTGCCCTGGTATCAATTTATAGGTAACACCTATAAGTGATATGATACGATATGTGTCTTTCACTTTCTGACTTACTCCAAGTCACGTGATTACCTCGAGACTCATCTACGGTGCTGCAAATGGCATTGTGTCCTTTTTTTCCTTGGCGAATATTCTGTCTTAGCGAGGTCCATTTTCTGCAATGTGATTCCCTGAGGGCTGAGGATTAGCTGCCCTGGGCAGCCTGACCCTGCCGGCAAGCCCTCCCCAGGTGTGCCTGGGTTGAGGTCAATATAAACAGCACTCCAGGCAGCAATAGCCCCTGCAGCTGTGCCTGAATCCATATTCTCTGCCCCGTCAGCAGTCTCGGGGCTGTGCTGGTGGGAGGGTGGGAGGGTCCACGGCTTTGTGGGTGGCCCGGTGTGAGTGGGGCTCTGCTGGACTTTCGGCAGGAGTTGCCAGGCTGCCACCTGTAAAGGAGAGGATGTGTCACCCATAACTTCCACTGGAATATCTCTCCGGGCTGAGGTGAGGAAGGAAAAACAGGAGTGGGGGCCGGGACAGGAGGGGTATCTCAGGCAGGGCAATGGAAAGCTTCCAGAAGAGCGCCCGTGGCCAGGACCATCCTGGCTGACCTGCAGGCACCAAGTTGGCCTGCGTGCCGTCGCTGGTGTGGCTCCACGGCCCTCCCTCTAGGCTTTCAAGCCCTTGTACATATTCAGGTGTTTCACCTGGGAAGGGTGGGAACAGTTCAGCAGCATCTGGCCTGGGGCTCAGCTCACGTTTACTCACAGAGGCCTGGGCACGGTCTCCCAGCTTTGCAATAAGGACACTCCTTGCGTGGGCGGGTGGGGCTGCTGGCTGTATGGGAGATGATTCCCCACCTCTGACCAATTTCAGAATTGTTTACCACTGGAGCAAGTGCCTTGGTAGTGTTTTCCTCTGTATAACTGTTAGGTTCAGTTTTTTTTTTTTTTCTTTTTTGGTTCAAGTTAGATTTTATTCCTCTTTTATGTATTTATAGATATAAGCATGGAAATAATTCATTGTTATATATACATCAGTGTGAATGGAAGAATTTTTTTCTGTTTTATTTTTACATTTTATTTTTAAAAATTTTGAAATTTAATTTTGTTTATTTTTTTATACAGTAGGTTATTATTAGTTATCTATTTTATGCATATACATGTATACAGGTCAATCCCAATCTCCCAACTCATCCCACCACCACCACCCCATGGCTTCCCCCACTTTGTGTCCATACGTCTGTTCTCTACCTCTGTGTCTCTATTTCTGCCCTGCAAACCAGTTCATCTGTACCATTTTTCTAGGTTCCACATATAGGCATTAGTATACAATATTTGTTTTTCTCTTTCTGACTTACTTCACTCTGTATGACAGTCTCCAGATCCATCAACTTCTCTACAAATGACCCAGTTTCATTCCTTTTTATGGCTGAGTAATATTCCATTTTATATATGTACCACATCTTTATCCATTCGTCTGTCTGTGGGCATTTAGGTTGCTTCCATTACCTGGCTATTGTAAATAGTGCTGCAATGAACATTGTGGTGAATGTGTCTTTGTGATTTATGGTTTTCTCTGGGTATATGCCCAGAAGTGGGATTGCTGGATCCTATGGTAATTCTCTTTTTAGTTTTTTAAAGGAACCTCCATACTGTTCTCCATAGTGACTGTATCAATTTACATTCCCACCAATAGCGGAAGAGGGTTCCTTTTGTCCACACCCTCCCCGGAATTTGTTGTTTGTACATTATCTGATGATGCCGATTCTAACAGGTGTGAGGTCTTACCTCATTGTAGTTTTGATTTGCATTTCTCTAATAATTAGTGATGTTGAGCAGCTTCTCATGTGCGTCTTGGCCATCTCTGTGACTTCTTTGAAGAAACGTCTCTTTAGATCTTCTGCCCAGTTTTGTATTGGGTTGTTTGTTTTATTAATATTAAGCTGCATGAGCTGTTTATATATATTGGAGATTAAACCTTTGTCCATTGATTCGTTTGTGAACGTTTTCGCCCATTCTGAGGGTTGCCTTTTTCCATTCCCGTTTTTTTAACAAAGAAAGAAAGAAAGCAAAAGAAGCAGAACACTAATGTGCGTGAAATATGCCTCTTGAAACTGTCGTTTTGAAATATGGACGTCTTTTGAATTTTTTGGTCGATATATGACCCCAGGATTTGTTTTCAGGGCAGGTGTCATTTACAGGCCGGTAATGATTTGGAATATCCACTGACCATTAGCGCTGGGATTAAAGCTGCAGTTGTGAGAAACGGCCACAAGGTGGCAGCAGTTCTCCCTTACCAAATCTGGTTACTAGGGCAGCAGAGCCTCAATGGAAGTCGCGTTCTAGATTGGAATGTAGAACGGAATGTGCCAGGAGAAAGCCCCTCAAGTGTGTCTCACTACTTCTTGTTCTTGTTTTTAATTTAATCTTTTATTTTTTATTACAGCAAGTTTGAGTACAACGTTTAGCTTGTTGTAGGTGTGCAAGAGGTGGTTCTTTTACACATATACATATGTCTGTTCTTCCTGGGATCCTTTTCCCATGTACGTTATGACAGAATGTTGAGTAGTCTTCTCTTGGTACTCCGTAGGTCTTTGGTGATTATATACGTCTACTGTGTTTGTATATGTCTGTTAACCCCAATATCGTAATGAATTCAATCCTCACACCTTTCCTTTGGTGAACCATAAGTTTCTTTAATGAATCTGTGATTGCCCTTCTCCGTGGAAATATCTGCCCTGGTATCAATTTATAGGTAACACCTATAAGTGATATGATACGATATGTGTCTTTCACTTTCTGACTTACTCCAAGTCACGTGATTACCTCGAGACTCATCTACGGTGCTGCAAATGGCATTGTGTCCTTTTTTTCCTTGGCGAATATTCTGTCTTAGCGAGGTCCATTTTCTGCAATGTGATTCCCTGAGGGCTGAGGATTAGCTGCCCTGGGCAGCCTGACCCTGCCGGCAAGCCCTCCCCAGGTGTGCCTGGGTTGAGGTCAATATAAACAGCACTCCAGGCAGCAATAGCCCCTGCAGCTGTGCCTGACTCCATATTCTCTGCGCCGTCAGCAGTCTCGGGGCTGTGCTGGTGGGAGGGTGGGAGGGTCCACGGCTTTGTGGGTGGCCCGGTGTGAGTGGGGCTCTGCTGGACTTTCGGCAGGAGTTGCCAGGCTGCCACCTGTAAAGGAGAGGATGTGTCACCCATAACTTCCACTGGAATATCTCTCCGGGCTGAGGTGAGGAAGGAAAAACAGGAGTGGGGGCCGGGACAGGAGGGGTATCTCAGGCAGGGCAATGGAAAGCTTCCAGAAGAGCGCCCGTGGCCAGGACCATCCTGGCTGACCTGCAGGCACCAAGTTGGCCTGCGTGCCGTCGCTGGTGTGGCTCCACGGCCCTCCCTCTAGGCTTTCAAGCCCTTGTACATATTCAGGTGTTTCACCTGGGAAGGGTGGGAACAGTTCAGCAGCATCTGGCCTGGGGCTCAGCTCACGTTTACTCACAGAGGCCTGGGCACGGTCTCCCAGCTTTGCAATAAGGACGCTCCTTGCGTGGGCGGGTGGGGCTGCTGGCTGTATGGGAGATGATTCCCCACCTCTGACCAATTTCAGAATTGTTTACCACTGGAGCAAGTGCCTTGGTAGTGTTTTCCTCTGTATAACTGTTAGGTTCAGTTTTTTTTTTTTTTCTTTTTTGGTTCAAGTTAGATTTTATTCCTCTTTTATGTATTTATAGATATAAGCATGGAAATAATTCATTGTTATATATACATCAGTGTGAATGGAAGAATTTTTTTCTGTTTTATTTTTACATTTTATTTTTAAAAATTTTGAAATTTAATTTTGTTTATTTTTTTATACAGTAGGTTATTATTAGTTATCTATTTTATGCATATACATGTATACAGGTCAATCCCAATCTCCCAACTCATCCCACCACCACCACCCCATGGCTTCCCCCACTTTGTGTCCATACGTCTGTTCTCTACCTCTGTGTCTCTATTTCTGCCCTGCAAACCAGTTCATCTGTACCATTTTTCTAGGTTCCACATATAGGCATTAGTATACAATATTTGTTTTTCTCTTTCTGACTTACTTCACTCTGTATGACAGTCTCCAGATCCATCAACTTCTCTACAAATGACCCAGTTTCATTCCTTTTTATGGCTGAGTAATATTCCATTTTATATATGTACCACATCTTTATCCATTCGTCTGTCTGTGGGCATTTAGGTTGCTTCCATTACCTGGCTATTGTAAATAGTGCTGCAATGAACATTGTGGTGAATGTGTCTTTGTGATTTATGGTTTTCTCTGGGTATATGCCCAGAAGTGGGATTGCTGGATCCTATGGTAATTCTCTTTTTAGTTTTTTAAAGGAACCTCCATACTGTTCTCCATAGTGACTGTATCAATTTACATTCCCACCAATAGCGGAAGAGGGTTCCTTTTGTCCACACCCTCCCCGGAATTTGTTGTTTGTACATTATCTGATGATGCCGATTCTAACAGGTGTGAGGTCTTACCTCATTGTAGTTTTGATTTGCATTTCTCTAATAATTAGTGATGTTGAGCAGCTTCTCATGTGCGTCTTGGCCATCTCTGTGACTTCTTTGAAGAAACGTCTCTTTAGATCTTCTGCCCATTTTTGTATTGGGTTGTTTGTTTTATTAATATTAAGCTGCATGAGCTGTCTATATATATTGGAGATTAAACCTTTGTCCATTGATTCGTTTGTGAACGTTTTCGCCCATTCTGAGGGTTGCCTTTTTCCATTCCCGTTTTTTTAACAAAGAAAGAAAGAAAGCCAAAGAAGCAGAACACTAATGTGCGTGAAATATGCCTCTTGAAACTGTCGTTTTGAAATATGGACGTCTTTTGAATTTTTTGGTCGATATATGACCCCAGGATTTGTTTTCAGGGCAGGTGTCATTTACAGGCCGGTAATGATTTGGAATATCCACTGACCATTAGCGCTGGGATTAAAGCTGCAGTTGTGAGAAACGGCCACAAGGTGGCAGCAGTTCTCCCTTACCAAATCTGGTTACTAGGGCAGCAGAGCCTCAATGGAAGTCGCGTTCTAGATTGGAATGTAGAACGGAATGTGCCAGGAGAAAGCCCCTCAAGTGTGTCTCACTACTTCTTGTTCTTGTTTTTAATTTAATCTTTTATTTTTTATTACAGCAAGTTTGAGTACAACGTTTAGCTTGTTGTAGGTGTGCAAGAGGTGGTTCTTTTACACATATACATATGTCTGTTCTTCCTGGGATCCTTTTCCCATGTACGTTATGACAGAATGTTGAGTAGTCTTCTCTTGGTACTCCGTAGGTCTTTGGTGATTATATACGTCTACTGTGTTTGTATATGTCTGTTAACCCCAATATCGTAATGAATTCAATCCTCACACCTTTCCTTTGGTGAACCATAAGTTTCTTTAATGAATCTGTGATTGCCCTTCTCCGTGGAAATATCTGCCCTGGTATCAATTTATAGGTAACACCTATAAGTGATATGATACGATATGTGTCTTTCACTTTCTGACTTACTCCAAGTCACGTGATTACCTCGAGACTCATCTACGGTGCTGCAAATGGCATTGTGTCCTTTTTTTCCTTGGCGAATATTCTGTCTTAGCGAGGTCCATTTTCTGCAATGTGATTCCCTGAGGGCTGAGGATTAGCTGCCCTGGGCAGCCTGACCCTGCCGGCAAGCCCTCCCCAGGTGTGCCTGGGTTGAGGTCAATATAAACAGCACTCCAGGCAGCAATAGCCCCTGCAGCTGTGCCTGACTCCATATTCTCTGCCCCGTCAGCAGTCTCGGGGCTGTGCTGGTGGGAGGGTGGGAGGGTCCACGGCTTTGTGGGTGGCCCGGTGTGAGTGGGGCTCTGCTGGACTTTCGGCAGGAGTTGCCAGGCTGCCACCTGTAAAGGAGAGGATGTGTCACCCATAACTTCCACTGGAATATCTCTCCGGGCTGAGGTGAGGAAGGAAAAACAGGAGTGGGGGCCGGGACAGGAGGGGTATCTCAGGCAGGGCAATGGAAAGCTTCCAGAAGAGCGCCCGTGGCCAGGACCATCCTGGCTGACCTGCAGGCACCAAGTTGGCCTGCGTGCCGTCGCTGGTGTGGCTCCACGGCCCTCCCTCTAGGCTTTCAAGCCCTTGTACATATTCAGGTGTTTCACCTGGGAAGGGTGGGAACAGTTCAGCAGCATCTGGCCTGGGGCTCAGCTCACGTTTACTCACAGAGGCCTGGGCACGGTCTCCCAGCTTTGCAATAAGGACGCTCCTTGCGTGGGCGGGTGGGGCTGCTGGCTGTATGGGAGATGATTCCCCACCTCTGACCAATTTCAGAATTGTTTACCACTGGAGCAAGTGCCTTGGTAGTGTTTTCCTCTGTATAACTGTTAGGTTCAGTTTTGTTTTTTTTTTCTTTTTTGGTTCAAGTTAGATTTTATTCCTCTTTTATGTATTTATAGATATAAGCATGGAAATAATTCATTGTTATATATACATCAGTGTGAATGGAAGAATTTTTTTCTGTTTTATTTTTACATTTTATTTTTAAAAATTTTGAAATTTAATTTTGTTTATTTTTTTATACAGTAGGTTATTATTAGTTATCTATTTTATGCATATACATGTATACAGGTCAATCCCAATCTCCCAACTCATCCCACCACCACCACCCCATGGCTTCCCCCACTTTGTGTCCATACGTCTGTTCTCTACCTCTGTGTCTCTATTTCTGCCCTGCAAACCAGTTCATCTGTACCATTTTTCTAGGTTCCACATATAGGCATTAGTATACAATATTTGTTTTTCTCTTTCTGACTTACTTCACTCTGTATGACAGTCTCCAGATCCATCAACTTCTCTACAAATGACCCAGTTTCATTCCTTTTTATGGCTGAGTAATATTCCATTTTATATATGTACCACATCTTTATCCATTCGTCTGTCTGTGGGCATTTAGGTTGCTTCCATTACCTGGCTATTGTAAATAGTGCTGCAATGAACATTGTGGTGAATGTGTCTTTGTGATTTATGGTTTTCTCTGGGTATATGCCCAGAAGTGGGATTGCTGGATCCTATGGTAATTCTCTTTTTAGTTTTTTAGAGGAACCTCCATACTGTTCTCCATAGTGACTGTATCAATTTACATTCCCACCAATAGCGGAAGAGGGTTCCTTTTGTCCACACCCTCCCCAGAATTTGTTGTTTGTACATTATCTGATGATGCCGATTCTAACAGGTGTGAGGTCTTACCTCATTGTAGTTTTGATTTGCATTTCTCTAATAATTAGTGATGTTGAGTAGCTTCTCATGTGCGTCTTGGCCATCTCTGTGTCTTCTTTGAAGAAACGTCTCTTTAGATCTTCTGCCCATTTTTGTATTGGGTTGTTTGTTTTATTAATATTAAGCTGCATGAGCTGTTTATATATATTGGAGATTAAACCTTTGTCCATTGATTCGTTTGTGAACGTTTTCGCCCATTGTGAGGGTTGCCTTTTTCCATTCCCGTTTTTTTAACAAAGAAAGAAAGAAAGCAAAAGAAGCAGAACACTAATGTGCGTGAAATATGCCTCTTGAAACTGTCGTTTTGAAATATGGACGTCTTTTGAATTTTTTGGTCGATATATGACCCCAGGATTTGTTTTCAGGGCAGGTGTCATTTACAGGCCGGTAATGATTTGGAATATCCACTGACCATTAGCGCTGGGATTAAAGCTGCAGTTGTGAGAAACGGCCACAAGGTGGCAGCAGTTCTCCCTTACCAAATCTGGTTACTAGGGCAGCAGAGCCTCAATGGAAGTCGCGTTCTAGATTGGAATGTAGAACGGAATGTGCCAGGAGAAAGCCCCTCAAGTGTGTCTCACTACTTCTTGTTCTTGTTTTTAATTTAATCTTTTATTTTTTATTACAGCAAGTTTGAGTACAACGTTTAGCTTGTTGTAGGTGTGCAAGAGGTGGTTCTTTTACACATATACATATGTCTGTTCTTCCTGGGATCCTTTTCCCATGTACGTTATGACAGAATGTTGAGTAGTCTTCTCTTGGTACTCCGTAGGTCTTTGGTGATTATATACGTCTACTGTGTTTGTATATGTCTGTTAACCCCAATATCGTAATGAATTCAATCCTCACACCTTTCCTTTGGTGAACCATAAGTTTCTTTAATGAATCTGTGATTGCCCTTCTCCGTGGAAATATCTGCCCTGGTATCAATTTATAGGTAACACCTATAAGTGATATGATACGATATGTGTCTTTCACTTTCTGACTTACTCCAAGTCACGTGATTACCTCGAGACTCATCTACGGTGCTGCAAATGGCATTGTGTCCTTTTTTTCCTTGGCGAATATTCTGTCTTAGCGAGGTCCATTTTCTGCAATGTGATTCCCTGAGGGCTGAGGATTAGCTGCCCTGGGCAGCCTGACCCTGCCGGCAAGCCCTCCCCAGGTGTGCCTGGGTTGAGGTCAATATAAACAGCACTCCAGGCAGCAATAGCCCCTGCAGCTGTGCCTGACTCCATATTCTCTGCCCCGTCAGCAGTCTCGGGGCTGTGCTGGTGGGAGGGTGTGAGGGTCCACGGCTTTGTGGGTGGCCCGGTGTGAGTGGGGCTCTGCTGGACTTTCGGCAGGAGTTGCCAGGCTGCCACCTGTAAAGGAGAGGATGTGTCACCCATAACTTCCACTGGAATATCTCTCCGGGCTGAGGTGAGGAAGGAAAAACAGGAGTGGGGGCCGGGACAGGAGGGGTATCTCAGGCAGGGCAATGGAAAGCTTCCAGAAGAGCGCCCGTGGCCAGGACCATCCTGGCTGACCTGCAGGCACCAAGTTGGCCTGCGTGCCGTCGCTGGTGTGGCTCCACGGCCCTCCCTCTAGGCTTTCAAGCCCTTGTACATATTCAGGTGTTTCACCTGGGAAGGGTGGGAACAGTTCAGCAGCATCTGGCCTGGGGCTCAGCTCACGTTTACTCACAGAGGCCTGGGCACGGTCTCCCAGCTTTGCAATAAGGACGCTCCTTGCGTGGGCGGGTGGGGCTGCTGGCTGTATGGGAGATGATTCCCCACCTCTGACCAATTTCAGAATTGTTTACCACTGGAGCAAGTGCCTTGGTAGTGTTTTCCTCTGTATAACTGTTAGGTTCAGTTTTTTTTTTTTCTTTTTTGGTTCAAGTTAGATTTTATTCCTCTTTTATGTATTTATAGATATAAGCATGGAAATAATTCATTGTTATATATACATCAGTGTGAATGGAAGAATTTTTTTCTGTTTTATTTTTACATTTTATTTTTAAAAATTTTGAAATTTAATTTTGTTTATTTTTTTATACAGTAGGTTATTATTAGTTATCTATTTTATGCATATACATGTATACAGGTCAATCCCAATCTCCCAACTCATCCCACCACCACCACCCCATGGCTTCCCCCACTTTGTGTCCATACGTCTGTTCTCTACCTCTGTGTCTCTATTTCTGCCCTGCAAACCAGTTCATCTGTACCATTTTTCTAGGTTCCACATATAGGCATTAGTATACAATATTTGTTTTTCTCTTTCTGACTTACTTCACTCTGTATGACAGTCTCCAGATCCATCAACTTCTCTACAAATGACCCAGTTTCATTCCTTTTTATGGCTGAGTAATATTCCATTTTATATATGTACCACATCTTTATCCATTCGTCTGTCTGTGGGCATTTAGGTTGCTTCCATTACCTGGCTATTGTAAATAGTGCTGCAATGAACATTGTGGTGAATGTGTCTTTGTGATTTATGGTTTTCTCTGGGTATATGCCCAGAAGTGGGATTGCTGGATCCTATGGTAATTCTCTTTTTAGTTTTTTAAAGGAACCTCCATACTGTTCTCCATAGTGACTGTATCAATTTACATTCCCACCAATAGCGGAAGAGGGTTCCTTTTGTCCACACCCTCCCCAGAATTTGTTGTTTGTACATTATCTGATGATGCCGATTCTAACAGGTGTGAGGTCTTACCTCATTGTAGTTTTGATTTGCATTTCTCTAATAATTAGTGATGTTGAGCAGCTTCTCATGTGCGTCTTGGCCATCTCTGTGACTTCTTTGAAGAAACGTCTCTTTAGATCTTCTGCCCATTTTTGTATTGGGTTGTTTGTTTTATTAATATTAAGCTGCATGAGCTGTCTATATATATTGGAGGTTAAACCTTTGTCCATTGATTCGTTTGTGAACGTTTTCGCCCATTCTGAGGGTTGCCTTTTTCCATTCCCGTTTTTTTAACAAAGAAAGAAAGAAAGCCAAAGAAGCAGAACACTAATGTGCGTGAAATATGCCTCTTGAAACTGTCGTTTTGAAATATGGACGTCTTTTGAATTTTTTGGTCGATATATGACCCCAGGATTTGTTTTCAGGGCAGGTGTCATTTACAGGCCGGTAATGATTTGGAATATCCACTGACCATTAGCGCTGGGATTAAAGCTGCAGTTGTGAGAAACGGCCACAAGGTGGCAGCAGTTCTCCCTTACCAAATCTGGTTACTAGGGCAGCAGAGCCTCAATGGAAGTCGCGTTCTAGATTGGAATGTAGAACGGAATGTGCCAGGAGAAAGCCCCTCAAGTGTGTCTCACTACTTCTTGTTCTTGTTTTTAATTTAATCTTTTATTTTTTATTACAGCAAGTTTGAGTACAACGTTTAGCTTGTTGTAGGTGTGCAAGAGGTGGTTCTTTTACACATATACATATGTCTGTTCTTCCTGGGATCCTTTTCCCATGTACGTTATGACAGAATGTTGAGTAGTCTTCTCTTGGTACTCCGTAGGTCTTTGGTGATTATATACGTCTACTGTGTTTGTATATGTCTGTTAACCCCAATATCGTAATGAATTCAATCCTCACACCTTTCCTTTGGTGAACCATAAGTTTCTTTAATGAATCTGTGATTGCCCTTCTCCGTGGAAATATCTGCCCTGGTATCAATTTATAGGTAACACCTATAAGTGATATGATACGATATGTGTCTTTCACTTTCTGACTTACTCCAAGTCACGTGATTACCTCGAGACTCATCTACGGTGCTGCAAATGGCATTGTGTCCTTTTTTTCCTTGGCGAATATTCTGTCTTAGCGAGGTCCATTTTCTGCAATGTGATTCCCTGAGGGCTGAGGATTAGCTGCCCTGGGCAGCCTGACCCTGCCGGCAAGCCCTCCCCAGGTGTGCCTGGGTTGAGGTCAATATAAACAGCACTCCAGGCAGCAATAGCCCCTGCAGCTGTGCCTGACTCCATATTCTCTGCCCCGTCAGCAGTCTCGGGGCTGTGCTGGTGGGAGGGTGGGAGGGTCCACGGCTTTGTGGGTGGCCCGGTGTGAGTGGGGCTCTGCTGGACTTTCGGCAGGAGTTGCCAGGCTGCCACCTGTAAAGGAGAGGATGTGTCACCCATAACTTCCACTGGAATATCTCTCCGGGCTGAGGTGAGGAAGGAAAAAAAGGAGTGGGGTCCGGGACAGGAGGGGTATCTCAGGCAGGGCAATGGAAAGCTTCCAGAAGAGCGCCCGTGGCCAGGACCATCCTGGCTGACCTACAGGCACCAAGTTGGCCTGCGTGCCGTCGCTGGTGTGGCTCCACGGCCCTCCCTCTAGGCTTTCAAGCCCTTGTACATATTCAGGTGTTTCACCTGGGAAGGGTGGGAACAGTTCAGCAGCATCTGGCCTGGGGCTCAGCTCACGTTTACTCACAGAGGCCTGGGCACGGTCTCCCAGCTTTGCAATAAGGACGCTCCTTGCGTGGGCGGGTGGGGCTGCTGGCTGTATGGGAGATGATTCCCCACCTCTGACCAATTTCAGAATTGTTTACCACTGGAGCAAGTGCCTTGGTAGTGTTTTCCTCTGTATAACTGTTAGGTTCCGTTTTTTTTTTTTTTTCTTTTTTGGTTCAAGTTAGATTTTATTCCTCTTTTATGTATTTATAGATATAAGCATGGAAATAATTCATTGTTATATATACATCAGTGTGAATGGAAGAACTTTTTTTCTGCTTTATTTTTACATTTTATTTTTTAAAATTTTGAAATTTAATTTTGTTTATTTTTTTATACAGTAGGTTATTATTAGTTATCTATTTTATGCATATACATGTATACAGGTCAATCCCAATCTCCCAACTCATCCCACCACCACCACCCCATGGCTTCCCCCACTTTGTGTCCATACGTCTGTTCTCTACCTCTGTGTCTCTATTTCTGCCCTGCAAACCAGTTCATCTGTACCATTTTTCTAGGTTCCACATATAGGCATTAGTATACAATATTTGTTTTTCTCTTTCTGACTTACTTCACTCTGTATGACAGTCTCCAGATCCATCAACTTCTCTACAAATGACCCAGTTTCATTCCTTTTTATGGCTGAGTAATATTCCATTTTATATATGTACCACATCTTTATCCATTCGTCTGTCTGTGGGCATTTAGGTTGCTTCCATTACCTGGCTATTGTAAATAGTGCTGCAATGAACATTGTGGTGAATGTGTCTTTGTGATTTATGGTTTTCTCTGGGTATATGCCCAGAAGTGGGATTGCTGGATCCTATGGTAATTCTCTTTTTCGTTTTTTAAAGGAACCTCCATACTGTTCTCCATAGTGACTGTATCAATTTACATTCCCACCAATAGCGGAAGAGGGTTCCTTTTGTCCACACCCTCCCCAGAATTTGTTGTTTGTACATTATCTGATGATGCCGATTCTAACAGGTGTGAGGTCTTACCTCATTGTAGTTTTGATTTGCATTTCTCTAATAATTAGTGATGTTGAGCAGCTTCTCATGTGCGTCTTGGCCATCTCTGTGACTTCTTTGAAGAAACGTCTCTTTAGATCTTCTGCCCAGTTTTGTATTGGGTTGTTTGTTTTATTAATTTTAAGCTGCATGAGCTGTTTATATATATTGGAGATTAAACCTTTGTCCATTGATTCGTTTGTGAACGTTTTCGCCCATTCTGAGGGTTGCCTTTTTCCATTCCCGTTTTTTTAACAAAGAAAGAAAGAAAGCAAAAGAAGCAGAACACTAATGTGCGTGAAATATGCCTCTTGAAACTGTCGTTTTGAAATATGGACGTCTTTTGAATTTTTTGGTCGATATATGACCCCAGGATTTGTTTTCAGGGCAGGTGTCATTTACAGGCCGGTAATGATTTGGAATATCCACTGACCATTAGCGCTGGGATTAAAGCTGCAGTTGTGAGAAACGGCCACAAGGTGGCAGCAGTTCTCCCTTACCAAATCTGGTTACTAGGGCAGCAGAGCCTCAATGGAAGTCGCGTTCTAGATTGGAATGTAGAACGGAATGTGCCAGGAGAAAGCCCCTCAAGTGTGTCTCACTACTTCTTGTTCTTGTTTTTAATTTAATCTTTTATTTTTTATTACAGCAAGTTTGAGTACAACGTTTAGCTTGTTGTAGGTGTGCAAGAGGTGGTTCTTTTACACATATACATATGTCTGTTCTTCCTGGGATCCTTTTCCCATGTACGTTATGACAGAATGTTGAGTAGTCTTCTCTTGGTACTCCGTAGGTCTTTGGTGATTATATACGTCTACTGTGTTTGTATATGTCTGTTAACCCCAATATCGTAATGAATTCAATCCTCACACCTTTCCTTTGGTGAACCATAAGTTTCTTTAATGAATCTGTGATTGCCCTTCTCCGTGGAAATATCTGCCCTGGTATCAATTTATAGGTAACACCTATAAGTGATATGATACGATATGTGTCTTTCACTTTCTGACTTACTCCAAGTCACGTGATTACCTCGAGACTCATCTACGGTGCTGCAAATGGCATTGTGTCCTTTTTTTCCTTGGCGAATATTCTGTCTTAGCGAGGTCCATTTTCTGCAATGTGATTCCCTGAGGGCTGAGGATTAGCTGCCCTGGGCAGCCTGACACTGCCGGCAAGCCCTCCCCAGGTGTGCCTGGGTTGAGGTCAATATAAACAGCACTCCAGGCAGCAATAGCCCCTGCAGCTGTGCCTGACTCCATATTCTCTGCCCCGTCAGCAGTCTCGGGGCTGTGCTGGTGGGAGGGTGGGAGGGTCCACGGCTTTGTGGGTGGCCCGGTGTGAGTGGGGCTCTGCTGGACTTTCGGCAGGAGTTGCCAGGCTGCCACCTGTAAAGGAGAGGATGTGTCACCCATAACTTCCACTGGAATATCTCTCCGGGCTGAGGTGAGGAAGGAAAAACAGGAGTGGGGGCCGGGACAGGAGGGGTATCTCAGGCAGGGCAATGGAAAGCTTCCAGAAGAGCGCCCGTGGCCAGGACCATCCTGGCTGACCTGCAGGCACCAAGTTGGCCTGCGTGCCGTCGCTGGTGTGGCTCCACGGCCCTCCCTCTAGGCTTTCAAGCCCTTGTACATATTCAGGTGTTTCACCTGGGAAGGGTGGGAACAGTTCAGCAGCATCTGGCCTGGGGATCAGCTCACGTTTACTCACAGAGGCCTGGGCACGGTCTCCCAGCTTTGCAATAAGGACGCTCCTTGCGTGGGCGGGTGGGGCTGCTGGCTGTATGGGAGGTGATTCCCCACCTCTGACCAATTTCAGAATTGTTTACCACTGGAGCAAGTGCCTTGGTAGTGTTTTCCTCTGTATAACTGTTAGGTTCAGTTTTGTTTTTTTTTTCTTTTTTGGTTCAAGTTAGATTTTATTCCTCTTTTATGTATTTATAGATATAAGCATGGAAATAATTCATTGTTATATATACATCAGTGTGAATGGAAGAACTTTTTTTCTGTTTTATTTTTACATTTTATTTTTAAAAATTTTGAAATTTAATTTTGTTTATTTTTTTATACAGTAGGTTATTATTAGTTATCTATTTTATGCATATACATGTATACAGGTCAATCCCAATCTCCCAACTCATCCCACCACCACCACCCCATGGCTTCCCCCACTTTGTGTCCATACGTCTGTTCTCTACCTCTATGTCTCTATTTCTGCCCTGCAAACCAGTTCATCTGTACCATTTTTCTAGGTTCCACATATAGGCATTAGTATACAATATTTGTTTTTCTCTTTCTGACTTACTTCACTCTGTATGACAGTCTCTAGATCCATCAACTTCTCTACAAATGACCCAGTTTCATTCCTTTTTATGGCTGAGTAATATTCCATTTTATATATGTACCACATCTTTATCCATTCGTCTGTCTGTGGGCATTTAGGTTGCTTCCATTACCTGGCTATTGTAAATAGTGCTGCAATGAACATTGTGGTGAATGTGTCTTTGTGATTTATGGTTTTCTCTGGGTATATGCCCAGAAGTGGGATTCCTGGATCCTATGGTAATTCTCTTTTTAGTTTTTTAAAGGAACCTCCATACTGTTCTCCATAGTGACTGTATCAATTTACATTCCCACCAATAGCGGAAGAGGGTTCCTTTTGTCCACACCCTCCCCAGAATTTGTTGTTTGTACATTATCTGATGATGCCGATTCTAACAGGTGTGAGGTCTTACCTCATTGTAGTTTTGATTTGCATTTCTCTAATAATTAGTGATGTTGAGCAGCTTCTCATGTGCGTCTTGGCCATCTCTGTGACTTCTTTGAAGAAACGTCTCTTTAGATCTTCTGCCCAGTTTTGTATTGGGTTGTTTGTTTTATTAATATTAAGCTGCATGAGCTGTTTATATATATTGGAGATTAAACCTTTGTCCATTGATTCGTTTGTGAACGTTTTCGCCCATTGTGAGGGTTGCCTTTTTCCATTCCCGTTTTTTTAACAAAGAAAGAAAGAAAGCAAAAGAAGCAGAACACTAATGTGCGTGAAATATGCCTCTTGAAACTGTCGTTTTGAAATATGGACGTCTTTTGAATTTTTTGGTCGATATATGACCCCAGGATTTGTTTTCAGGGCAGGTGTCATTTACAGGCCGGTAATGATTTGGAATATCCACTGACCATTAGCGCTGGGATTAAAGCTGCAGTTGTGAGAAACGGCCACAAGGTGGCAGCAGTTCTCCCTTACCAAATCTGGTTACTAGGGCAGCAGAGCCTCAATGGAAGTCGCGTTCTAGATTGGAATGTAGAACGGAATGTGCCAGGAGAAAGCCCCTCAAGTGTGTCTCACTACTTCTTGTTCTTGTTTTTAATTTAATCTTTTATTTTTTATTACAGCAAGTTTGAGTACAACGTTTAGCTTGTTGTAGGTGTGCAAGAGGTGGTTCTTTTACACATATACATATGTCTGTTCTTCCTGGGATCCTTTTCCCATGTACGTTATGACAGAATGTTGAGTAGTCTTCTCTTGGTACTCCGTAGGTCTTTGGTGATTATATACGTCTCCTGTGTTTGTATATGTCTGTTAACCCCAATATCGTAATGAATTCAATCCTCACACCTTTCCTTTGGTGAACCATAAGTTTCTTTAATGAATCTGTGATTGCCCTTCTCCGTGGAAATATCTGCCCTGGTATCAATTTATAGGTAACACCTATAAGTGATATGATACGATATGTGTCTTTCACTTTCTGACTTACTCCAAGTCACGTGATTACCTCGAGACTCATCTACGGTGCTGCAAATGGCATTGTGTCCTTTTTTTCCTTGGCGAATATTCTGTCTTAGCGAGGTCCATTTTCTGCAATGTGATTCCCTGAGGGCTGAGGATTAGCTGCCCTGGGCAGCCTGACCCTGCCGGCAAGCCCTCCCCAGGTGTGCCTGGGTTGAGGTCAATATAAACAGCACTCCAGGCAGCAATAGCCCCTGCAGCTGTGCCTGACTCCATATTCTCTGCCCCGTCAGCAGTCTCGGGGCTGTGCTGGTGGGAGGGTGGGAGGGTCCACGGCTTTGTGGGTGGCCCGGTGTGAGTGGGGCTCTGCTGGACTTTCGGCAGGAGTTGCCAGGCTGCCACCTGTAACGAAGGGGATGTGTCACCCATAACTTCCACTGGAATATCTCTCCGGGCTGAGGTGAGGAAGGAAAAAAAGGAGTGGGGGCCGGGACAGGAGGGGTATCTCAGGCAGGGCAATGGAAAGCTTCCAGAAGAGCGCCCGTGGCCAGGACCATCCTGGCTGACCTACAGGCACCAAGTTGGCCTGCGTGCCGTCGCTGGTGTGGCTCCACGGCCCTCCCTCTAGGCTTTCAAGCCCTTGTACATATTCAGGTGTTTCACCTGGGAAGGGTGGGAACAGTTCAGCAGCATCTGGCCTGGGGCTCAGCTCACGTTTACTCACAGAGGCCTGGGCACGGTCTCCCAGCTTTGCAATAAGGACGCTCCTTGCGTGGGCGGGTGGGGCTGCTGGCTGTATGGGAGATGATTCCCCACCTCTGACCAATTTCAGAATTGTTTACCACTGGAGCAAGTGCCTTGGTAGTGTTTTCCTCTGTATAACTGTTAGGTTCCGTTTTTTTTTTTTTTCTTTTTTGGTTCAAGTTAGATTTTATTCCTCTTTTATGTATTTATAGATATAAGCATGGAAATAATTCATTGTTATATATACATCAGTGTGAATGGAAGAACTTTTTTTCTGCTTTATTTTTACATTTTATTTTTTAAAATTTTGAAATTTAATTTTGTTTATTTTTTTATACAGTAGGTTATTATTAGTTATCTATTTTATGCATATACATGTATACAGGTCAATCCCAATCTCCCAACTCATCCCACCACCACCACCCCATGGCTTCCCCCACTTTGTGTCCATACGTCTGTTCTCTACCTCTGTGTCTCTATTTCTGCCCTGCAAACCAGTTCATCTGTACCATTTTTCTAGGTTCCACATATAGGCATTAGTATACAATATTTGTTTTTCTCTTTCTGACTTACTTCACTCTGTATGACAGTCTCCAGATCCATCAACTTCTCTACAAATGACCCAGTTTCATTCCTTTTTATGGCTGAGTAATATTCCATTTTATATATGTACCACATCTTTATCCATTCGTCTGTCTGTGGGCATTTAGGTTGCTTCCATTACCTGGCTATTGTAAATAGTGCTGCAATGAACATTGTGGTGAATGTGTCTTTGTGATTTATGGTTTTCTCTGGGTATATGCCCAGAAGTGGGATTGCTGGATCCTATGGTAATTCTCTTTTTAGTTTTTTAAAGGAACCTCCATACTGTTCTCCATAGTGACTGTATCAATTTACATTCCCACCAATAGCGGAAGAGGGTTCCTTTTGTCCACACCCTCCCCAGAATTTGTTGTTTGTACATTATCTGATGATGCCGATTCTAACAGGTGTGAGGTCTTACCTCATTGTAGTTTTGATTTGCATTTCTCTAATAATTAGTGATGTTGAGCAGCTTCTCATGTGCGTCTTGGCCATCTCTGTGACTTCTTTGAAGAAACGTCTCTTTAGATCTTCTGCCCAGTTTTGTATTGGGTTGTTTGTTTTATTAATTTTAAGCTGCATGAGCTGTTTATATATATTGGAGATTAAACCTTTGTCCATTGATTCGTTTGTGAACGTTTTCGCCCATTCTGAGGGTTGCCTTTTTCCATTCCCGTTTTTTTAACAAAGAAAGAAAGAAAGCAAAAGAAGCAGAACACTAATGTGCGTGAAATATGCCTCTTGAAACTGTCGTTTTGAAATATGGACGTCTTTTGAATTTTTTGGTCGATATATGACCCCAGGATTTGTTTTCAGGGCAGGTGTCATTTACAGGCCGGTAATGATTTGGAATATCCACTGACCATTAGCGCTGGGATTAAAGCTGCAGTTGTGAGAAACGGCCACAAGGTGGCAGCAGTTCTCCCTTACCAAATCTGGTTACTAGGGCAGCAGAGCCTCAATGGAAGTCGCGTTCTAGATTGGAATGTAGAACGGAATGTGCCAGGAGAAAGCCCCTCAAGTGTGTCTCACTACTTCTTGTTCTTGTTTTTAATTTAATCTTTTATTTTTTATTACAGCAAGTTTGAGTACAACGTTTAGCTTGTTGTAGGTGTGCAAGAGGTGGTTCTTTTACACATATACATATGTCTGTTCTTCCTGGGATCCTTTTCCCATGTACGTTATGACAGAATGTTGAGTAGTCTTCTCTTGGTACTCCGTAGGTCTTTGGTGATTATATACGTCTACTGTGTTTGTATATGTCTGTTAACCCCAATATCGTAATGAATTCAATCCTCACACCTTTCCTTTGGTGAACCATAAGTTTCTTTAATGAATCTGTGATTGCCCTTCTCCGTGGAAATATCTGCCCTGGTATCAATTTATAGGTAACACCTATAAGTGATATGATACGATATGTGTCTTTCACTTTCTGACTTACTCCAAGTCACGTGATTACCTCGAGACTCATCTACGGTGCTGCAAATGGCATTGTGTCCTTTTTTTCCTTGGCGAATATTCTGTCTTAGCGAGGTCCATTTTCTGCAATGTGATTCCCTGAGGGCTGAGGATTAGCTGCCCTGGGCAGCCTGACACTGCCGGCAAGCCCTCCCCAGGTGTGCCTGGGTTGAGGTCAATATAAACAGCACTCCAGGCAGCAATAGCCCCTGCAGCTGTGCCTGACTCCATATTCTCTGCCCCGTCAGCAGTCTCGGGGCTGTGCTGGTGGGAGGGTGGGAGGGTCCACGGCTTTGTGGGTGGCCCGGTGTGAGTGGGGCTCTGCTGGACTTTCGGCAGGAGTTGCCAGGCTGCCACCTGTAAAGGAGAGGATGTGTCACCCATAACTTCCACTGGAATATCTCTCCGGGCTGAGGTGAGGAAGGAAAAACAGGAGTGGGGGCCGGGACAGGAGGGGTATCTCAGGCAGGGCAATGGAAAGCTTCCAGAAGAGCGCCCGTGGCCAGGACCATCCTGGCTGACCTGCAGGCACCAAGTTGGCCTGCGTGCCGTCGCTGGTGTGGCTCCACGGCCCTCCCTCTAGGCTTTCAAGCCCTTGTACATATTCAGGTGTTTCACCTGGGAAGGGTGGGAACAGTTCAGCAGCATCTGGCCTGGGGCTCAGCTCACGTTTACTCACAGAGGCCTGGGCACGGTCTCCCAGCTTTGCAATAAGGACGCTCCTTGCGTGGGCGGGTGGGGCTGCTGGCTGTATGGGAGATGATTCCCCACCTCTGACCAATTTCAGAATTGTTTACCACTGGAGCAAGTGCCTTGGTAGTGTTTTCCTCTGTATAACTGTTAGGTTCAGTTTTTTTTTTTTTCTTTTTTGGTTCAAGTTAGATTTTATTCCTCTTTTATGTATTTATAGATATAAGCATGGAAATAATTCATTGTTATATATACATCAGTGTGAATGGAAGAACTTTTTTTCTGCTTTATTTTTACATTTTATTTTTTAAAATTTTGAAATTTAATTTTGTTTATTTTTTTATACAGTAGGTTATTATTAGTTATCTATTTTATGCATATACATGTATACAGGTCAATCCCAATCTCCCAACTCATCCCACCACCACCACCCCATGGCTTCCCCCACTTTGTGTCCATACGTCTGTTCTCTACCTCTGTGTCTCTATTTCTGCCCTGCAAACCAGTTCATCTGTACCATTTTTCTAGGTTCCACATATAGGCATTAGTATACAATATTTGTTTTTCTCTTTCTGACTTACTTCACTCTGTATGACAGTCTCTAGATCCATCAACTTCTCTACAAATGACCCAGTGTCATTCCTTTTTATGGCTGAGTAATATTCCATTTTATATATGTACCACATCTTTATCCATTCGTCTGTCTGTGGGCATTTAGGTTGCTTCCATTACCTGGCTATTGTAAATAGTGCTGCAATGAACATTGTGGTGAATGTGTCTTTGTGATTTATGGTTTTCTCTGGGTATATGCCCAGAAGTGGGATTGCTGGATCCTATGGTAATTCTCTTTTTAGTTTTTTAGAGGAACCTCCATACTGTTCTCCATAGTGACTGTATCAATTTACATTCCCACCAATAGCGGAAGAGGGTTCCTTTTGTCCACACCCTCCCCAGAATTTGTTGTTTGTACATTATCTGATGATGCCGATTCTAACAGGTGTGAGGTCTTACCTCATTGTAGTTTTGATTTGCATTTCTCTAATAATTAGTGATGTTGAGCAGCTTCTCATGTGCGTCTTGGCCATCTCTGTGTCTTCTTTGAAGAAACGTCTCTTTAGATCTTCTGCCCAGTTTTGTATTGGGTTGTTTGTTTTATTAATATTAAGCTGCATGAGCTGTTTATATATATTGGAGATTAAACCTTTGTCCATTGATTCGTTTGTGAACGTTTTCGCCCATTCTGAGGGTTGCCTTTTTCCATTCCCGTTTTTTTAACAAAGAAAGAAAGAAAGCAAAAGAAGCAGAACACTAATGTGCGTGAAATATGCCTCTTGAAACTGTCGTTTTGAAATATGGACGTCTTTTGAATTTTTTGGTCGATATATGACCCCAGGATTTGTTTTCAGGGCAGGTGTCATTTACAGGCCGGTAATGATTTGGAATATCCACTGACCATTAGCGCTGGGATTAAAGCTGCAGTTGTGAGAAACGGCCACAAGGTGGCAGCAGTTCTCCCTTACCAAATCTGGTTACTAGGGCAGGAGAGCCTCAATGGAAGTCGCGTTCTAGATTGGAATGTAGAACGGAATGTGCCAGGAGAAAGCCCCTCAAGTGTGTCTCACTACTTCTTGTTCTTGTTTTTAATTTAATCTTTTATTTTTTATTACAGCAAGTTTGAGTACAACGTTTAGCTTGTTGTAGGTGTGCAAGAGGTGGTTCTTTTACACATATACATATGTCTGTTCTTCCTGGGATCCTTTTCCCATGTACGTTATGACAGAATGTTGAGTAGTCTTCTCTTGGTACTCCGTAGGTCTTTGGTGATTATATACGTCTACTGTGTTTGTATATGTCTGTTAACCCCAATATCGTAATGAATTCAATCCTCACACCTTTCCTTTGGTGAACCATAAGTTTCTTTAATGAATCTGTGATTGCCCTTCTCCGTGGAAATATCTGCCCTGGTATCAATTTATAGGTAACACCTATAAGTGATATGATACGATATGTGTCTTTCACTTTCTGACTTACTCCAAGTCACGTGATTACCTCGAGACTAATCTACGGTGCTGCAAATGGCATTGTGTCCTTTTTTTCCTTGGCGAATATTCTGTCTTAGCGAGGTCCATTTTCTGCAATGTGATTCCCTGAGGGCTGAGGATTAGCTGCCCTGGGCAGCCTGACCCTGCCGGCAAGCCCTCCCCAGGTGTGCCTGGGTTGAGGTCAATATAAACAGCACTCCAGGCAGCAATAGCCCCTGCAGCTGTGCCTGACTCCATATTCTCTGCCCCGTCAGCAGTCTCGGGGCTGTGCTGGTGGGAGGGTGGGAGGGTCCCCGGCTTTGTGAGTGGCCCGGTGTGAGTGGGGCTCTGCTGGACTTTCGGCAGGAGTTGCCAGGCTGCCACCTGTAAAGAAGAGGATGTGTCACCCATAACTTCCACTGGAATATCTCTCCGGGCTGAGGTGAGGAAGGAAAAACAGGAGTGGGGGCCGGGACAGGAGGGGTATCTCAGGCAGGGCAATGGAAAGCTTCCAGAAGAGCGCCCGTGGCCAGGACCATCCTGGCTGACCTGCAGGCACCAAGTTGGCCTGCGTGCCGTCGCTGGTGTGGCTCCACGGCCCTCCCTCTAGGCTTTCAAGCCCTTGTACATATTCAGGTGTTTCACCTGGGAAGGGTGGGAACAGTTCAGCAGCATCTGGCCTGGGGCTCAGCTCACGTTTACTCACAGAGGCCTGGGCACGGTCTCCCAGCTTTGCAATAAGGACGCTCCTTGCGTGGGCGGGTGGGGCTGCTGGCTGTATGGGAGATGATTCCCCACCTCTGACCAATTTCAGAATTGTTTACCACTGGAGCAAGTGCCTTGGTAGTGTTTTCCTCTGTATAACTGTTAGGTTCAGTTTTTTTTTTTTTTTCTTTTTTGGTTCAAGTTAGATTTTATTCCTCTTTTATGTATTTATAGATATAAGCATGGAAATAATTCATTGTTATATATACATCAGTGTGAATGGAAGAACTTTTTTTCTGCTTTATTTTTACATTTTATTTTTTAAAATTTTGAAATTTAATTTTGTTTATTTTTTTATACAGTAGGTTATTATTAGTTATCTATTTTATGCATATACATGTATACAGGTCAATCCCAATCTCCCAACTCATCCCACCACCACCACCCCATGGCTTCCCCCACTTTGTGTCCATACGTCTGTTCTCTACCTCTGTGTCTCTATTTCTGCCCTGCAAACCAGTTCATCTGTACCATTTTTCTAGGTTCCACATATAGGCATTAGTATACAATATTTGTTTTTCTCTTTCTGACTTACTTCACTCTGTATGACAGTCTCTAGATCCATCAACTTCTCTACAAATGACCCAGTTTCATTCCTTTTTATGGCTGAGTAATATTCCATTTTATATATGTACCACATCTTTATCCATTCGTCTGTCTGTGGGCATTTAGGTTGCTTCCATTACCTGGCTATTGTAAATAGTGCTGCAATGAACATTGTGGTGAATGTGTCTTTGTGATTTATGGTTTTCTCTGGGTATATGCCCAGAAGTGGGATTGCTGGATCCTATGGTAATTCTCTTTTTAGTTTTTTAGAGGAACCTCCATACTGTTCTCCATAGTGACTGTATCAATTTACATTCCCACCAATAGCGGAAGAGGGTTCCTTTTGTCCACACCCTCCCCAGAATTTGTTGTTTGTACATTATCTGATGATGCCGATTCTAACAGGTGTGAAGTCTTACCTCATTGTAGTTTTGATTTGCATTTCTCTAATAATTAGTGATGTTGAGCAGCTTCTCATGTGCGTCTTGGCCATCTCTGTGTCTTCTTTGAAGAAACGTCTCTTTAGATCTTCTGCCCATTTTTGTATTGGGTTGTTTGTTTTATTAATATTAAGCTGCATGAGCTGTTTATATATATTGGAGATTAAACCTTTGTCCATTGATTCGTTTGTGAACGTTTTCGCCCATTCTGAGGGTTGCCTTTTTCCATTCCCGTTTTTTTAACAAAGAAAGAAAGAAAGCCAAAGAAGCAGAACACTAATGTGCGTGAAATATGCCTCTTGAAACTGTCGTTTTGAAATATGGACGTCTTTTGAATTTTTTGGTCGATATATGACCCCAGGATTTGTTTTCAGGGCAGGTGTCATTTACAGGCCGGTAATGATTTGGAATATCCACTGACCATTAGCGCTGGGATTAAAGCTGCAGTTGTGAGAAACGGCCACAAGGTGGCAGCAGTTCTCCCTTACCAAATCTGGTTACTAGGGCAGCAGAGCCTCAATGGAAGTCGCGTTCTAGATTGGAATGTAGAACGGAATGTGCCAGGAGAAAGCCCCTCAAGTGTGTCTCACTACTTCTTGTTCTTGTTTTTAATTTAATCTTTTATTTTTTATTACAGCAAGTTTGAGTACAACGTTTAGCTTGTTGTAGGTGTGCAAGAGGTGGTTCTTTTACACATATACATATGTCTGTTCTTCCTGGGATCCTTTTCCCATGTACGTTATGACAGAATGTTGAGTAGTCTTCTCTTGGTACTCCGTAGGTCTTTGGTGATTATATACGTCTACTGTGTTTGTATATGTCTGTTAACCCCAATATCGTAATGAATTCAATCCTCACACCTTTCCTTTGGTGAACCATAAGTTTCTTTAATGAATCTGTGATTGCCCTTCTCCGTGGAAATATCTGCCCTGGTATCAATTTATAGGTAACACCTATAAGTGATATGATACGATATGTGTCTTTCACTTTCTGACTTACTCCAAGTCACGTGATTACCTCGAGACTCATCTACGGTGCTGCAAATGGCATTGTGTCCTTTTTTTCCTTGGCGAATATTCTGTCTTAGCGAGGTCCATTTTCTGCAATGTGATTCCCTGAGGGCTGAGGATTAGCTGCCCTGGGCAGCCTGACCCTGCCGGCAAGCCCTCCCCAGGTGTGCCTGGGTTGAGGTCAATATAAACAGCACTCCAGGCAGCAATAGCCCCTGCAGCTGTGCCTGACTCCATATTCTCTGCCCCGTCAGCAGTCTCGGGGCTGTGCTGGTGGGAGGGTGGGAGGGTCCCCGGCTTTGTGGGTGGCCCGGTGTGAGTGGGGCTCTGCTGGACTTTCGGCAGGAGTTGCCAGGCTGCCACCTGTAAAGAAGAGGATGTGTCACCCATAACTTCCACTGGAATATCTCTCCGGGCTGAGGTGAGGAAGGAAAAACAGGAGTGGGGGCCGGGACAGGAGGGGTATCTCAGGCAGGGCAATGGAAAGCTTCCAGAAGAGCGCCCGTGGCCAGGACCATCCTGGCTGACCTGCAGGCACCAAGTTGGCCTGCGTGCCGTCGCTGGTGTGGCTCCACGGCCCTCCCTCTAGGCTTTCAAGCCCTTGTAAATATTCAGGTGTTTCACCTGGGAAGGGTGGGAACAGTTCAGCAGCATCTGGCCTGGGGCTCAGCTCACGTTTACTCACAGAGGCCTGGGCACGGTCTCCCAGCTTTGCAATAAGGACGCTCCTTGCGTGGGCGGGTGGGGCTGCTGGCTGTATGGGAGATGATTCCCCACCTCTGACCAATTTCAGAATTGTTTACCACTGGAGCAAGTGCCTTGGTAGTGTTTTCCTCTGTATAACTGTTAGGTTCAGTTTTTTTTTTTTTCTTTTTTGGTTCAAGTTAGATTTTATTCCTCTTTTATGTATTTATAGATATAAGCATGGAAATAATTCATTGTTATATATACATCAGTGTGAATGGAAGAACTTTTTTTCTGCTTTATTTTTACATTTTATTTTTTAAAATTTTGAAATTTAATTTTGTTTATTTTTTTATACAGTAGGTTATTATTAGTTATCTATTTTATGCATATACATGTATACAGGTCAATCCCAATCTCCCAACTCATCCCACCACCACCACCCCATGGCTTCCCCCACTTTGTGTCCATACGTCTGTTCTCTACCTCTGTGTCTCTATTTCTGCCCTGCAAACCAGTTCATCTGTACCATTTTTCTAGGTTCCACATATAGGCATTAGTATACAATATTTGTTTTTCTCTTTCTGACTTACTTCACTCTGTATGACAGTCTCTAGATCCATCAACTTCTCTACAAATGACCCAGTGTCATTCCTTTTTATGGCTGAGTAATATTCCATTTTATATATGTACCACATCTTTATCCATTCGTCTGTCTGTGGGCATTTAGGTTGCTTCCATTACCTGGCTATTGTAAATAGTGCTGCAATGAACATTGTGGTGAATGTGTCTTTGTGATTTATGGTTTTCTCTGGGTATATGCCCAGAAGTGGGATTGCTGGATCCTATGGTAATTCTCTTTTTAGTTTTTTAGAGGAACCTCCATACTGTTCTCCATAGTGACTGTATCAATTTACATTCCCACCAATAGCGGAAGAGGGTTCCTTTTGTCCACACCCTCCCCAGAATTTGTTGTTTGTACATTATCTGATGATGCCGATTCTAACAGGTGTGAGGTCTTACCTCATTGTAGTTTTGATTTGCATTTCTCTAATAATTAGTGATGTTGAGCAGCTTCTCATGTGCGTCTTGGCCATCTCTGTGTCTTCTTTGAAGAAACGTCTCTTTAGATCTTCTGCCCAGTTTTGTATTGGGTTGTTTGTTTTATTAATATTAAGCTGCATGAGCTGTTTATATATATTGGAGATTAAACCTTTGTCCATTGATTCGTTTGTGAACGTTTTCGCCCATTCTGAGGGTTGCCTTTTTCCATTCCCGTTTTTTTAACAAAGAAAGAAAGAAAGCAAAAGAAGCAGAACACTAATGTGCGTGAAATATGCCTCTTGAAACTGTCGTTTTGAAATATGGACGTCTTTTGAATTTTTTGGTCGATATATGACCCCAGGATTTGTTTTCAGGGCAGGTGTCATTTACAGGCCGGTAATGATTTGGAATATCCACTGACCATTAGCGCTGGGATTAAAGCTGCAGTTGTGAGAAACGGCCACAAGGTGGCAGCAGTTCTCCCTTACCAAATCTGGTTACTAGGGCAGCAGAGCCTCAATGGAAGTCGCGTTCTAGATTGGAATGTAGAACGGAATGTGCCAGGAGAAAGCCCCTCAAGTGTGTCTCACTACTTCTTGTTCTTGTTTTTAATTTAATCTTTTATTTTTTATTACAGCAAGTTTGAGTACAACGTTTAGCTTGTTGTAGGTGTGCAAGAGGTGGTTCTTTTACACATATACATATGTCTGTTCTTCCTGGGATCCTTTTCCCATGTACGTTATGACAGAATGTTGAGTAGTCTTCTCTTGGTACTCCGTAGGTCTTTGGTGATTATATACGTCTACTGTGTTTGTATATGTCTGTTAACCCCAATATCGTAATGAATTCAATCCTCACACCTTTCCTTTGGTGAACCATAAGTTTCTTTAATGAATCTGTGATTGCCCTTCTCCGTGGAAATATCTGCCCTGGTATCAATTTATAGGTAACACCTATAAGTGATATGATACGATATGTGTCTTTCACTTTCTGACTTACTCCAAGTCACGTGATTACCTCGAGACTCATCTACGGTGCTGCAAATGGCATTGTGTCCTTTTTTTCCTTGGCGAATATTCTGTCTTAGCGAGGTCCATTTTCTGCAATGTGATTCCCTGAGGGCTGAGGATTAGCTGCCCTGGGCAGCCTGACCCTGCCGGCAAGCCCTCCCCAGGTGTGCCTGGGTTGAGGTCAATATAAACAGCACTCCAGGCAGCAATAGCCCCTGCAGCTGTGCCTGACTCCATATTCTCTGCCCCGTCAGCAGTCTCGGGGCTGTGCTGGTGGGAGGGTGGGAGGGTCCCCGGCTTTGTGAGTGGCCCGGTGTGAGTGGGGCTCTGCTGGACTTTCGGCAGGAGTTGCCAGGCTGCCACCTGTAAAGAAGAGGATGTGTCACCCATAACTTCCACTGGAATATCTCTCCGGGCTGAGGTGAGGAAGGAAAAACAGGAGTGGGGGCCGGGACAGGAGGGGTATCTCAGGCAGGGCAATGGAAAGCTTCCAGAAGAGCGCCCGTGGCCAGGACCATCCTGGCTGACCTGCAGGCACCAAGTTGGCCTGCGTGCCGTCGCTGGTGTGGCTCCACGGCCCTCCCTCTAGGCTTTCAAGCCCTTGTACATATTCAGGTGTTTCACCTGGGAAGGGTGGGAACAGTTCAGCAGCATCTGGCCTGGGGCTCAGCTCACGTTTACTCACAGAGGCCTGGGCACGGTCTCCCAGCTTTGCAATAAGGACGCTCCTTGCGTGGGCGGGTGGGGCTGCTGGCTGTATGGGAGATGATTCCCCACCTCTGACCAATTTCAGAATTGTTTACCACTGGAGCAAGTGCCTTGGTAGTGTTTTCCTCTGTATAACTGTTAGGTTCAGTTTTTTTTTTTTTTTCTTTTTTGGTTCAAGTTAGATTTTATTCCTCTTTTATGTATTTATAGATATAAGCATGGAAATAATTCATTGTTATATATACATCAGTGTGAATGGAAGAACTTTTTTTCTGCTTTATTTTTACATTTTATTTTTTAAAATTTTGAAATTTAATTTTGTTTATTTTTTTATACAGTAGGTTATTATTAGTTATCTATTTTATGCATATACATGTATACAGGTCAATCCCAATCTCCCAACTCATCCCACCACCACCACCCCATGGCTTCCCCCACTTTGTGTCCATACGTCTGTTCTCTACCTCTGTGTCTCTATTTCTGCCCTGCAAACCAGTTCATCTGTACCATTTTTCTAGGTTCCACATATAGGCATTAGTATACAATATTTGTTTTTCTCTTTCTGACTTACTTCACTCTGTATGACAGTCTCTAGATCCATCAACTTCTCTACAAATGACCCAGTTTCATTCCTTTTTATGGCTGAGTAATATTCCATTTTATATATGTACCACATCTTTATCCATTCGTCTGTCTGTGGGCATTTAGGTTGCTTCCATTACCTGGCTATTGTAAATAGTGCTGCAATGAACATTGTGGTGAATGTGTCTTTGTGATTTATGGTTTTCTCTGGGTATATGCCCAGAAGTGGGATTGCTGGATCCTATGGTAATTCTCTTTTTAGTTTTTTAGAGGAACCTCCATACTGTTCTCCATAGTGACTGTATCAATTTACATTCCCACCAATAGCGGAAGAGGGTTCCTTTTGTCCACACCCTCCCCAGAATTTGTTGTTTGTACATTATCTGATGATGCCGATTCTAACAGGTGTGAAGTCTTACCTCATTGTAGTTTTGATTTGCATTTCTCTAATAATTAGTGATGTTGAGCAGCTTCTCATGTGCGTCTTGGCCATCTCTGTGTCTTCTTTGAAGAAACGTCTCTTTAGATCTTCTGCCCATTTTTGTATTGGGTTGTTTGTTTTATTAATATTAAGCTGCATGAGCTGTTTATATATATTGGAGATTAAACCTTTGTCCATTGATTCGTTTGTGAACGTTTTCGCCCATTCTGAGGGTTGCCTTTTTCCATTCCCGTTTTTTTAACAAAGAAAGAAAGAAAGCCAAAGAAGCAGAACACTAATGTGCGTGAAATATGCCTCTTGAAACTGTCGTTTTGAAATATGGACGTCTTTTGAATTTTTTGGTCGATATATGACCCCAGGATTTGTTTTCAGGGCAGGTGTCATTTACAGGCCGGTAATGATTTGGAATATCCACTGACCATTAGCGCTGGGATTAAAGCTGCAGTTGTGAGAAACGGCCACAAGGTGGCAGCAGTTCTCCCTTACCAAATCTGGTTACTAGGGCAGCAGAGCCTCAATGGAAGTCGCGTTCTAGATTGGAATGTAGAACGGAATGTGCCAGGAGAAAGCCCCTCAAGTGTGTCTCACTACTTCTTGTTCTTGTTTTTAATTTAATCTTTTATTTTTTATTACAGCAAGTTTGAGTACAACGTTTAGCTTGTTGTAGGTGTGCAAGAGGTGGTTCTTTTACACATATACATATGTCTGTTCTTCCTGGGATCCTTTTCCCATGTACGTTATGACAGAATGTTGAGTAGTCTTCTCTTGGTACTCCGTAGGTCTTTGGTGATTATATACGTCTACTGTGTTTGTATATGTCTGTTAACCCCAATATCGTAATGAATTCAATCCTCACACCTTTCCTTTGGTGAACCATAAGTTTCTTTAATGAATCTGTGATTGCCCTTCTCCGTGGAAATATCTGCCCTGGTATCAATTTATAGGTAACACCTATAAGTGATATGATACGATATGTGTCTTTCACTTTCTGACTTACTCCAAGTCACGTGATTACCTCGAGACTCATCTACGGTGCTGCAAATGGCATTGTGTCCTTTTTTTCCTTGGCGAATATTCTGTCTTAGCGAGGTCCATTTTCTGCAATGTGATTCCCTGAGGGCTGAGGATTAGCTGCCCTGGGCAGCCTGACCCTGCCGGCAAGCCCTCCCCAGGTGTGCCTGGGTTGAGGTCAATATAAACAGCACTCCAGGCAGCAATAGCCCCTGCAGCTGTGCCTGACTCCATATTCTCTGCCCCGTCAGCAGTCTCGGGGCTGTGCTGGTGGGAGGGTGGGAGGGTCCCCGGCTTTGTGGGTGGCCCGGTGTGAGTGGGGCTCTGCTGGACTTTCGGCAGGAGTTGCCAGGCTGCCACCTGTAAAGGAGAGGATGTGTCACCCATAACTTCCACTGGAATATCTCTCCGGGCTGAGGTGAGGAAGGAAAAACAGGAGTGGGGGCCGGGACAGGAGGGGTATCTCAGGCAGGGCAATGGAAAGCTTCCAGAAGAGCGCCCGTGGCCAGGACCATCCTGGCTGACCTGCAGGCACCAAGTTGGCCTGCGTGCCGTCGCTGGTGTGGCTCCACGGCCCTCCCTCTAGGCTTTCAAGCCCTTGTACATATTCAGGTGTTTCACCTGGGAAGGGTGGGAACAGTTCAGCAGCATCTGGCCTGGGGCTCAGCTCACGTTTACTCACAGAGGCCTGGGCACGGTCTCCCAGCTTTGCAATAAGGACGCTCCTTGCGTGGGCGGGTGGGGCTGCTGGCTGTATGGGAGATGATTCCCCACCTCTGACCAATTTCAGAATTGTTTACCACTGGAGCAAGTGCCTTGGTAGTGTTTTCCTCTGTATAACTGTTAGGTTCAGTTTTTTTTTTTTTCTTTTTTGGTTCAAGTTAGATTTTATTCCTCTTTTATGTATTTATAGATATAAGCATGGAAATAATTCATTGTTATATATACATCAGTGTGAATGGAAGAACTTTTTTTCTGCTTTATTTTTACATTTTATTTTTTAAAATTTTGAAATTTAATTTTGTTTATTTTTTTATACAGTAGGTTATTATTAGTTATCTATTTTATGCATATACATGTATACAGGTCAATCCCAATCTCCCAACTCATCCCACCACCACCACCCCATGGCTTCCCCCACTTTGTGTCCATACGTCTGTTCTCTACCTCTGTGTCTCTATTTCTGCCCTGCAAACCAGTTCATCTGTACCATTTTTCTAGGTTCCACATATAGGCATTAGTATACAATATTTGTTTTTCTCTTTCTGACTTACTTCACTCTGTATGACAGTCTCTAGATCCATCAACTTCTCTACAAATGACCCAGTTTCATTCCTTTTTATGGCTGAGTAATATTCCATTTTATATATGTACCACATCTTTATCCATTCGTCTGTCTGTGGGCATTTAGGTTGCTTCCATTACCTGGCTATTGTAAATAGTGCTGCAATGAACATTGTGGTGAATGTGTCTTTGTGATTTATGGTTTTCTCTGGGTATATGCCCAGAAGTGGGATTGCTGGATCCTATGGTAATTCTCTTTTTAGTTTTTTAGAGGAACCTCCATACTGTTCTCCATAGTGACTGTATCAATTTACATTCCCACCAATAGCGGAAGAGGGTTCCTTTTGTCCACACCCTCCCCAGAATTTGTTGTTTGTACATTATCTGATGATGCCGATTCTAACAGGTGTGAGGTCTTACCTCATTGTAGTTTTGATTTGCATTTCTCTAATAATTAGTGATGTTGAGCAGCTTCTCATGTGCGTCTTGGCCATCTCTGTGTCTTCTTTGAAGAAACGTCTCTTTAGATCTTCTGCCCAGTTTTGTATTGGGTTGTTTGTTTTATTAATATTAAGCTGCATGAGCTGTTTATATATATTGGAGATTAAACCTTTGTCCATTGATTCGTTTGTGAACGTTTTCGCCCATTCTGAGGGTTGCCTTTTTCCATTCCCGTTTTTTTAACAAAGAAAGAAAGAAAGCAAAAGAAGCAGAACACTAATGTGCGTGAAATATGCCTCTTGAAACTGTCGTTTTGAAATATGGACGTCTTTTGAATTTTTTGGTCGATATATGACCCCAGGATTTGTTTTCAGGGCAGGTGTCATTTACAGGCCGGTAATGATTTGGAATATCCACTGACCATTAGCGCTGGGATTAAAGCTGCAGTTGTGAGAAACGGCCACAAGGTGGCAGCAGTTCTCCCTTACCAAATCTGGTTACTAGGGCAGCAGAGCCTCAATGGAAGTCGCGTTCTAGATTGGAATGTAGAACGGAATGTGCCAGGAGAAAGCCCCTCAAGTGTGTCTCACTACTTCTTGTTCTTGTTTTTAATTTAATCTTTTATTTTTTATTACAGCAAGTTTGAGTACAACGTTTAGCTTGTTGTAGGTGTGCAAGAGGTGGTTCTTTTACACATATACATATGTCTGTTCTTCCTGGGATCCTTTTCCCATGTACGTTATGACAGAATGTTGAGTAGTCTTCTCTTGGTACTCCGTAGGTCTTTGGTGATTATATACGTCTCCTGTGTTTGTATATGTCTGTTAACCCCAATATCGTAATGAATTCAATCCTCACACCTTTCCTTTGGTGAACCATAAGTTTCTTTAATGAATCTGTGATTGCCCTTCTCCGTGGAAATATCTGCCCTGGTATCAATTTATAGGTAACACCTATAAGTGATATGATACGATATGTGTCTTTCACTTTCTGACTTACTCCAAGTCACGTGATTACCTCGAGACTCATCTACGGTGCTGCAAATGGCATTGTGTCCTTTTTTTCCTTGGCGAATATTCTGTCTTAGCGAGGTCCATTTTCTGCAATGTGATTCCCTGAGGGCTGAGGATTAGCTGCCCTGGGCAGCCTGACCCTGCCGGCAAGCCCTCCCCAGGTGTGCCTGGGTTGAGGTCAATATAAACAGCACTCCAGGCAGCAATAGCCCCTGCAGCTGTGCCTGACTCCATATTCTCTGCCCCGTCAGCAGTCTCGGGGCTGTGCTGGTGGGAGGGTGGGAGGGTCCCCGGCTTTGTGAGTGGCCCGGTGTGAGTGGGGCTCTGCTGGACTTTCGGCAGGAGTTGCCAGGCTGCCACCTGTAAAGAAGAGGATGTGTCACCCATAACTTCCACTGGAATATCTCTCCGGGCTGAGGTGAGGAAGGAAAAACAGGAGTGGGGGCCGGGACAGGAGGGGTATCTCAGGCAGGGCAATGGAAAGCTTCCAGAAGAGCGCCCGTGGCCAGGACCATCCTGGCTGACCTGCAGGCACCAAGTTGGCCTGCGTGCCGTCGCTGGTGTGGCTCCACGGCCCTCCCTCTAGGCTTTCAAGCCCTTGTACATATTCAGGTGTTTCACCTGGGAAGGGTGGGAACAGTTCAGCAGCATCTGGCCTGGGGCTCAGCTCACGTTTACTCACAGAGGCCTGGGCACGGTCTCCCAGCTTTGCAATAAGGACGCTCCTTGCATGGGCGGGTGGGGCTGCTGGCTGTATGGGAGATGATTCCCCACCTCTGACCAATTTCAGAATTGTTTACCACTGGAGCAAGTGCCTTGGTAGTGTTTTCCTCTGTATAACTGTTAGGTTCAGTTTTTTTTTTTTTCTTTTTTGGTTCAAGTTAGATTTTATTCCTCTTTTATGTATTTATAGATATAAGCATGGAAATAATTCATTGTTATATATACATCAGTGTGAATGGAAGAACTTTTTTTCTGTTTTATTTTTACATTTTATTTTTTAAAATTTTGAAATTTAATTTTGTTTATTTTTTTATACAGTAGGTTATTATTAGTTATCTATTTTATGCATATACATGTATACAGGTCAATCCCAATCTCCCAACTCATCCCACCACCACCACCCCATGGCTTCCCCCACTTTGTGTCCATACGTCTGTTCTCTACCTCTGTGTCTCTATTTCTGCCCTGCAAACCAGTTCATCTGTACCATTTTTCTAGGTTCCACATATAGGCATTAGTATACAATATTTGTTTTTCTCTTTCTGACTTACTTCACTCTGTATGACAGTCTCTAGATCCATCAACTTCTCTACAAATGACCCAGTTTCATTCCTTTTTATGGCTGAGTAATATTCCATTTTATATATGTACCACATCTTTATCCATTCGTCTGTCTGTGGGCATTTAGGTTGCTTCCATTACCTGGCTATTGTAAATAGTGCTGCAATGAACATTGTGGTGAATGTGTCTTTGTGATTTATGGTTTTCTCTGGGTATATGCCCAGAAGTGGGATTGCTGGATCCTATGGTAATTCTCTTTTTAGTTTTTTAGAGGAACCTCCATACTGTTCTCCATAGTGACTGTATCAATTTACATTCCCACCAATAGCGGAAGAGGGTTCCTTTTGTCCACACCCTCCCCAGAATTTGTTGTTTGTACATTATCTGATGATGCCGATTCTAACAGGTGTGAGGTCTTACCTCATTGTAGTTTTGATTTGCATTTCTCTAATAATTAGTGATGTTGAGCAGCTTCTCATGTGCGTCTTGGCCATCTCTGTGTCTTCTTTGAAGAAACGTCTCTTTAGATCTTCTGCCCAGTTTTGTATTGGGTTGTTTGTTTTATTAATATTAAGCTGCATGAGCTGTTTATATATATTGGAGATTAAACCTTTGTCCATTGATTCGTTTGTGAACGTTTTCGCCCATTCTGAGGGTTGCCTTTTTCCATTCCCGTTTTTTTAACAAAGAAAGAAAGAAAGCAAAAGAAGCAGAACACTAATGTGCGTGAAATATGCCTCTTGAAACTGTCGTTTTGAAATATGGACGTCTTTTGAATTTTTTGGTCGATATATGACCCCAGGATTTGTTTTCAGGGCAGGTGTCATTTACAGGCCGGTAATGATTTGGAATATCCACTGACCATTAGCGCTGGGATTAAAGCTGCAGTTGTGAGAAACGGCCACAAGGTGGCAGCAGTTCTCCCTTACCAAATCTGGTTACTAGGGCAGCAGAGCCTCAATGGAAGTCGCGTTCTAGATTGGAATGTAGAACGGAATGTGCCAGGAGAAAGCCCCTCAAGTGTGTCTCACTACTTCTTGTTCTTGTTTTTAATTTATTTTTTTATTTTTTATTACAGCAAGTTTGAGTACAACGTTTAGCTTGTTGTAGGTGTGCAAGAGGTGGTTCTTTTACACATATACATATGTCTGTTCTTCCTGGGATCCTTTTCCCATGTACGTTATGACAGAATGTTGAGTAGTCTTCTCTTGGTACTCCGTAGGTCTTTGGTGATTATATACGTCTCCTGTGTTTGTATATGTCTGTTAACCCCAATATCGTAATGAATTCAATCCTCACACCTTTCCTTTGGTGAACCATAAGTTTCTTTAATGAATCTGTGATTGCCCTTCTCCGTGGAAATATCTGCCCTGGTATCAATTTATAGGTAACACCTATAAGTGATATGATACGATATGTGTCTTTCACTTTCTGACTTACTCCAAGTCACGTGATTACCTCGAGACTCATCTACGGTGCTGCAAATGGCATTGTGTCCTTTTTTTCCTTGGCGAATATTCTGTCTTAGCGAGGTCCATTTTCTGCAATGTGATTCCCTGAGGGCTGAGGATTAGCTGCCCTGGGCAGCCTGACCCTGCCGGCAAGCCCTCCCCAGGTGTGCCTGGGTTGAGGTCAATATAAACAGCACTCCAGGCAGCAATAGCCCCTGCAGCTGTGCCTGACTCCATATTCTCTGCCCCGTCAGCAGTCTCGGGGCTGTGCTGGTGGGAGGGTGGGAGGGTCCACGCCTTTGTGGGTGGCCCGGTGTGAGTGGGGCTCTGCTGGACTTTCGGCAGGAGTTGCCAGGCTGCCACCTGTAAAGGAGAGGATGTGTCACCCATAACTTCCACTGGAATATCTCTCCGGGCTGAGGTGAGGAAGGAAAAACAGGAGTGGGGGCCGGGACAGGAGGGGTATCTCAGGCAGGGCAATGGAAAGCTTCCAGAAGAGCGCCCGTGGCCAGGACCATCCTGGCTGACCTGCAGACACCAAGTTGGCCTGCGTGCCGTCGCTGGTGTGGCTCCACGGCCCTCCCTCTAGGCTTTCAAGCCCTTGTACATATTCAGGTGTTTCACCTGGGAAGGGTGGGAACAGTTCAGCAGCATCTGGCCTGGGGCTCAGCTCACGTTTACTCACAGAGGCCTGGGCACGGTCTCCCAGCTTTGCAATAAGGACGCTCCTTGCGTGGGCGGGTGGGGCTGCTGGCTGTATGGGAGATGATTCCCCACCTCTGACCAATTTCAGAATTGTTTACCACTGGAGCAAGTGCCTTGGTAGTGTTTTCCTCTGTATAACTGTTAGGTTCAGTTTTTTTTTTTCTTTTTTGGTTCAAGTTAGATTTTATTCCTCTTTTATGTATTTATAGATATAAGCATGGAAATAATTCATTGTTATATATACATCAGTGTGAATGGAAGAACTTTTTTTCTGTTTTATTTTTACATTTTATTTTTAAAAATTTTGAAATTTAATTTTGTTTATTTTTTTATACAGTAGGTTATTATTAGTTATCTATTTTATGCATATACATGTATACAGGTCAATCCCAATCTCCCAACTCATCCCACCACCACCACCCCATGGCTTCCCCCACTTTGTGTCCATACGTCTGTTCTCTACCTCTGTGTCTCTATTTCTGCCCTGCAAACCAGTTCATCTGTACCATTTTTCTAGGTTCCACATATAGGCATTAGTATACAATATTTGTTTTTCTCTTTCTGACTTACTTCACTCTGTATGACAGTCTCTAGATCCATCAACTTCTCTACAAATGACCCAGTTTCATTCCTTTTTATGGCTGAGTAATATTCCATTTTATATATGTACCACATCTTTATCCATTCGTCTGTCTGTGGGCATTTAGGTTGCTTCCATTACCTGGCTATTGTAAATAGTGCTGCAATGAACATTGTGGTGAATGTGTCTTTGTGATTTATGGTTTTCTCTGGGTATATGCCCAGAAGTGGGATTGCTGGATCCTATGGTAATTCTCTTTTTAGTTTTTTAGAGGAACCTCCATACTGTTCTCCATAGTGACTGTATCAATTTACATTCCCACCAATAGCGGAAGAGGGTTCCTTTTGTCCACACCCTCCCCAGAATTTGTTGTTTGTACATTATCTGATGATGCCGATTCTAACAGGTGTGAGGTCTTACCTCATTGTAGTTTTGATTTGCATTTCTCTAATAATTAGTGATGTTGAGCAGCTTCTCATGTGCGTCTTGGCCATCTCTGTGTCTTCTTTGAAGAAACGTCTCTTTAGATCTTCTGCCCAGTTTTGTATTGGGTTGTTTGTTTTATTAATATTAAGCTGCATGAGCTGTTTATATATATTGGAGATTAAACCTTTGTCCATTGATTCGTTTGTGAACGTTTTCGCCCATTCTGAGGGTTGCCTTTTTCCATTCCCGTTTTTTTAACAAAGAAAGAAAGAAAGCCAAAGAAGCAGAACACTAATGTGCGTGAAATATGCCTCTTGAAACTGTCGTTTTGAAATATGGACGTCTTTTGAATTTTTTGGTCGATATATGACCCCAGGATTTGTTTTCAGGGCAGGTGTCATTTACAGGCCGGTAATGATTTGGAATATCCACTGACCATTAGCGCTGGGATTAAAGCTGCAGTTGTGAGAAACGGCCACAAGGTGGCAGCAGTTCTCCCTTACCAAATCTGGTTACTAGGGCAGCAGAGCCTCAATGGAAGTCGCGTTCTAGATTGGCATGTAGAACGGAATGTGCCAGGAGAAAGCCCCTCAAGTGTGTCTCACTACTTCTTGTTCTTGTTTTTAATTTAATCTTTTATTTTTTATTACAGCAAGTTTGAGTACAACGTTTAGCTTGTTGTAGGTGTGCAAGAGGTGGTTCTTTTACACATATACATATGTCTGTTCTTCCTGGGATCCTTTTCCCATGTACGTTATGACAGAATGTTGAGTAGTCTTCTCTTGGTACTCCGTAGGTCTTTGGTGATTATATACGTCTCCTGTGTTTGTATATGTCTGTTAACCCCAATATCGTAATGAATTCAATCCTCACACCTTTCCTTTGGTGAACCATAAGTTTCTTTAATGAATCTGTGATTGCCCTTCTCCGTGGAAATATCTGCCCTGGTATCAATTTATAGGTAACACCTATAAGTGATATGATACGATATGTGTCTTTCACTTTCTAACTTACTCCATGTCACGTGATTACCTCGAGACTCATCTACGGTGCTGCAAATGGCATTGTGTCCTTTTTTTCCTTGGCGAATATTCTGTCTTAGCGAGGTCCATTTTCTGCAATGTGATTCCCTGAGGGCTGAGGATTAGCTGCCCTGGGCAGCCTGACCCTGCCGGCAAGCCCTCCCCAGGTGTGCCTGGGTTGAGGTCAATATAAACAGCACTCCAGGCAGCAATAGCCCCTGCAGCTGTGCCTGACTCCATATTCTCTGCCCCGTCAGCAGTCTCGGGGCTGTGCTGGTGGGAGGGTGGGAGGGTCCCCGGCTTTGTGGGTGGCCCGGTGTGAGTGGGGCTCTGCTGGACTTTCGGCAGGAGTTGCCAGGCTGCCACCTGTAAAGAAGAGGATGTGTCACCCATAACTTCCACTGGAATATCTCTCCGGGCTGAGGTGAGGAAGGAAAAAAAGGAGTGGGGGCCGGGACAGGAGGGGTATCTCAGGCAGGGCAATGCAAAGCTTCCAGAAGAGCGCCCGTGGCCAGGACCATCCTGGCTGACCTGCAGGCACCAAGTTGGCCTGCGTGCCGTCGCTGGTGTGGCTCCACGGCCCTCCCTCTAGGCTTTCAAGCCCTTGTACATATTCAGGTGTTTCACCTGGGAAGGGTGGGAACAGTTCAGCAGCATCTGGCCTGGGGCTCAGCTCACGTTTACTCACAGAGGCCTGGGCACGGTCTCCCAGCTTTGCAATAAGGACGCTCCTTGCGTGGGCGGGTGGGGCTGCTGGCTGTATGGGAGATGATTCCCCACCTCTGACCAATTTCAGAATTGTTTACCACTGGAGCAAGTGCCTTGGTAGTGTTTTCCTCTGTATAACTGTTAGGTTCAGTTTTTTTTTTTTTTTCTTTTTTGGTTCAAGTTAGATTTTATTCCTCTTTTATGTATTTATAGATATAAGCATGGAAATAATTCATTGTTATATATACATCAGTGTGAATGGAAGAACTTTTTTTCTGTTTTATTTTTACATTTTATTTTTAAAAATTTTGAAATTTAATTTTGTTTATTTTTTTATACAGTAGGTTATTATTAGTTATCTATTTTATGCATATACATGTATACAGGTCAATCCCAATCTCCCAACTCATCCCACCACCACCACCCCATGGCTTCCCCCACTTTGTGTCCATACGTCTGTTCTCTACCTCTGTGTCTCTATTTCTGCCCTGCAAACCAGTTCATCTGTACCATTTTTCTAGGTTCCACATATAGGCATTAGTATACAATATTTGTTTTTCTCTTTCTGACTTACTTCACTCTGTATGACAGTCTCCAGATCCATCAACTTCTCTACAAATGACCCAGTTTCATTCCTTTTTATGGCTGAGTAATATTCCATTTTATATATGTACCACATCTTTATCCATTCGTCTGTCTGTGGGCATTTAGTTTGCTTCCATTACCTGGCTATTGTAAATAGTGCTGCAATGAACATTGTGGTGAATGTGTCTTTGTGATTTATGGTTTTCTCTGGGTATATGCCCAGAAGTGGGATTGCTGGATCCTATGGTAATTCTCTTTTTAGTTTTTTAAAGGAACCTCCATACTGTTCTCCATAGTGACTGTATCAATTTACATTCCCACCAATAGCGGAAGAGGGTTCCTTTTGTCCACACCCTCCCCAGAATTTGTTGTTTGTACATTATCTGATGATGCCGATTCTAACAGGTGTGAGGTCTTACCTCATTGTAGTTTTGATTTGCATTTCTCTAATAATTAGTGATGTTGAGCAGCTTCTCATGTGCGTCTTGGCCATCTCTGTGACTTCTTTGAAGAAACGTCTCTTTAGATCTTCTGCCCAGTTTTGTATTGGGTTGTTTGTTTTATTAATATTAAGCTGCATGAGCTGTTTATATATATAGGAGATTAAACCTTTGTCCATTGATTCGTTTGTGAACGTTTTCGCCCATTCTGAGGGTTGCCTTTTTCCATTCCCGTTTTTTTAACAAAGAAAGAAAGAAAGCAAAAGAAGCAGAACACTAATGTGCGTGAAATATGCCTCTTGAAACTGTCGTTTTGAAATATGGACGTCTTTTGAATTTTTTGGTCGATATATGACCCCAGGATTTGTTTTCAGGGCAGGTGTCATTTACAGGCCGGTAATGATTTGGAATATCCACTGACCATTAGCGCTGGGATTAAAGCTGCAGTTGTGAGAAACGGCCACAAGGTGGCAGCAGTTCTCCCTTACCAAATCTGGTTACTAGGGCAGCAGAGCCTCAATGGAAGTCGCGTTCTAGATTGGCATGTAGAACGGAATGTGCCAGGAGAAAGCCCCTCAAGTGTGTCTCACTACTTCTTGTTCTTGTTTTTAATTTAATCTTTTATTTTTTATTACAGCAAGTTTGAGTACAACGTTTAGCTTGTTGTAGGTGTGCAAGAGGTGGTTCTTTTACACATATACATATGTCTGTTCATCCTGGGATCCTTTTCCCATGTACGTTATGACAGAATGTTGAGTAGTCTTCTCTTGGTACTCCGTAGGTCTTTGGTGATTATATACGTCTACTGTGTTTGTATATGTCTGTTAACCCCAATATCGTAATGAATTCAATCCTCACACCTTTCCTTTGGTGAACCATAAGTTTCTTTAATGAATCTGTGATTGCCCTTCTCCGTGGAAATATCTGCCCTGGTATCAATTTATAGGTAACACCTATAAGTGATATGATACGATATGTGTCTTTCACTTTCTGACTTACTCCATGTCACGTGATTACCTCGAGACTCATCTACGGTGCTGCAAATGGCATTGTGTCCTTTTTTTCCTTGGCGAATATTCTGTCTTAGCGAGGTCCATTTTCTGCAATGTGATTCCCTGAGGGCTGAGGATTAGCTGCCCTGGGCAGCCTGACCCTGCCGGCAAGCCCTCCCCAGGTGTGCCTGGGTTGAGGTCAATATAAACAGCACTCCAGGCAGCAATAGCCCCTGCAGCTGTGCCTGACTCCATATTCTCTGCCCCGTCAGCAGTCTCGGGGCTGTGCTGGTGGGAGGGTGGGAGGGTCCCCGGCTTTGTGGGTGGCCCGGTGTGAGTGGGGCTCTGCTGGACTTTCGGCAGGAGTTGCCAGGCTGCCACCTGTAAAGAAGAGGATGTGTCACCCATAACTTCCACTGGAATATCTCTCCGGGCTGAGGTGAGGAAGGAAAAACAGGAGTGGGGGCCGGGACAGGAGGGGTATCTCAGGCAGGGCAATGGAAAGCTTCCAGAAGAGCGCCCGTGGCCAGGACCATCCTGGCTGACCTGCAGGCACCAAGTTGGCCTGCGTGCCGTCGCTGGTGTGGCTCCACGGCCCTCCCTCTAGGCTTTCAAGCCCTTGTACATATTCAGGTGTTTCACCTGGGAAGGGTGGGAACAGTTCAGCAGCATCTGGCCTGGGGCTCAGCTCACGTTTACTCACAGAGGCCTGGGCACGGTCTCCCAGCTTTGCAATAAGGACGCTCCTTGCGTGGGCGGGTGGGGCTGCTGGCTGTATGGGAGATGATTCCCCACCTCTGACCAATTTCAGAATTGTTTACCACTGGAGCAAGTGCCTTGGTAGTGTTTTCCTCTGTATAACTGTTAGGTTCAGTTTTTTTTTTTTTCTTTTTTGGTTCAAGTTAGATTTTATTCCTCTTTTATGTATTTATAGATATAAGCATGGAAATAATTCATTGTTATATATACATCAGTGTGAATGGAAGAACTTTTTTTCTGTTTTATTTTTACATTTTATTTTTAAAAATTTTGAAATTTAATTTTGTTTATTTTTTTATACAGTAGGTTATTATTAGTTATCTATTTTATGCATATACATGTATACAGGTCAATCCCAATCTCCCAACTCATCCCACCACCACCACCCCATGGCTTCCCCCACTTTGTGTCCATACGTCTGTTCTCTACCTCTGTGTCTCTATTTCTGCCCTGCAAACCAGTTCATCTGTACCATTTTTCTAGGTTCCACATATAGGCATTAGTATACAATATTTGTTTTTCTCTTTCTGACTTACTTCACTCTGTATGACAGTCTCCAGATCCATCAACTTCTCTACAAATGACCCAGTTTCATTCCTTTTTATGGCTGAGTAATATTCCATTTTATATATGTACCACATCTTTATCCATTCGTCTGTCTGTGGGCATTTAGTTTGCTTCCATTACCTGGCTATTGTAAATAGTGCTGCAATGAACATTGTGGTGAATGTGTCTTTGTGATTTATGGTTTTCTCTGGGTATATGCCCAGAAGTGGGATTGCTGGATCCTATGGTAATTCTCTTTTTAGTTTTTTAAAGGAACCTCCATACTGTTCTCCATAGTGACTGTATCAATTTACATTCCCACCAATAGCGGAAGAGGGTTCCTTTTGTCCACACCCTCCCCAGAATTTGTTGTTTGTACATTATCTGATGATGCCGATTCTAACAGGTGTGAGGTCTTACCTCATTGTAGTTTTGAATTGCATTTCTCTAATAATTAGTGATGTTGAGCAGCTTCTCATGTGCGTCTTGGCCATCTCTGTGACTTCTTTGAAGAAACGTCTCTTTAGATCTTCTGCCCAGTTTTGTATTGGGTTGTTTGTTTTATTAATATTAAGCTGCATGAGCTGTTTATATATATTGGAGATTAAACCTTTGTCCATTGATTCGTTTGTGAACGTTTTCGCCCATTCTGAGGGTTGCCTTTTTCCATTCCCGTTTTTTTAACAAAGAAAGAAAGAAAGCAAAAGAAGCAGAACACTAATGTGCGTGAAATATGCCTCTTGAAACTGTCGTTTTGAAATATGGACGTCTTTTGAATTTTTTGGTCGATATATGACCCCAGGATTTGTTTTCAGGGCAGGTGTCATTTACAGGCCGGTAATGATTTGGAATATCCACTGACCATTAGCGCTGGGATTAAAGCTGCAGTTGTGAGAAACGGCCACAAGGTGGCAGCAGTTCTCCCTTACCAAATCTGGTTACTAGGGCAGCAGAGCCTCAATGGAAGTCGCGTTCTAGATTGGCATGTAGAACGGAATGTGCCAGGAGAAAGCCCCTCAAGTGTGTCTCACTACTTCTTGTTCTTGTTTTTAATTTAATCTTTTATTTTTTATTACAGCAAGTTTGAGTACAACGTTTAGCTTGTTGTAGGTGTGCAAGAGGTGGTTCTTTTACACATATACATATGTCTGTTCTTCCTGGGATCCTTTTCCCATGTACGTTATGACAGAATGTTGAGTAGTCTTCTCTTGGTACTCCGTAGGTCTTTGGTGATTATATACGTCTCCTGTGTTTGTATATGTCTGTTAACCCCAATATCGTAATGAATTCAATCCTCACACCTTTCCTTTGGTGAACCATAAGTTTCTTTAATGAATCTGTGATTGCCCTTCTCCGTGGAAATATCTGCCCTGGTATCAATTTATAGGTAACACCTATAAGTGATATGATACGATATGTGTCTTTCACTTTCTGACTTACTCCAAGTCACGTGATTACCTCGAGACTCATCTACGGTGCTGCAAATGGCATTGTGTCCTTTTTTTCCTTGGCGAATATTCTGTCTTAGCGAGGTCCATTTTCTGCAATGTGATTCCCTGAGGGCTGAGGATTAGCTGCCCTGGGCAGCCTGACCCTGCCGGCAAGCCCTCCCCAGGTGTGCCTGGGTTGAGGTCAATATAAACAGCACTCCAGGCAGCAATAGCCCCTGCAGCTGTGCCTGACTCCATATTCTCTGCCCCGTCAGCAGTCTCGGGGCTGTGCTGGTGGGAGGGTGGGAGGGTCCACGGCTTTGTGGGTGGCCCGGTGTGAGTGGGGCTCTGCTGGACTTTCGGCAGGAGTTGCCAGGCTGCCACCTGTAAAGAAGAGGATGTGTCACCCATAACTTCCACTGGAATATCTCTCCGGGCTGAGGTGAGGAAGGAAAAACAGGAGTGGGGGCCGGGACAGGAGGGGTATCTCAGGCAGGGCAATGGAAAGCTTCCAGAAGAGCGCCCGTGGCCAGGACCATCCTGGCTGACCTGCAGGCACCAAGTTGGCCTGCGTGCCGTCGCTGGTGTGGCTCCACGGCCCTCCCTCTAGGCTTTCAAGCCCTTGTACATATTCAGGTGTTTCACCTGGGAAGGGTGGGAACAGTTCAGCAGCATCTGGCCTGGGGCTCAGCTCACGTTTACTCACAGAGGCCTGGGCACGGTCTCCCAGCTTTGCAATAAGGACGCTCCTTGCGTGGGCGGGTGGGGCTGCTGGCTGTATGGGAGATGATTCCCCACCTCTGACCAATTTCAGAATTGTTTACCACTGGAGCAAGTGCCTTGGTAGTGTTTTCCTCTGTATAACTGTTAGGTTCAGTTATTTTTTTTTTTTCTTTTTTGGTTCAAGTTAGATTTTATTCCTCTTTTATGTATTTATAGATATAAGCATGGAAATAATTCATTGTTATATATACATCAGTGTGAATGGAAGAACTTTTTTTCTGTTTTATTTTTACATTTTATTTTTAAAAATTTTGAAATTTAATTTTGTTTATTTTTTTATACAGTAGGTTATTATTAGTTATCTATTTTATGCATATACATGTATACAGGTCAATCCCAATCTCCCAACTCATCCCACCACCACCACCCCATGGCTTCCCCCACTTTGTGTCCATACGTCTGTTCTCTACCTCTGTGTCTCTATTTCTGCCCTGCAAACCAGTTCATCTGTACCATTTTTCTAGGTTCCACATATAGGCATTAGTATACAATATTTGTTTTTCTCTTTCTGACTTACTTCACTCTGTATGACAGTCTCCAGATCCATCAACTTCTCTACAAATGACCCAGTTTCATTCCTTTTTATGGCTGAGTAATATTCCATTTTATATATGTACCACATCTTTATCCATTCGTCTGTCTGTGGGCATTTAGGTTGCTTCCATTACCTGGCTATTGTAAATAGTGCTGCAATGAACATTGTGGTGAATGTGTCTTTGTGATTTATGGTTTTCTCTGGGTATATGCCCAGAAGTGGGATTGCTGGATCCTATGGTAATTCTCTTTTTAGTTTTTTAAAGGAACCTCCATACTGTTCTCCATAGTGACTGTATCAATTTACATTCCCACCAATAGCGGAAGAGGGTTCCTTTTGTCCACACCCTCCCCAGAATTTGTTGTTTGTACATTATCTGATGATGCCGATTCTAACAGGTGTGAGGTCTTACCTCATTGTAGTTTTGATTTGCATTTCTCTAATAATTAGTGATGTTGAGCAGCTTCTCATGTGCGTCTTGGCCATCTCTGTGACTTCTTTGAAGAAACGTCTCTTTAGATCTTCTGCCCATTTTTGTATTGGGTTGTTTGTTTTATTAATATTAAGCTGCATGAGCTGTTTATATATATTGGAGATTAAACCTTTGTCCATTGATTCGTTTGTGAACGTTTTCGCCCATTCTGAGGGTTGCCTTTTTCCATTCCCGTTTTTTTAACAAAGAAAGAAAGAAAGCAAAAGAAGCAGAACACTAATGTGCGTGAAATATGCCTCTTGAAACTGTCGTTTTGAAATATGGACGTCTTTTGAATTTTTTGGTCGATATATGACCCCAGGATTTGTTTTCAGGGCAGGTGTCATTTACAGGCCGGTAATGATTTGGAATATCCACTGACCATTAGCGCTGGGATTAAAGCTGCAGTTGTGAGAAACGGCCACAAGGTGGCAGCAGTTCTCCCTTACCAAATCTGGTTACTAGGGCAGCAGAGCCTCAATGGAAGTCGCGTTCTAGATTGGCATGTAGAACGGAATGTGCCAGGAGAAAGCCCCTCAAGTGTGTCTCACTACTTCTTGTTCTTGTTTTTAATTTAATCTTTTATTTTTTATTACAGCAAGTTTGAGTACAACGTTTAGCTTGTTGTAGGTGTGCAAGAGGTGGTTCTTTTACACATATACATATGTCTGTTCATCCTGGGATCCTTTTCCCATGTACGTTATGACAGAATGTTGAGTAGTCTTCTCTTGGTACTCCGTAGGTCTTTGGTGATTATATACGTCTACTGTGTTTGTATATGTCTGTTAACCCCAATATCGTAATGAATTCAATCCTCACACCTTTCCTTTGGTGAACCATAAGTTTCTTTAATGAATCTGTGATTGCCCTTCTCCGTGGAAATATCTGCCCTGGTATCAATTTATAGGTAACACCTATAAGTGATATGATACGATATGTGTCTTTCACTTTCTGACTTACTCCATGTCACGTGATTACCTCGAGACTCATCTACGGTGCTGCAAATGGCATTGTGTCCTTTTTTTCCTTGGCGAATATTCTGTCTTAGCGAGGTCCATTTTCTGCAATGTGATTCCCTGAGGGCTGAGGATTAGCTGCCCTGGGCAGCCTGACCCTGCCGGCAAGCCCTCCCCAGGTGTGCCTGGGTTGAGGTCAATATAAACAGCACTCCAGGCAGCAATAGCCCCTGCAGCTGTGCCTGACTCCATATTCTCTGCCCCGTCAGCAGTCTCGGGGCTGTGCTGGTGGGAGGGTGGGAGGGTCCCCGGCTTTGTGGGTGGCCCGGTGTGAGTGGGGCTCTGCTGGACTTTCGGCAGGAGTTGCCAGGCTGCCACCTGTAAAGAAGAGGATGTGTCACCCATAACTTCCACTGGAATATCTCTCCGGGCTGAGGTGAGGAAGGAAAAAAAGGAGTGGGGGCCGGGACAGGAGGGGTATCTCAGGCAGGGCAATGGAAAGCTTCCAGAAGAGCGCCCGTGGCCAGGACCATCCTGGCTGACCTGCAGGCACCAAGTTGGCCTGCGTGCCGTCGCTGGTGTGGCTCCACGGCCCTCCCTCTAGGCTTTCAAGCCCTTGTACATATTCAGGTGTTTCACCTGGGAAGGGTGGGAACAGTTCAGCAGCATCTGGCCTGGGGCTCAGCTCACGTTTACTCACAGAGGCCTGGGCACGGTCTCCCAGCTTTGCAATAAGGACGCTCCTTGCGTGGGCGGGTGGGGCTGCTGGCTGTATGGGAGATGATTCCCCACCTCTGACCAATTTCAGAATTGTTTACCACTGGAGCAAGTGCCTTGGTAGTGTTTTCCTCTGTATAACTGTTAGGTTCAGTTTTTTTTTTTTTTTCTTTTTTGGTTCAAGTTAGATTTTATTCCTCTTTTATGTATTTATAGATATAAGCATGGAAATAATTCATTGTTATATATACATCAGTGTGAATGGAAGAGCTTTTTTTCTGTTTTATTTTTACATTTTATTTTTTAAAATTTTGAAATTTAATTTTGTTTATTTTTTTATACAGTAGGTTATTATTAGTTATCTATTTTATGCATATACATGTATACAGGTCAATCCCAATCTCCCAACTCATCCCACCACCACCACCCCATGGCTTCCCCCACTTTGTGTCCATACGTCTGTTCTCTACCTCTGTGTCTCTATTTCTGCCCTGCAAACCAGTTCATCTGTACCATTTTTCTAGGTTCCACATATAGGCATTAGTATACAATATTTGTTTTTCTCTTTCTGACTTACTTCACTCTGTATGACAGTCTCCAGATCCATCAACTTCTCTACAAATGACCCAGTTTCATTCCTTTTTATGGCTGAGTAATATTCCATTTTATATATGTACCACATCTTTATCCATTCGTCTGTCTGTGGGCATTTAGGTTGCTTCCATTACCTGGCTATTGTAAATAGTGCTGCAATGAACATTGTGGTGAATGTGTCTTTGTGATTTATGGTTTTCTCTGGGTATATGCCCAGAAGTGGGATTGCTGGATCCTATGGTAATTCTCTTTTTAGTTTTTTAAAGGAACCTCCATACTGTTCTCCATAGTGACTGTATCAATTTACATTCCCACCAATAGCGGAAGAGGGTTCCTTTTGTCCACACCCTCCCCAGAATTTGTTGTTTGTACATTATCTGATGATGCCGATTCTAACAGGTGTGAGGTCTTACCTCATTGTAGTTTTGATTTGCATTTCTCTAATAATTAGTGATGTTGAGCAGCTTCTCATGTGCGTCTTGGCCATCTCTGTGACTTCTTTGAAGAAACGTCTCTTTAGATCTTCTGCCCATTTTTGTATTGGGTTGTTTGTTTTATTAATATTAAGCTGCATGAGCTGTTTATATATATTGGAGATTAAACCTTTGTCCATTGATTCGTTTGTGAACGTTTTCGCCCATTCTGAGGGTTGCCTTTTTCCATTCCCGTTTTTTTAACAAAGAAAGAAAGAAAGCAAAAGAAGCAGAACACTAATGTGCGTGAAATATGCCTCTTGAAACTGTCGTTTTGAAATATGGACGTCTTTTGAATTTTTTGGTCGATATATGACCCCAGGATTTGTTTTCAGGGCAGGTGTCATTTACAGGCCGGTAATGATTTGGAATATCCACTGACCATTAGCGCTGGGATTAAAGCTGCAGTTGTGAGAAACGGCCACAAGGTGGCAGCAGTTCTCCCTTACCATATCTGGTTACTAGGGCAGCAGAGCCTCAATGGAAGTCGCGTTCTAGATTGGAATGTAGAACGGAATGTGCCAGGAGAAAGCCCCTCAAGTGTGTCTCACTACTTCTTGTTCTTGTTTTTAATTTAATCTTTTATTTTTTATTACAGCAAGTTTGAGTACAACGTTTAGCTTGTTGTAGGTGTGCAAGAGGTGGTTCTTTTACACATATACATATGTCTGTTCTTCCTGGGATCCTTTTCCCATGTACGTTATGACAGAATGTTGAGTAGTCTTCTCTTGGTACTCCGTAGGTCTTTGGTGATTATATACGTCTCCTGTGTTTGTATATGTCTGTTAACCCCAATATCGTAATGAATTCAATCCTCACACCTTTCCTTTGGTGAACCATAAGTTTCTTTAATGAATCTGTGATTGCCCTTCTCCGTGGAAATATCTGCCCTGGTATCAATTTATAGGTAACACCTATAAGTGATATGATACGATATGTGTCTTTCACTTTCTGACTTACTCCAAGTCACGTGATTACCTCGAGACTCATCTACGGTGCTGCAAATGGCATTGTGTCCTTTTTTTCCTTGGCGAATATTCTGTCTTAGCGAGGTCCATTTTCTGCAATGTGATTCCCTGAGGGCTGAGGATTAGCTGCCCTGGGCAGCCTGACCCTGCCGGCAAGCCCTCCCCAGGTGTGCCTGGGTTGAGGTCAATATAAACAGCACTCCAGGCAGCAATAGCCCCTGCAGCTGTGCCTGACTCCATATTCTCTGCCCCGTCAGCAGTCTCGGGGCTGTGCTGGTGGGAGGGTGTGAGGGTCCACGGCTTTGTGGGTGGCCCGGTGTGAGTGGGGCTCTGCTGGACTTTCGGCAGGAGTTGCCAGGCTGCCACCTGTAAAGGAGAGGATGTGTCACCCATAACTTCCACTGGAATATCTCTCCGGGCTGAGGTGAGGAAGGAAAAACAGGAGTGGGGGCCGGGACAGGAGGGGTATCTCAGGCAGGGCAATGGAAAGCTTCCAGAAGAGCGCCCGTGGCCAGGACCATCCTGGCTGACCTGCAGGCACCAAGTTGGCCTGCGTGCCGTCGCTGGTGTGGCTCCACGGCCCTCCCTCTAGGCTTTCAAGCCCTTGTACATATTCAGGTGTTTCACCTGGGAAGGGTGGGAACAGTTCAGCAGCATCTGGCCTGGGGCTCAGCTCACGTTTACTCACAGAGGCCTGGGCACGGTCTCCCAGCTTTGCAATAAGGACGCTCCTTGCGTGGGCGGGTGGGGCTGCTGGCTGTATGGGAGATGATTCCCCACCTCTGACCAATTTCAGAATTGTTTACCACTGGAGCAAGTGCCTTGGTAGTGTTTTCCTCTGTATAACTCTTAGGTTCAGTTTTTTTTTTTTTTCTTTTTTGGTTCAAGTTAGATTTTATTCCTCTTTTATGTATTTATAGATATAAGCATGGAAATAATTCATTGTTATATATACATCAGTGTGAATGGAAGAACTTTTTTTCTGTTTTATTTTTACATTTTATTTTTAAAAATTTTGAAATTTAATTTTGTTTATTTTTTTATACAGTAGGTTATTATTAGTTATCTATTTTATGCATATACATGTATACAGGTCAATCCCAATCTCCCAACTCATCCCACCACCACCACCCCATGGCTTCCCCCACTTTGTGTCCATACGTCTGTTCTCTACCTCTGTGTCTCTATTTCTGCCCTGCAAACCAGTTCATCTGTACCATTTTTCTAGGTTCCACATATAGGCATTAGTATACAATATTTGTTTTTCTCTTTCTGACTTACTTCACTCTGTATGACAGTCTCCAGATCCATCAACTTCTCTACAAATGACCCAGTTTCATTCCTTTTTATGGCTGAGTAATATTCCATTTTATATATGTACCACATCTTTATCCATTCGTCTGTCTGTGGGCATTTAGGTTGCTTCCATTACCTGGCTATTGTAAATAGTGCTGCAATGAACATTGTGGTGAATGTGTCTTTGTGATTTATGGTTTTCTCTGGGTATATGCCCAGAAGTGGGATTGCTGGATCCTATGGTAATTCTCTTTTTAGTTTTTTAAAGGAACCTCCATACTGTTCTCCCTAGTGACTGTATCAATTTACATTCCCACCAATAGCGGAAGAGGGTTCCTTTTGTCCACACCCTCCCCAGAATTTGTTGTTTGTACATTATCTGATGATGCCGATTCTAACAGGTGTGAGGTCTTACCTCATTGTAGTTTTGATTTGCATTTCTCTAATAATTAGTGATGTTGAGCAGCTTCTCATGTGCGTCTTGGCCATCTCTGTGTCTTCTTTGAAGAAACGTCTCTTTAGATCTTCTGCCCATTTTTGTATTGGGTTGTTTGTTTTATTAATATTAAGCTGCATGAGCTGTTTATATATATTGGAGATTAAACCTTTGTCCATTGATTCGTTTGTGAACGTTTTCGCCCATTCTGAGGGTTGCCTTTTTCCATTCCCGTTTTTTTAACAAAGAAAGAAAGAAAGCAAAAGAAGCAGAACACTAATGTGCGTGAAATATGCCTCTTGAAACTGTCGTTTTGAAATATGGACGTCTTTTGAATTTTTTGGTCGATATATGACCCCAGGATTTGTTTTCAGGGCAGGTGTCATTTACAGGCCGGTAATGATTTGGAATATCCACTGACCATTAGCGCTGGGATTAAAGCTGCAGTTGTGAGAAACGGCCACAAGGTGGCAGCAGTTCTCCCTTACCAAATCTGGTTACTAGGGCAGCAGAGCCTCAATGGAAGTCGCGTTCTAGATTGGCATGTAGAACGGAATGTGCCAGGAGAAAGCCCCTCAAGTGTGTCTCACTACTTCTTGTTCTTGTTTTTAATTTAATCTTTTATTTTTTATTACAGCAAGTTTGAGTACAACGTTTAGCTTGTTGTAGGTGTGCAAGAGGTGGTTCTTTTACACATATACATATGTCTGTTCTTCCTGGGATCCTTTTCCCATGTACGTTATGACAGAATGTTGAGTAGTCTTCTCTTGGTACTCCGTAGGTCTTTGGTGATTATATACGTCTCCTGTGTTTGTATATGTCTGTTAACCCCAATATCGTAATGAATTCAATCCTCACACCTTTCCTTTGGTGAACCATAAGTTTCTTTAATGAATCTGTGATTGCCCTTCTCCGTGGAAATATCTGCCCTGGTATCAATTTATAGGTAACACCTATAAGTGATATGATACGATATGTGTCTTTCACTTTCTGACTTACTCCAAGTCACGTGATTACCTCGAGACTCATCTACGGTGCTGCAAATGGCATTGTGTCCTTTTTTTCCTTGGCGAATATTCTGTCTTAGCGAGGTCCATTTTCTGCAATGTGATTCCCTGAGGGCTGAGGATTAGCTGCCCTGGGCAGCCTGACCCTGCCGGCAAGCCCTCCCCAGGTGTGCCTGGGTTGAGGTCAATATAAACAGCACTCCAGGCAGCAATAGCCCCTGCAGCTGTGCCTGACTCCATATTCTCTGCCCCGTCAGCAGTCTCGGGGCTGTGCTGGTGGGAGGGTGGGAGGGTCCACGGCTTTGTGGGTGGCCCGGTGTGAGTGGGGCTCTGCTGGACTTTCGGCAGGAGTTGCCAGGCTGCCACCTGTAAAGAAGAGGATGTGTCACCCATAACTTCCACTGGAATATCTCTCCGGGCTGAGGTGAGGAAGGAAAAACAGGAGTGGGGGCCGGGACAGGAGGGGTATCTCAGGCAGGGCAATGGAAAGCTTCCAGAAGAGCGCCCGTGGCCAGGACCATCCTGGCTGACCTGCAGGCACCAAGTTGGCCTGCGTGCCGTCGCTGGTGTGGCTCCACGGCCCTCCCTCTAGGCTTTCAAGCCCTTGTACATATTCAGGTGTTTCACCTGGGAAGGGTGGGAACAGTTCAGCAGCATCTGGCCTGGGGCTCAGCTCACGTTTACTCACAGAGGCCTGGGCACGGTCTCCCAGCTTTGCAATAAGGACGCTCCTTGCGTGGGCGGGTGGGGCTGCTGGCTGTATGGGAGATGATTCCCCACCTCTGACCAATTTCAGAATTGTTTACCACTGGAGCAAGTGCCTTGGTAGTGTTTTCCTCTGTATAACTGTTAGGTTCAGTTTTTTTTTTTTTCTTTTTTGGTTCAAGTTAGATTTTATTCCTCTTTTATGTATTTATAGATATAAGCATGGAAATAATTCATTGTTATATATACATCAGTGTGAATGGAAGAACTTTTTTTCTGTTTTATTTTTACATTTTATTTTTAAAAATTTTGAAATTTAATTTTGTTTATTTTTTTATACAGTAGGTTATTATTAGTTATCTATTTTATGCATATACATGTATACAGGTCAATCCCAATCTCCCAACTCATCCCACCACCACCACCCCATGGCTTCCCCCACTTTGTGTCCATACGTCTGTTCTCTACCTCTGTGTCTCTATTTCTGCCCTGCAAACCAGTTCATCTGTACCATTTTTCTAGGTTCCACATATAGGCATTAGTATACAATATTTGTTTTTCTCTTTCTGACTTACTTCACTCTGTATGACAGTCTCCAGATCCATCAACTTCTCTACAAATGACCCAGTTTCATTCCTTTTTATGGCTGAGTAATATTCCATTTTATATATGTACCACATCTTTATCCATTCGTCTGTCTGTGGGCATTTAGGTTGCTTCCATTACCTGGCTATTGTAAATAGTGCTGCAATGAACATTGTGGTGAATGTGTCTTTGTGATTTATGGTTTTCTCTGGGTATATGCCCAGAAGTGGGATTGCTGGATCCTATGGTAATTCTCTTTTTAGTTTTTTAAAGGAACCTCCATACTGTTCTCCATAGTGACTGTATCAATTTACATTCCCACCAATAGCGGAAGAGGGTTCCTTTTGTCCACACCCTCCCCAGAATTTGTTGTTTGTACATTATCTGATGATGCCGATTCTAACAGGTGTGAGGTCTTACCTCATTGTAGTTTTGATTTGCATTTCTCTAATAATTAGTGATGTTGAGCAGCTTCTCATGTGCGTCTTGGCCATCTCTGTGACTTCTTTGAAGAAACGTCTCTTTAGATCTTCTGCCCATTTTTGTATTGGGTTGTTTGTTTTATTAATATTAAGCTGCATGAGCTGTTTATATATATTGGAGATTAAACCTTTGTCCATTGATTCGTTTGTGAACGTTTTCGCCCATTCTGAGGGTTGCCTTTTTCCATTCCCGTTTTTTTAACAAAGAAAGAAAGAAAGCAAAAGAAGCAGAACACTAATGTGCGTGAAATATGCCTCTTGAAACTGTCGTTTTGAAATATGGACGTCTTTTGAATTTTTTGGTCGATATATGACCCCAGGATTTGTTTTCAGGGCAGGTGTCATTTACAGGCCGGTAATGATTTGGAATATCCACTGACCATTAGCGCTGGGATTAAAGCTGCAGTTGTGAGAAACGGCCACAAGGTGGCAGCAGTTCTCCCTTACCAAATCTGGTTACTAGGGCAGCAGAGCCTCAATGGAAGTCGCGTTCTAGATTGGAATGTAGAACGGAATGTGCCAGGAGAAAGCCCCTCAAGTGTGTCTCACTACTTCTTGTTCTTGTTTTTAATTTAATCTTTTATTTTTTATTACAGCAAGTTTGAGTACAACGTTTAGCTTGTTGTAGGTGTGCAAGAGGTGGTTCTTTTACACATATACATATGTCTGTTCTTCCTGGGATCCTTTTCCCATGTACGTTATGACAGAATGTTGAGTAGTCTTCTCTTGGTACTCCGTAGGTCTTTGGTGATTATATACGTCTCCTGTGTTTGTATATGTCTGTTAACCCCAATATCGTAATGAATTCAATCCTCACACCTTTCCTTTGGTGAACCATAAGTTTCTTTAATGAATCTGTGATTGCCCTTCTCCGTGGAAATATCTGCCCTGGTATCAATTTATAGGTAACACCTATAAGTGATATGATACGATATGTGTCTTTCACTTTCTGACTTACTCCAAGTCACGTGATTACCTCGAGACTCATCTACGGTGCTGCAAATGGCATTGTGTCCTTTTTTTCCTTGGCGAATATTCTGTCTTAGCGAGGTCCATTTTCTGCAATGTGATTCCCTGAGGGCTGAGGATTAGCTGCCCTGGGCAGCCTGACCCTGCCGGCAAGCCCTCCCCAGGTGTGCCTGGGTTGAGGTCAATATAAACAGCACTCCAGGCAGCAATAGCCCCTGCAGCTGTGCCTGACTCCATATTCTCTGCCCCGTCAGCAGTCTCGGGGCTGTGCTGGTGGGAGGGTGGGAGGGTCCACGGCTTTGTGGGTGGCCCGGTGTGAGTGGGGCTCTGCTGGACTTTCGGCAGGAGTTGCCAGGCTGCCACCTGTAAAGGAGAGGATGTGTCACCCATAACTTCCACTGGAATATCTCTCCGGGCTGAGGTGAGGAAGGAAAAACAGGAGTGGGGGCCGGGACAGGAGGGGTATCTCAGGCAGGGCAATGGAAAGCTTCCAGAAGAGCGCCCGTGGCCAGGACCATCCTGGCTGACCTGCAGGCACCAAGTTGGCCTGCGTGCCGTCGCTGGTGTGGCTCCACGGCCCTCCCTCTAGGCTTTCAAGCCCTTGTACATATTCAGGTGTTTCACCTGGGAAGGGTGGGAACAGTTCAGCAGCATCTGGCCTGGGGCTCAGCTCACGTTTACTCACAGAGGCCTGGGCACGGTCTCCCAGCTTTGCAATAAGGACGCTCCTTGCGTGGGCGGGTGGGGCTGCTGGCTGTATGGGAGATGATTCCCCACCTCTGACCAATTTCAGAATTGTTTACCACTGGAGCAAGTGCCTTGGTAGTGTTTTCCTCTGTATAACTCTTAGGTTCAGTTTTTTTTTTTTTCTTTTTTGGTTCAAGTTAGATTTTATTCCTCTTTTATGTATTTATAGATATAAGCATGGAAATAATTCATTGTTATATATACATCAGTGTGAATGGAAGAACTTTTTTTCTGTTTTATTTTTACATTTTATTTTTAAAAATTTTGAAATTTAATTTTGTTTATTTTTTTATACAGTAGGTTATTATTAGTTATCTATTTTATGCATATACATGTATACAGGTCAATCCCAATCTCCCAACTCATCCCACCACCACCACCCCATGGCTTCCCCCACTTTGTGTCCATACGTCTGTTCTCTACCTCTGTGTCTCTATTTCTGCCCTGCAAACCAGTTCATCTGTACCATTTTTCTAGGTTCCACATATAGGCATTAGTATACAATATTTGTTTTTCTCTTTCTGACTTACTTCACTCTGTATGACAGTCTCCAGATCCATCAACTTCTCTACAAATGACCCAGTTTCATTCCTTTTTATGGCTGAGTAATATTCCATTTTATATATGTACCACATCTTTATCCATTCGTCTGTCTGTGGGCATTTAGTTTGCTTCCATTACCTGGCTATTGTAAATAGTGCTGCAATGAACATTGTGGTGAATGTGTCTTTGTGATTTATGGTTTTCTCTGGGTATATGCCCAGAAGTGGGATTGCTGGATCCTATGGTAATTCTCTTTTTAGTTTTTTAAAGGAACCTCCATACTGTTCTCCATAGTGACTGTATCAATTTACATTCCCACCAATAGCGGAAGAGGGTTCCTTTTGTCCACACCCTCCCCAGAATTTGTTGTTTGTACATTATCTGATGATGCCGATTCTAACAGGTGTGAGGTCTTACCTCATTGTAGTTTTGATTTGCATTTCTCTAATAATTAGTGATGTTGAGCAGCTTCTCATGTGCGTCTTGGCCATCTCTGTGACTTCTTTGAAGAAACGTCTCTTTAGATCTTCTGCCCAGTTTTGTATTGGGTTGTTTGTTTTATTAATATTAAGCTGCATGAGCTGTTTATATATATAGGAGATTAAACCTTTGTCCATTGATTCGTTTGTGAACGTTTTCGCCCATTCTGAGGGTTGCCTTTTTCCATTCCCGTTTTTTTAACAAAGAAAGAAAGAAAGCAAAAGAAGCAGAACACTAATGTGCGTGAAATATGCCTCTTGAAACTGTCGTTTTGAAATATGGACGTCTTTTGAATTTTTTGGTCGATATATGACCCCAGGATTTGTTTTCAGGGCAGGTGTCATTTACAGGCCGGTAATGATTTGGAATATCCACTGACCATTAGCGCTGGGATTAAAGCTGCAGTTGTGAGAAACGGCCACAAGGTGGCAGCAGTTCTCCCTTACCATATCTGGTTACTAGGGCAGCAGAGCCTCAATGGAAGTCGCGTTCTAGATTGGAATGTAGAACGGAATGTGCCAGGAGAAAGCCCCTCAAGTGTGTCTCACTACTTCTTGTTCTTGTTTTTAATTTAATCTTTTATTTTTTATTACAGCAAGTTTGAGTACAACGTTTAGCTTGTTGTAGGTGTGCAAGAGGTGGTTCTTTTACACATATACATATGTCTGTTCTTCCTGGGATCCTTTTCCCATGTACGTTATGACAGAATGTTGAGTAGTCTTCTCTTGGTACTCCGTAGGTCTTTGGTGATTATATACGTCTCCTGTGTTTGTATATGTCTGTTAACCCCAATATCGTAATGAATTCAATCCTCACACCTTTCCTTTGGTGAACCATAAGTTTCTTTAATGAATCTGTGATTGCCCTTCTCCGTGGAAATATCTGCCCTGGTATCAATTTATAGGTAACACCTATAAGTGATATGATACGATATGTGTCTTTCACTTTCTGACTTACTCCAAGTCACGTGATTACCTCGAGACTCATCTACGGTGCTGCAAATGGCATTGTGTCCTTTTTTTCCTTGGCGAATATTCTGTCTTAGCGAGGTCCATTTTCTGCAATGTGATTCCCTGAGGGCTGAGGATTAGCTGCCCTGGGCAGCCTGACCCTGCCGGCAAGCCCTCCCCAGGTGTGCCTGGGTTGAGGTCAATATAAACAGCACTCCAGGCAGCAATAGCCCCTGCAGCTGTGCCTGACTCCATATTCTCTGCCCCGTCAGCAGTCTCGGGGCTGTGCTGGTGGGAGGGTGGGAGGGTCCACGGCTTTGTGGGTGGCCCGGTGTGAGTGGGGCTCTGCTGGACTTTCGGCAGGAGTTGCCAGGCTGCCACCTGTAAAGAAGAGGATGTGTCACCCATAACTTCCACTGGAATATCTCTCCGGGCTGAGGTGAGGAAGGAAAAACAGGAGTGGGGGCCGGGACAGGAGGGGTATCTCAGGCAGGGCAATGGAAAGCTTCCAGAAGAGCGCCCGTGGCCAGGACCATCCTGGCTGACCTGCAGGCACCAAGTTGGCCTGCGTGCCGTCGCTGGTGTGGCTCCACGGCCCTCCCTCTAGGCTTTCAAGCCCTTGTACATATTCAGGTGTTTCACCTGGGAAGGGTGGGAACAGTTCAGCAGCATCTGGCCTGGGGCTCAGCTCACGTTTACTCACAGAGGCCTGGGCACGGTCTCCCAGCTTTGCAATAAGGACGCTCCTTGCGTGGGCGGGTGGGGCTGCTGGCTGTATGGGAGATGATTCCCCACCTCTGACCAATTTCAGAATTGTTTACCACTGGAGCAAGTGCCTTGGTAGTGTTTTCCTCTGTATAACTGTTAGGTTCAGTTTTTTTTTTTTTTCTTTTTTGGTTCAAGTTAGATTTTATTCCTCTTTTATGTATTTATAGATATAAGCATGGAAATAATTCATTGTTATATATACATCAGTGTGAATGGAAGAACTTTTTTTCTGTTTTATTTTTACATTTTATTTTTAAAAATTTTGAAATTTAATTTTGTTTATTTTTTTATACAGTAGGTTATTATTAGTTATCTATTTTATGCATATACATGTATACAGGTCAATCCCAATCTCCCAACTCATCCCACCACCACCACCCCATGGCTTCCCCCACTTTGTGTCCATACGTCTGTTCTCTACCTCTGTGTCTCTATTTCTGCCCTGCAAACCAGTTCATCTGTACCATTTTTCTAGGTTCCACATATAGGCATTAGTATACAATATTTGTTTTTCTCTTTCTGACTTACTTCACTCTGTATGACAGTCTCCAGATCCATCAACTTCTCTACAAATGACCCAGTTTCATTCCTTTTTATGGCTGAGTAATATTCCATTTTATATATGTACCACATCTTTATCCATTCGTCTGTCTGTGGGCATTTAGGTTGCTTCCATTACCTGGCTATTGTAAATAGTGCTGCAATGAACATTGTGGTGAATGTGTCTTTGTGATTTATGGTTTTCTCTGGGTATATGCCCAGAAGTGGGATTGCTGGATCCTATGGTAATTCTCTTT